>NC_064835.1:48507878-48810909 GCF_024166365.1 Elephas maximus indicus
AAAACTGACCAATATCCTAGTTAGGGTTTAATGCACTTTATTTGCATGGTCCCATTCCAGCAAGAGTTCCATATACCTTATCTGCATTATTAGCAGTCTGTTCAATCACCTTGGTGGGCCACGAGCACCTTATTTGCATAGTCTCACCCAGTCATCATGTGGGAGTCACAAAGACTGTGGTGAGAAGGGCCATATTAAGTAATTCAGTACACCACAACTACAAACATTTTGATTAAAAAAAAAATTTTTTTTTAATTTTGTTGAGAATATACACAGCGTGACATACACCAATTTCTCAGTTTAAACTTAGCGACATTAATTACATTCTTCAAGTTGTACAACCATTCTCATCCTCATTTTCTGAGTTGTTCCTCCCTCATTAACATCAACTCACTGCCCACTAAGGTGCCTATTTAATCTTTTGTTTTGCTGTTGTCAATTGGATCTCATGTAGATAGTTCTTAAAAAAGCATAATGCTCAAAGCAGATCTTTTTTACTAGTTAAGCTAAACTACTGCTCGGTTTTAAGATGACTTCAGGGAATGTTTTACATTTAAGGTTTAAAGATCATCTCAGGACAGTAATTTCAGGGGTTTATCCGCCCTCCATGGCCTCAGAAAGTCTATAGTCTGTGAGAATTTGAAATTCTGTTCCACATTTTACCCCTTATGATGAGGATTCTTCTATGGAATCTTTGATCGATGTTCAGTAGTGGTTGCCAGGCACCATCCAGTTCTGGTCTAATGGCAAAGGGGACAGTTGTTCATGGAGGCAATTAGCCACACATTCCATATCATTCTCTTATTCCTGACTCCCCTTCCTTTTCTGTTGTTCTAGGTGAATAGAGACCAATTGTGCCTTGGATGGCCAGTTGCAAGCTTTTAAGACCTCAGACACTACGCAATGAACTAGGAGGTAGAACAGAAGCACTAAACACATTATCAGGCAAGTTAACTGGGATGTCCCTTGAAATTATGACCCTAAACCTCCAAACCAAGAAACCAAATTCCAAGAGGCATTTGGCTGTACATAAGCAGCCTCAGCAGCTACTCTTTTTTTGGTTATTGTAAATATATCTCCCGCACTTTTGCCAATTCAATCTTTTACAACTTATTATACAGCTTATTGATAGCAGTTACAATAATCAGCTGTGCAACCTTACCCTTAATTGATGCAATTTTTCCATCACTGTTAATCCCTCTTTTCCACTCCCTCCCATCCTAGGTAACCACTAATAAACTCTGTTCTGTATACATTTGCCTTTTCTTGTCTTTTTACATAAGCGAGGTCATACAATATTTGTCCTTGTGTGGTTGGCTTATTTCATTCAGCATGATGCCTTCAAGCTCCGTCCATACTTTAGCAGATATCAAGACTTCATTTCTCCTACTGGCTGAGTAGTATTCCATTGTATGTATGTACCACTTTTTTTATCCATTCATCTGTTGATGGGCGTTTAGATTGTTTCCACTTACTGTGAACAGAGCTGCAATAAACATTGGTGCACAAGTCTCTTTGAGTCTCTGCTTTAAGTCTTTTGGGTATATATCGAGGGGTAGAATTGCTAGGTCATATGGAAGTTCGATTTTTAGTTTTCTTAGGAATTGTCACATGTTTTCCATAGAGGTTGTACCATTTGCATTCCCACCAGCAATAAATAAGAGTTCCAGTTTCCCCACATCCTCACCAATACTTATTACTTTCTATTTTCTTTATCTTAGCCATCCCAGTGGGAGTGATATCTCATTGTGGTTTTGATTTGCATTTCCGTGATGGCTAAATGACACTGAGCATCTTTTCATGTGTCTGGTGGCCATTCGAATGTCCTCTTTGGTGAAATGTCTATTCAAATCCTTTGCCCATGTTATGATTGGGTTATTTCTCTTTTTGTTGTTAAGTTGTTGAAGTTTTATATATATATTTGGTTATTAGGTCCTTGTTAGATATAGGGTTTCCAAAAATATTCCAGTTGGTAGCTTGTCTTTTCATTTTTTGGTAAAGTCTTTGGATAAACAAAAGTTTTTCATTTTTATGAGGTCCCATTTATTTTGTCTTTTGCTGTTTGTCCTTTTGTTATTATATTAAATAATTATTTAATTCTGTGCTTTTGTTATTATGTTAAATAATTGAAGGCTAGGCCAAACAGTGTTGCCTCTGCTTGTTCTTCTAAGAATTATATGTTTTTAGTTTGCACATTTAGGTCCTTAATTGATTTTGAATTTGTTTTTGTTTATGATGTGAGGCATGGATTCTGTTTCATTTTTCTGCATGAGGAAATCTAATTTTCCCAGCACCATCTACTGAAGAGACTTCTTTCCCAGTCAAATGGACTAAAACCCTTGTCAAAAATCAGTTGATCGTAGATAGTTTATTTCTGAACTCTCAATTCTATTCCATTGGCCTATGTGTCTATTGCTATACCAATACCAAGCTGTTTTGATTAATATAGCTGTATAATAATATGTTTTAAAATCAGGAAGTGTGAGTCCTCCTACTTTGTTCCTCTCTTTCAACATTGCTTTAGCTATTCGGGGCCCCTTGCCCTTCCATATAAAGTTGAGCATTGTTTTTTATATTTCTGTAAAGAAGGCTGTTAGAATTTCGATTGGGATTGCATTGAATCTATGGATTGCTTTGGGTAGTATTGACATCTTAATAATATTAAGTCTTCCAATCCATGAACATGGAACATCTTTCCATTTATTTAAGTCTTTAATTTTTTTTCAGCAAAGTTTTATGTTTTCATTTTATAAGTCCTTCACATCCCTAGTTAGATTTATTCCTAAGTATTTATTCTCTTCGATGCTATTGTAAATAGATTTGTTTCCCTAATTTCCCTTTTCAATTTCTCATTGCTGGTGTACAGAAACTCAACTTATTTTTATTTGTTGACCTTGTACCCTGCAACTTTAATAAATTTCTCTATTAGCTCTAGAAGTTGTCTTGTGGGCTTTTTGGGATTTTCTAAATATATGAACATATCATCCACAAAGAGAGATAATTTTACTTGTTTTCTCATATGGATACCTTTTATTTCTTTTTCTCGTCTTATTATTCTGGCTAGGACTTCTAATACAACATTGAATAGAAGTGTGAGAGAGGGCGCTTTTGTCTTGTTCTCAATTTCAAGGGGGAAGTTTGGCTTTCCATGTATGCCCTGAATCATGTTGAGGAATTTCCATTCTATTCCAATCTTCTTTAGGGTTTTCAACAAGAAAGGGTGTTGGATTTTATCAAGTGCTTTTTATGCATCCATAGAGATGACCATGTGGTTCTTTTCACTTGTTTTATTAAAGTGGTGTATTATATTGATTTTCTAATGTTGAATCATCTCTGCATTTCTGGAATAATTCCCACTTGGTCGTGGCGTATGGCTCTTTTAATGTGCTGTTGGATTTTGTTCTCTAGTGTTTTGTTGAAGATTTTTGCATCTATATTCATGAGAAATATTGGCCTGTAGTTTTCTTTTCTTGTGGTGTCTTTGGCTTGGCTATCAGGGTTATGTTTGCTTCATAGAATGAATTAAGGTATATTCCTTCTTTCTCTGTATTTGAGAAGAGTTTAAACAGTATTGATGTCAATTCTTCGCTAAATGTTTGGTAAAATTCCCCATTGAAGCCATCTTGTCCAGAACTTTCTTTTTTTGTTGGGAGGTTTTTGATCAATGATTCAATCTCTTCATTTGTTATGGGTTTTGAGACTTTATATTTCCTCTTGAGTCAGTATGGGTAGGTTGTGTGCTTCTAAAAATTTGTCCATTTCAACTAGGTTATTCAGTTTGTTGCCATACAGTCGTTCCTAATATTCTATCATAATTCTGTTTATTTCTATTGGGCCAGTTATAATGCTCCCTCTTTCATTTTTTATTTTTGTTTGTTGCATCCTTTCTCTCCTTTTCTTTGTCAGCTTAGCAAAAGGTTTGTCAATTTTATTGATCTTTTCAAAGAACCAGCTTCTGGTTTTATTGATTCTTTCTATCGTTTTTCTGTTTTTGGTTGTATTTATTTCTTCCCTTGTCTTTCCTATTTCCTTTCTTCTGGTAGGTTTAGGCTTAGTTTGTTTTTCTCTTTCTAGTTCCTGGAGTTATTGAGTTAGGCCATTAATTTGAGATCTTTCTTCTTTTCTTATGTAGGCATTTACTGCTATAAGTTTACCTCTGAGTACTGCCTTTGCTGCATTCCCTAATATTGGTATGCTGTGATTTCATTTGACTCTAAGAGATTTGTAACCTTTTTCTTGATCCATTGGTAGTTTAATAGTGTGTCGTTTAATTTCCACGTGTTTGCTTATTTTAAAAGTTTTTTTTTTTTCTGTTATTGATTTCTAGCTTCACTTAGTTGTGGTCAGAGAAAATACTTCATATGATTTTATTCTTTTTAAATTTATCAAGGCTTGCTTTGTGACCTAACATGTGGCCTATCCTGGAGAATGACCTGCGTGCACTGAAGTAGACTGTGTTTTGTGCTGTGTTGTGTATATGTCTGCTAAATCTAGTTGGTTTATAGTCTCATTCAGGCTCTCTGTTTCCTTGTTGATCTTCTTTCTAGATGTTCCGTTCAATTTTTATAGTGGTATATTGAAGTTTCCAACTATTATTGTAGTATTATCTATTTCTTCCTTCAATTCTATCAGTGTTTGCTTTATATACTTAGGTGCCCCGATATTGGGTGCATTTATGATTGTTAAATCTTCCGATTAATTGACCCTTTTATCACTATATAGTATCCATTTTTATCTCTTCTGACAGATTTTGTCTTAAAGTCTACTTTGTCTGGTATTAAGATCAGCACCCCAGCTCTCTTTTGGTTATTATTTGCATGGAATATTTTTTTTTTTCCATCCTTTCACTTTCAACCTAGTGTGTTCTTGGGTTTAAAGTGTGTCTTTTGTGAATAGCATATAGTTGGATCTCTTTTTTTTTTTTTTAATCCATTCTGCCACTTTCTGTCTTTTTATTGGAGCATTTAGTCCATTTATGTTCACTATAATTACTGATAAGAAGGGACTTACTTCTGCCATTTTGTTATTTGTGTATGTGTGTCTTCAGCCTTTTTTGTCTTTTAGTACTGTTTGCTTTCGTGTGTTGTTGATTTATTGTAGTGAGCCTCTTTGGTTCCCTTCTCTTTTCCCTTTGTGTATGTTTTTTAATATATTTTCTTAGTGGTTACCATGAATATTACATTTAAAAGCTTGTATTTATAACATTCTGGGGTAAGCTGGTACCAACTTAACTTTGGTAACATGTAAGAAATTCTGTATCTATACCATTCCATTCCACGCCTTTTGTTGTTGTTATCACTAATTATGTCTTTATGTTTTATGTGCCCTGTAATATAATTTTATCCTTGCTTTTTATATATTCGTTGTTAAAACATGAAGGACAAAACTTTTAGAATTATTAAGCGTGAATACCTTATTATTAGCCCTTATACTTATGCATGCATTTCCCTTTATTAGAGACCTTTATTTTTATGTATGGCTTTGGATTATTTTCTAGCGTCTTTTCCCTTCCATCTACAGAACTATTAGTATTTTTTGTAGGGCCAGTCTGGTCGATATGAACTCTGTCAGCTTCTGTTTCTCTAGAAATGGCTTAATTTAACCCTCATTCTTGAGGGATAGTTTCCCAGGGTATAGTATTCCTGGTTGACAGTTTTTTTCTTTCATCACTTTAAATATACCATTCCATTGCCTTTCTGAGGAAAAATTGGCATTTAATCTTATTGGGAATCCTTTGTATGTGACCGTTTACTTCTCTCTCACTGCTTTCAGGATTCACTTTTTATCTTTAATTTTTGTTTTGTTTTGTTTTAAATAATTTTTATTGTGCTTTAAGTGAAAGTTTACAAATCAAGTCAGTCTCTCACACAAAAACCCATATACACCTTGCTACACGCTCCCAACTACTCTCCCCCTCTGAGACAGGCTGATCTCTCCCTCCACTCTCTCTTTTCGTGTCCTTTTCACCAGCTTCTAATCCCCTCCACCCTCTCATCTCCCCTCCAGGCAGGAGAAGCCAACATAGTCTCAAGTGTCCACCTGATCCAAGAAGCTCATTCCTCACCAGCATCCCTCTCCAACCCATTCTCCAGTCCAATGCATGTCTGAAGAGTTGACTTTGGGAATGGTTCCTGTCCTGGGCCAACAGAAGGTCTGGGGGCCATGACCACTGGGGTCCTTCCAGTCTCAGTCAGACCATTGAGTCTGGTCTTATGAGAATTTGGGGTCTGCACCCCACTGCTCTCCTGCTCCCTCAGGGGTTCTCTGTTGTGTTCCCTGTCAGGGCAGTCATGGGTTGTAGCCAGGCACCATCTAGTTCTTCTGGTCTCAGGATGATGTAGTCGCTGGTTCAAGTAGCCCTTTCTGTCTCTTGGGCTCAAAATTGCCTTGTGTCCTTGGCGTTCTTCATTCTCCTTTGATCCAGGTGGGTTGAGACAAATTGATGCATCTTAGATGGCTGCTTGCTAGTGTTTTAAGACCTCAGATGCCACTCTTCAAAGTGGGATGCAGAATGTTTTCTTAATAGATTTTATTATGCCAATTGACTTAGATGTCCCCTGAAACCATGGTTCCCAGACCCCTGCTCCTGCTATGCTGTCCTTCAAAGCATTCAGTTTATTCAGGAAACTTCTTTGCTTTTGGTTTGTCCAATTGTGCTGACCTCCCCTGTATTGTGTGGTGTCCTTCCCTTCACCTAAAGTAGTTCTTATCTACTATCTAATTAGTGTATGCCCCCTCCCACCCTGCCTCCCTCCCCCCTCTCGTAACCACAAAAGAATGTTTTCTTCTCAGTTTAAACTATTTCCTGAGTTCTTATAATAGTGGTCTTATACAATATTTGTCCTTTTGCAACTGACTAATTTCACTCAGCATAATGCCTTCCAGGTTCCTCCATGTTATGAAATGTTTCACAGATTCCTCACTGTTCTTTACCGATGCGTAGTATTCCACTGTGTGAGTATACCATAATTTATTTATCCATTCATCCGTTGATGGACACCTTGGTTGCTTCCATCTTTTTGCTATTGTAAACAGTGCTGCAATAAACATGAGTGTGCATATATCTGTTCGTGTAAAGGCTCTTATTTCTCTAGGATATATTCCAAGGAGTGGGATTGCTGGATCGTATGGTAGTTCTATTTCTAACTTTTTAAGGAAGCACCAAATCGATTTCCAAAGTGGTCGTACCATTTGACATTCCCACCAGCAGTGTAGAAGTGTTCCAGTCTTTCCACAGCCTCTCCAACATTTATTATTTTGTGTTTTTTGGATTAATGCCAGCCTTGTTGGAGTGAGATGAAATCTCATTGTAGTTTTGATCTGCATTTCTCTAATGGCTAATGATCATGAACACTTCCTCATATATCTATTAGTTACTTGAATGTCTTCTTTAGTGAAGTATCTATTCATATCTTTTGCCCATTTTTTAACTGGGTTATTTGTCTTTTTGCATTTGAGTTTTTGCAGTATCATGTCGATTTTAGAGATCAGGCGCTGATCAGAAATGTCATAGCTAAAAACTTTTTCCCAGCCTGTAGGTAGTCTTTTTACTCTTTTGGTGAAGTCCTTGGATGAGCATAAGTGTTTGGTTTTTAGGAGCTCCCAGTTATCTAGTTTTTCTTCTACTTTCTTTATAGCGTTTTCTATACTGTTTATGCCATGTATTAGGGCTCCTAACATTGTCCCTATTTTTTCTTCCATGATCTTTATCCTTTTATATTTGATATTTAGGTCTTTGATCCATTTTGAGTTAGTTTTTGTGCATGGAGTGAGATATGGGTCTTGCTTCCTTTTTTTGCAGATGGATATCCAGTTATTCCAGCGCCATTTGTTAAAAAGACTGTCTTTTCCCCATTTAACTGTTTTGGGGCCTTTGTCAGATATCAACTGCTCATATGTGGATGAATTTATGTCTGGATTCTCAATTCTGTTCCATTGGTCTATGTATCTGTTGTTGTACCAGTACCAGGCTGTTTTGACTACTGTGGCGGTATAATAGGTTTTAAAATCAGGTAAAGTAAGGCCTCCCACTTTGTTCTTTTTCAGTAATGCCTTATTTATCCGGGGCCTCGTTCCCTTCCATATGAAGTTGGTGATTTGTTTCTCTGTCTCATTAAAGAATGTCCTTGGGATTTGGATCGGAATTGCATTAAATGTATAGATCGCTTTTGGTAGAATAGACATTTTTATAATGTTAAGTCTTCCTATCCACAAGCAAGGTATGTTGTTCCACTTATGTAAGTGTCTTTTGGTTTCTTGCAGAAGCGTACTGTAGTTTTCTTTGTATAAGCCTTTTACGTCTCTGGTAAGATTTATTCCTAAGTATTTTATCTTCTTGGGGGCTACTGTAAATGGCATTGATTTGGTGATTTCCTCTTTGATGTTCTTTTTGTTGGTGTAGAGGAATCCAACTGATTTTTGTATGTTTATCTTGTATCCCGATACTCTGCTGAACTCTTCTATTAGTTTCAGTAGTTTTCTGGAGGATTCCTTAGGGTTTTCTGTGTATAAGATCATGTCATCTGCAAATAGAGATACTTTGACTTCTTCCTTGCCAATCTTGATGCCCTTTATTTCTTTATCTAGCCTAATTTCTCTGGCTAGGACTTCCAGCACAATGTTGAATAAGAGTGGTGATAAAGAGCATCCTTGTCTGGTTCCCGATCTCAACGGGAATGTTTTCAGGCTCTCTCCATTTAGGGTGATATTGGCTGTTGGCTTTGTATAAATGCCCTTTATTATGTTGAGAAATTTTCCTTCTATTTCTATTTTGCTGAGAGTTTTTATCATGAATGAGTGTTGAACTTTGTCAAATGCCTTTTCTGCATCAATTGATAAAATCATGTGATTCTTGTCATTTGTTTTATTTATGTGGTGGATTACATTAATTGTTTTTCTCATGTTGAACCAAACCTGCATACCTGGTATGAATCCCACTTGTTCTTGGTGAATTATTTTTTTGATATGTTGTTGAATTCTATTGGCTAGAATTTTGTTGAGGATTTTTGCATCTACATTCATGAGGGATATAGGTCTATAATTTTCTTTTCTTGTGGTGTCTTTACCTGGTTTTGGTATAAGGGATATGGTGGCTTCATAAAATGAGTTTGGGCGTATTCCATCCTTTTCTATTCTCTGAAATACCTTTAGTGGTAGTGGTGTTAACACTTCTCTGAAAGTTTGGTAGAACTCTGCAGTGAAGCCATCCGGACCAGGGCTTTTTTTGTTGGGAGTTTTTTGATTACCTTTTCAATCTCTTCTTTTGTTATGGGTCTATTTAGTTGTTCTACCTCTGTTTGTGTAAGTTTAGGTAGGTAGTGCGTTTATAGGAATTCATCCATTTCTTCTAGGTTTTCAAATTTGTTTGAGTATAGTTTTCATAGTAATTTGATATGATTCTTTTAATTTCAGTTGGGTCTGTTGTAATATCGCCCGTCTCATTTCTTATTCGTGTTATTTGCTTCCTCTCCTGTTTTTCTTTTGTGAGTTTGGCCATTGGTTTATCTATTTTGTTGAGTTTTTCAAAAAACCAGCTTTTGGTCTTGTTAATTCTTTCAATTGTTTTTCTGTTTTCTATTTCATTTAGTTCAGCTCTAATTTTTATTATTTTCTTCTGGTGACTGTGGGTTTCTTTTGTTGCTCTCTTTCTATTTGTTCAAGTTGTAGGGATAATTCTTTGATTTTGGCCCTTTCTTCTTTTTGGATGTGTGCATTTATTGATATAAGTTGGCCTCTGAGCACCACTTTTGCTGAGTCCCAAAGGTTCTGATAGGAAGTGTTTTCATTTTCATTGGACTCTATGAATTTCTTTATTCCATCCTTAATGTCTTCTATAATCCAGTCTTTTTTGAGCAGGGTATTGTTCAGTTTCCAAGTGTTCAATTTCTTTTCCCTGCTTTTCCTGTTATTGATTTCCACTTTTATGGCCTTATGGTCAGAGAAGATGCTTTGTGATATTTCAATGTTTTGGATTCTGCTTAAGGCTTGCTTTATGACCTAATATGTGGTCTATTCTAGAGAAAGTTCCATGTGCACTAGAAAAGAAAGTATAGTTGATTGCTGTTGGGTAGAGTGTTCTGTATATGTCTGTGAGGTCAAGTTGGTTGATTGTGGCACTTAGATCTTCCGTGTCTTTATTGAGCTTCTTTCTGGATGTCCTGTCCTTCACCGAAAGTGGTGTGTTGAAGTCTCCTACTATTATTGTGGAGCTGTCTATCTCACTTTTCAATGCTGATAGAGTTTGTTTTATGTATCTTGCAGCCCTGTCATTGGGTGCATAAATATTTGATATGGTTATATCTTCTTGGCATATTGTCCCTTTAATCATTATATAGTGTCCTTCCTTATCCTTTCTGATGGATTTAACTTTAAAGTCTATTTTGTCAGACATTAATACTGCCACTCCTGCTCTTTTTTGATTGTTGTTTGCTTGATATATTTTTTTTCTATCCTTTGAGTTTTAGTTTGTTTGTGTCTCTAAGTCTAAAGTGTGTCTCTTGTAGGCAGCATATAGATGGATTTTGTTTTTTAATCCATTCTGCCACTGTCTGTCTCTTTATTGGTACATTTAGTCCATTTACATTCAGCGTAATTATGGATAGGTATGAATTTAGTGCTATCATTTTGATGTCTTTTTTTGTGTGTTGGCAGCTTATTTTTCCCACTTGATTTTATGTGCTGAGCAGATTTTCTTTATATATTGTTCTTTCCTCATATTTGCTGTTGTTGATTTTGTTTCTGCTGAGTCTGTATTTTTCCCTTGTATTTTATTTTGATGAGTAAGATAGCTTGTCTTCTTTGTGGTTACCTTATTATTTACTCCTATTTTTCTAAATTTATAACTAACTTTTATTTCTTTGTATCACTGTATCTTCCTCTCCATATGGAAGGTGTATGATTACATTTCTTAGTCCTTCTTTATTATTTTAATGTTGTCTTCTTTTATATAATGACATTACTGTTACCCTGTGTTGGGCTTTTTTTTTTTTTTTTTTTTTGGATTTTCCTGTCTGGGTTGACTTCTGTTTGCTCTGCCCAGTGTTCTAGTCTTGGGTTGATACCTGATATTATTGATTTTCTAACCAAAGAACTCCCTTTAGTATTTCTTATAGTTTTGGTTTGTTTTTTACGAATTCCCTAAATTTGTGTTTATCTGGAAATGTCTTAATTTCACCTTCATATTTAAGAGACAGTTTTGATGGATGTATGATTCTTGGCAGGCAATTTTTTTCCTTCAATTTTTTAAATAAGTCATTCCATTGCCTTCTTGCCTGCATGGTTTCTGCTGAGTAGTCCGAGCTATTCTTATTGGCTCTCCCTTGTAGGTGACTTTTCTTTTATCCCTCGCTGCTCTTATAATTGTCTCTTTATCTTTGGTTTTGGCAAGCTTGATTATAATATGTCTTGGTGACTTTAAGATCTATCTTATGTGGAGTTCGATGAGCATCTTGGATAGATATCTTCTCATCTTTCACAACATCAGGGAAGTTTTCTGCCAACAAATCCTCAACAATTTTCTCTGTATTTTCCATTATCCCTCCCTGTTCTGGTACTCCAATCACTTGTAGGTTATTTCTCTTCATAGAGTCCCACATGATTCTTAAGGTTTCTTCATTTTTTTTAATTCTTTTTTCTGATTTTTCTTCAAATATATTAGTGCCAAGTGATTTATCTTCGAGTTCAGAAATTCTAGCTTCTACTTGCTCAGCTCTGCTCCTCTGACTTTCTATTGAGTTATCTAATTCTGTAATTTTATTGTTAATCCTCTGAATTTCTGATTGCTGTCTGTCTATGGATTTTTCCAGCTTATTAAACTTTTCATTATGTTCCTGAATAATCTTTCTGATTTCTTCAGTTTCTTTATCTGTGTGTTCCTTGGCTTGTTCTGCATATTGCCTCATTTCCTTCCTGATGTCTTGAAGGGTTCCGTATGTTAAACTTCTGAATTCTGCATCTGGTAATTCCAGGAATGCACTTTCGTCTAAAAGATCCCTGAATTTTTTGTTTTGAGAGCCTGTTGAGGTGATCATGGTCTGTTTTTTTATGTGACTTGATATTGACTGTTGTCTCCAAGCCATCAATAAGTTATTGTATTAGTTTATGCTTGCTTACTGTGTCGTAGCTGCTTGCTTTGTTTTGTTTTGTTATACCCCTATGGGTTGCTTGAGTGAGCTAACTTGATTATTTTCGCCTTTGGAGCTCTGGTGTCCTGTCCCCAGCTGGCTAGAGCTGTTATCAGGTATATCAGTCTAGGAGTCCATTCAGTTTTCTTGTATGAATTCAGCTCAGGTTTCCAGGTAGCTGATATTAAGTGTGTGGTACAAGCTCTGTCCTACAGTCTTAGAGGGGCAGGGGTGATTGGCGTATATACCCGTATCTGATTGCAGCAGGGGGTCACGCTCTGAACAAGACAGGGGGCTGAGAACCGACCCCCAAGTGTCCCTGAGGAAAATGCATCTCTGTTCCCTAAAGCGTGTTGCTGGGTAGGTTCTGCAGAGGGACCAAGGGCACCCAAAGTTTTTGTTGTAAGGACTGGGAGGTACCAGTTATCCCTGGACCCCTGTTGCGGGTGGCTGGGCCACCCAAGTGGAGCCACCAGTCCTTAGGTCCCTGTTGTGTGTAGGTGAGGACCTTATTTAATAGGTAAAGCAACGTCAAACACCCACCTCTCCACCGCACCGCTGAAATGGTTGGCGTTTGCCAACAAGGGCCTATTCTCCTGAAATAGGCCCACACAGGTCCATGCAGAAGGGAAAGATGCTCAAGGTCCACGGACGGTTTATGCCTGGACAGGAGCTGCTTCTGTCCTGAGCTCCCCCAGTTAATGGAGCTAGGAAATTATCTTTTCCCCTCACTTGCAAAGTTTTTCCTTCCCCAAGGCCGGGAGGATAGCTCCAGGTGCTCACCAGGGTCTGTCTCAAGCCCAGGGATTCAGCCACTGAAGCCAGCTTGGGGGTGGGGAGGGCGCGGTAAAATATACGCAAGTCCTTAGCTTTTGCTGAGAGCGCCCTTTTGCTCAAGTTCCGGAGGTGTGAGTGGGCTGTGTGGCTGGCTGCTTCTCTCTGAGGAAACTGCGGCCAAACACTAGTACCACCCCACTGCCGCCGCTGCCACCACTCTGAGAATGGCGCCTGAGGGCTCCCCGCAATTCAGGGCCAGTAAGTCCTCTCCGCTTTTGAACGGTCTCTTCCTTTCCCTGCCCCTCAGTTAGTTGTCTAAGCTTGCCTTTGATGCTCAGGGCTCCCAACTTGTCACAAGTATACTCGTTTCACTCGTTTTTTCGGGCCTTTGTTGTAAAGAGGGCTCGATGGAAGAGTCTGCCTATTCCGCCATCTTGGCTCCGCCTCCCTATCTTTAATTTTTGAGAGCCTAACTGGAGGGCACTGGGTTTTTTGTTGGGAACTATGACATGTCTTGGTGTAGATTTCTTTGGGTTTATTCTGCTTGGAGTTCTTTGAGCTTCTTGGATTTGTAGATTCATGTCCTTCATTAGATTGGTGAAATTTTCTGTCAATTTTCTGTTCAAATATTCTTTCTGTCCCCTCTCTCTCTCGTCTCCTTCTGGAATTCCCATGATGCTATATTAGGTCTCTTGTTGTTATCCCATAATTCCATTAAACCGTGCTTAGCCTTCTTGAACCTCTGTTCTTGTTGCTCTTGTGCATCTGTGATTTTAACTATCTTAACTTCTAATTTGCTGATTCTTTCTTCTGCCTGATTAAATCTGTTGGTAAGTCCTTCTATTGTGTTACTTATTTCAGTATAGTCCCTTTCAGCTGCAATATCTCTTTTTTCAGATCCTCATTTTGTTCTTGCATCGCTTTCCTTATTTCTTTTATGTCTTTGTTTTCCCTTAGTTATTTACGTTTAATGTTGTTGTATTATGTTCTTCCATTTTTTCCATTATTTGGTTATCCTTAGATGTACTTTCATTTCCTTTGTTATGTTCATTTGTGTGGGCCATTTTTTCTCTGTTCTTTGTGTGTCTTGTGATTTCTCTCTCTCTCTTTTTTAATTGTGCTTCAGATGAAGTTTTACAGAGCAAATTAATTTCCCATTAAACAATTAATACACATATTGTTTTGTGACATTGGTTGCCAACCCTGTGATGAGTCAACACTTTCCCCTTTTCAACCGTAGGTTTCCTATTTCTATTTGTCAAATTTTCTGTCCCATCCTGCCTTCTTGTCCTTGCCCCTGTGTTGGTGTGCCCATTTAGTCTCATATACATGGTTGAGCTATGTGTATTATTGTTAGTTTTATGGGCCTGTATAATCTTTGGCTGAAAGGTGAACCTCAGAAGTGACTTCAGTACTGAGATAAAAGGGTGTTGGGGAGGCCATACTCTCTGGATTTCTCCAGTGTCTGTCAGACTAGTCTGGTCTTTTTTCGTGAGTTTGAATTCTGTTCTACTTTTTTTTTCCAGCTCTGTCCAGGACTTTCTATTGTAATCCCTGTCAGACCAGTTGGTGGTAGTAGCTGGGCACCATCTAGCTGTGCTGGACTCAGTCTGGTTGAGGCTGTGGTAGTTGTGGTCCATTAATCCTTTTGGCTAATCTTTCCCTTTTGTCTTTGGTTTTCTTCATTCTCCCTTGTTCCAGACAGGGTGGGACTGTCTTGCGATTTTTGTTTGGGGCATTGGATTTTTTTTTTCTTTTTTTAATTGTGCTTTAGGTGAAAGTTTACAGCTCAAGGTAGTTTCCCAGACAAAATGTATGCGCACATTGTTATGTGACCCTAGGTGCTATCCCTATAATGTGACTGCACATTCCTCCTTTCCACCCAAGATTTCCCATGTCCATTCAACCAGCTCCTATCCTTTTCTACCTTCTCATCTCTCCTCCAGACAGGAGCTTCCCATTTAGTCTCATGCATCTACTTGAACTAAGAAGCACACTCTTCATGAGTATCATTTTATGTCTTATAGTCCAGTCTACTCTTTGTCTAAAGAGTTGGGTTCAAGAAAGTTTTAGTACTGGGTTAACAGAGAGTCCAGGGGTCATGTCTTCTGGGGTTCCTCCATTAAGTCTAGCCGTTTTACTAGAATTTGAGTTCTGCACCCCACTTTTCTCCTGCTCCATCAGGGACTTTCTGTTGTGTTCCCTGCCAGGGTGGTCATTGGTGGTAACCAGGCACCGTCTAGTTCTTTTGGTCTCAGGCTGATGGAATTTCTGTTTTATGTGTCCCCTTTTGTCTCTTGGGCTAATATTTTCCTTGCGTCTTTGGTGTTCATTCTCCTTTGCTCCAGGTGGGTTGAGACGAATTAACGCATCTTAGATGGCTGCTCACTAGCTTTTAAGACCTCAGATGAGCACTGGCATTAATTTTCTAAGTTTCCCCCTGCATTTGGTGTTTTTGCCCACTCTACTTTCTATAGGAAACTCTTAGGTGGGCAGAGCCTTTGGTCTTTGCTTACCATTTCCTCTCCCTTTCTGTGATATCTCCTTCTCCCTCCCTGGTTTAATTGGGATTCAAAAGTTCCAGATTGTATTTTTCAACTTTTGTTTGCTCCAAATACCCCAGAGAACATTCTGTGGTCAGTTTGTCCACCAGCAGGCATCATCACTCAGGTAAGATATTGTGTACTAATCAATTTGTCTACCAGGGGCACAGTCCTCTCTTTTTGGTTATTACTCCTCTCCCTTCGCTGTTTCTGCAGTCATATTTTTAGTCAAAAAACCCACATCCAGAGAACCCCTTTCAGGGCTGGGTGTTGCCCTCTGTTTTGCGTCTGGCTTTCTTCCCTGTTCTGTGGGGGTTGCTTACATCTGAGCTGGCATTCAAGGGAAGCGTGGTTAGACTTTGCCCCATTTGAGGAAGAGGAGGGGCTGGCACTCCCCAGAAGGATCTCTGAGAGATCTGTCTTGTTGGTTCAGAGCCCCAGTGGCCCTGTGGTGGTTAGGGAAATAGTCTCCACTTAGGTGACCTACCTCCTGACTCCACTGTAGGGAACCTTCTGTAGGAGTTTATATTGGTTCAGCAGCTGACAGTTACTGGTTGGAGTGGGGTAGTCACACTCTGAACGGACCCCCAGGGAGGTATGCCTTATTGCTGCGAGAGCCTTCCCCGTAGTATGTTGGCTGTGGGTGTAGCTTCCACTCAAGATGTCTGCTTCCTAGCACACAGCAGCCTCAGTCAGCAGCTCTCAGTGCTGACTCTAAGGGGAAGCAGACAGACCCAAACTGACCCCCAGGGAGGTCTTCCCTGTTGGTTTCAGAGATCTGAGCAATGGGCTGCACAGGGAGGTAGGTAGAGTGCTATCTACAGGAGCAGACTCCACTACTGGGCTCTTCTATAGCAATTCACAGCAGGCTTGTAGGTGAAAGTGTCTGGGTGGGGAAGGGCTATCATGCTCCAAGCAAACCTCCAAGAAGCTCTGCCTTGTTGCTATCAGAGCCCTCCCTGTAATATGTTGGCTGTGGTGTAGCCTCCGCTAAAGATGCCTGTTTCTTAGCACACAGCAGCCTCAGTCAGCAGTCCTCAGCACTGACCAACGAGGGGAGCAGACAGACCAGTGTTGACTCCCCGGGAGGTTTGTCCTGTTGGTATCAGAGGCCCGAGCTATGGGGTGTACAGAGAGGCAGGTAGAGTGTTGACTATGAGAGTAGACTTGACGGCAGGGGCTTTCGGGCTCTGGATAGCAATTCTCAGTAGGTTTGCAGCCCACTGTGTCTGGGTTAGGGATGTGCTGGCATACTCTAAACAGACCCTTCGGGAGATCTGTGTTATTGGTTTTAGGGCAAAAGCTTGGGGGCCCTGTCTCTTTGTATAGGCAGAAGCTGTGGTGGTTGGGGAATCAGGCTCCATTTCTGGAGCCACTAACCCAGTTCACAGCAGCCTGCATGGTTGGGGTAGGGGGAGGGGCCGTGGGAGAAGTGATTAGTTGATTCTTGCCTATCTGCAGTTCCCTGTTGCTTTCCTCTGCTCTCTGATTCAGAGTCCCTCAAAGCCGAGCACCATGACTTTGTTGTATTTGTGTGGAAGGGTTGGAACAATGGTCTGTCTATGCTGCCATCTTCCCAGGATTCTCCATCTTCCCTTCTTTATGTGCACACAGTGCTAGGAAGTGTGGAGCTGTGGCAGCCATCTTGTCACCATGAGAGAGATCAGAGAGCTGCAGATGACCAACTTAGGGCCCTATTATGACCAATTTTGATTCTGCATTATATTGTGAAGTTAATATGTTGTCATCACTATTACATTTTACAAGGAGACTTGTGCCTTTTGCTGTGTTCCTAATTTTAAGAAGATGTGCATAAGCCTTATTTTATAAGGAGAACTATGCCTTTTGCTGTGTTCCTAATTTTAACAAAATGTGCATAGGCCTCTTATACAAGTTGAGTAAGTGAGAGTAAGATCAATGAAATCAAGGGAAGTTATCATCACCAGAACTGGTGGATAAGAATGTGCAACTTCACAAGAACAAACCCAGTTTTCTACAGCAACCATTCTAACAAATGTAACTGCAACGGACACATCCTGGTCTCAAGGTTACAAGTCAATGATCCTTAGAACAATTATAGCAAACTTTAACTACTTCAGGAAAATTCTTTGCAGTTCATAGTGTGTAGATTTAGAAACTGAATTTTGTAATGAAAATATAAAAAATAAGTCTAGTTTTAATTTACATTTTATGGTAATAGGTATGTAAGTATTTGCTAATCTTACTTTATCTAACAAGATATAATGGCTGGCTGAGGGCTTATCTTCCCAAAACACCTGTGTCAACAGATTCCCATTCTGTCAAGGTTCTTCATTAACTGTGCCTCAGGCTTGGAGCCTTGAACTTGGTTTAAACTTTTCTATCCAGGGCTGAATTAAAGAATATGTGGCTCATAATTTTCTATTTCCACAAACTGCTGAACCAACCTTAGAAATCCTACGTTTAGGCCCTTGTTATGTGATATAGTTAAACGTCTTTGTTATTTAAGCTCTGTCACTTGGGTTTTCTTTTACTTGCAGCCAAATGCATTCCTAACTAGCACAAGGAATTCCCAGGAAGGATTCTATTTCTTATACACAAGTTTTTCCTTCCAAGATTCTCCATTGCAACTGCTCATGCCCAAAGCCTAGAAGACATCTTTGGCTTCTCTTTACTCCTTCCCCAACATGCACATCCAATCTACCACCTATCTCCAAAATATGTTTTGAATCGGTCCATTTCTCTCTATCTTCTGCCACTAGTGGAGTTGCCAACAGCTATCTCACCTCTTGCCTCTTCTGCTGCAGTTGCCTCCCAATTAGTCTTCCTGTTTCCATTCTCGCCCTTTTCAAAGCAGCCAGAGTGATCTTTGTAAAGTGTAAACTTGATTCTGGCACTCATTCTTAAAGTCTCTCATGGGTTTTCCTTTTACAAAGATAAGATCTTAAGTCTGTAGCATGGTGCATTAGTTTTCTGTTGATGCATAACAAATTACCACAAACCTAACAGCTTAACAGTTTCTGTGAGTCATGAATCTGCATGGCTAAACTGGGTCCTCTGCTCAGGGTCCCCCAAGGCTGCAATCAAGGTGTTGGCCAGAGCCATGATCTCATCTGAGGCTCAGGTCCTCTTCCAAACTCACTGGTTGTCTACAGTATTCAGTCCCTCATAGCTAAAGGACTGAGACCCTCAGCTCCTGCAGGCTGCCTGCTGTTCTGATTCATAGCCCTCTCCACAGCATGGCAGTTTGCTCCTTCAAGATCAATAAGAGAACATCTCTGCTGCTTCTTCTGTCTCAGATACCTGTCGTTGCTGTGTGCTGTTGAATTGGTTCAGAGTCATAGAGACCCCTGTGCTACAGAGTAGAACTGCTCCATAGGGTTTTCTTTGCTGTAATCTTTGCAGAAGCAGATCACCAGGCCTTTTTGTCCACAGTGCTGCTGTGTAGGTTCAAACCACCAAATCCTTCAGTTACCAGCAAAGCACAAACTGTTTGCACCACCCAGGAATATTTTCTGATATCTGGACCCTCTTTTAAAGGGCTCACCTAATCTGACCTAACAGTCAGTTCTACCCATAATCTCTCTCTTAATCAACTTAAAGTCAACTGATTAGGGACCTTAATTATATCTGCAAAATCACTCAACCTTTGTCTTATAATATAACCTAATCATGGGAGTGATAGCCCATCCTATTCACAGGTTCTACTCACACTTAGGAGGAGGGTGTTTTATAGGGCATGTACACCAGGGCCAGGAATCTTGGCGTCTGTCTTAGATTCTTCCTAGCACACATGGCCTCTAAGGCCCTGTATGATTTGGCTCCTATGTCTCTCTCCAACCTGATTCAAGCCATTGTCCTCATTATCCACCTTTCTTCAGCTACGATGATCTTCCTGTGCCTCAAGTGCCAAGCTCTTTCCTACCTCTGGGCCTTGACCTGCTGTTCCCACTTCAGGAACACTTCTCCCCAACTTTTTACCTTGTTAATTCCTACTCATTCTTCAGGTCTTAGAATAAAAGTCTTTCCTTTGGGAAGGCCTTCCAGAATTCCCCCAACTAAATAAAGACCTTACTATGGCCTTTCAAGATATCCTCTATGTTTTATTCAAACACACATCACAGATTGTAATTAGATACATATTTGTGGGATTATTTCTTTAATGCTGGTCTTCCCACTAGACTGGAAGCTCCATGATAGCAGGACCCATGTCTGTTTTGTTTACCTTCTTTCTCCAGCACCTTGCCTAGTACCTGGCACCTGCGAGATTCTCAGTAAACATCTATGGTCTGACAGGCTGACAAGTGAATGAATGAAAAAAATATACCAACAGAGTTAGCCTGTCAATCCGTAGATGTTTATTGAAAGCCTAAGATGGTCCCCAAGATTCCTCATTAAGATCACAAGAGAACATTTCTGCTGCTTCTTCTGTGTCTGATATCTGTTGTTGTTGTGTGCAGTAGAATTGGTTCAGAGTCATGGTAACCCCATGCGCTTCAGAGTAGAACTGCTTCATAGGGTCTTCTTGGCTGTAATCTTTACAGAAGCAGATCACCAGGGCTTCTCTTTCACAGTGCTGCTGGATAGGCTCTAAATCTTAGGGCTAAATCTATTAATCAAAGGAAGAAGAGGCAAATAGATGGCAGCCTTTGCCATCCTCATGCCTGTGTAGTTCTTTTCTCAATGCACTTTCTTGTCTATTATCTCACTTAGCCCCTACAGGGTAAATGTGGGCTGGTCTTAGGAGACCCATTTTTCCTGTAATAGCTACGACTCAGTTTGCGAGTTGACGCACAGTGTCTCTGGGAGTTTCCCCACTACTTGCTTGAGCACCCACTTGCCTGTATCAGCAGGAGGTCTGGCATCTCTTTCTTGAGGCTTTCTGTTCACTTCGTTCCCCAACTTCCACCCTAATTGTCCAAGAACCCCTAGGAGCTAACTTAGTCCAAAGGGATCAGTCCTGATTCCAACCACCAGGCCTGGGGGAACTGGAGAGGCTGAGTTTTTGATCTGTTCTTGTTGGTTTTATTGCCGCTGCAGTGTCTCTTGGTTAGAAGCCAGTTCTGTCCAATGCAATGCTTGTCTCTGCAACAGTTATGCCCTTCCTGGCCAGAATCCCCAGGAAGGCCCAGAAGTCTCCTGTGCGAGGGCTTTAAGTTCACCCTCCTATACTCAGCAGAGGTTGGCTCTGTCTGAGTGCCCAGAGGGTTACCAGACTCAGCTATATGCTTGGCCAGAAGCGGCTTTTCCTCACAGGTCTCTAGGCTCTATTGCTCTAGTCCAGAATCTTCTTTCCCTTGCAGGACTATGATGTCCTGAGTGGAACAGTTTTCAATCCAGAAGGGAGATCCTAATAATATTGATACTTGAAAGGGAAGCTGTTGGGATCATGGTTCTATCTTCCCAGGGCCCTCAATGGCCCCTGGTCAGTCATCTCTGCATATGGAGGATATTGGGTGGGACAGACTTTATCTGCCTGCCGAAATTTCTGCTATACCTTGGCACTATGACAGTAGGCCCTATTCTTCTTATTTTTGCACAGCTCACACTGGCTGCTGAGGTTCAGGGGAGGAGCAACAAAGATCTTCTCCAAGGTAACTTTCTATATCCAGAGAGATGGAAAAGTTATTGACAGTTTTTCTGTGTAAATGTACTTAAGTCCCCCTCATTAGGCCCCCAGACACATATAGAAGGGAAGGAGGGGCCCAGAAGAAGTGGGCTGACCAAGGTCACAGACATGGTCATCAACAGTAGACCCTGGTGTCCTGCCTTCTAGCTCTATCTACCCTCTGTATATTCCTGCCTGGGCCCCAGGTCTTAGCTCTGTCCCTATGGCCTGCACTCACCCAGAGGGCAGCCGCTAGTCACTTTAAACACTTTCTTCTTTGTAACACCTCTTGGCTTCCAAAAGCCATTGCCATTATTTACTTCAAAAGATCCTTCTCTCTTTAGTCTTCTCTTCGGAGGAGCTAATAACACTGTCCAGACTTGGCTTCATTTATTGTCTGCAAATGTTCATCCAAGAACTAACTGGTACATCAGCTCATTCAACATGGAAAGTCCTGTTCACATTTCATTATTCCATAGCAGTATACACGATGACATCTAACTTCAAAGAAGGGGGAAAAAAAAAGCGCTATGTGGGTGGGAGGGGAGGAACTATTTGTGTATAGCTCTAGTGACCAGCACAGCTACTATGAGAGGCTTCATTATATGCCTTGTGGAGATGATACACTCCCCCTAAAATTCTTTGAACCTCTAGCTGTGGCAGATCTCTAATCTATCAGTTTAATGACTACTCAAAAGAAAATGAACTCAGTTTGGCCTGGTTTATTCTTAAAACCCAGTACATGTATATTGGCCCCCAACAATCAGTAATTTTTTTTTTAACTTTTCAAATATTCCAATTTAATTTTTTTCTTTTCCGATTTATATCTATGTGATCACAGCCTAAATTCCATTCTGAAATTTTCCTAGGGATAGGGAGAAACTTACATGTCTATGATGGCTTAAGGCATGGCATAATAATTGCCAAATAATTAATGCCGTGATATTCATTGCTTCAGTGTTGTAAAGGACTTTGATGCTATGGTCAAGGCAATTGTAAACTCTGGATTGAATGGTCAAAAGTCAATAATTTGAGAATTCAATACCTTGAATATTTAGTACTTTGAATACTCAAACCTGTGTGTGTGTGTGTGCAGGCATGCACGCGTGTGTGTGTGTGTGCCTGTGAGTGTAAAAGTAAAGACGATTGAAAGTAACTGATGCTTAACCTCAAAAGCAGCAGAAGACTTGGGCTTTCTATACAGGCAAAAGAAGCCACAGGATCCCCTGACATTCATAAGGCCAGCCAAGATTCCCGTATAAAGATAGGCAGATTGTGCTATGAGAGCACCTCCTGGAAGAAGTCCTTCCTGGTACTTGCTAAGATTCCCAGTGAACTAAAATTGGCCAGAGACTCCAGGATTCCACAAGGCTTTGACTTAACCTTTGATCCAAGCATTCACATGAGACAACCTGGGGCCCCAGGTTTGTCTATGAAGATGGAGGCAACTGGCACCATGAGGTGATGAAACCAGAAGATGAAAACAGATAATGGAGACACTTGAAAAAGAAATGATGCTGCCTAGAGCAGCAGGGTCTGCCTTCATCTCCTCTGGAATGGCCTTGGCCACACATCTGAGAAGGTAGGGTCATCTTTGCGACCACGAGTGATAGCCATGTGGGTGAGCTCAGGTACTTTAAGCAGCATATAAGCTCAGCTCTCCTTTTATAAACTCTTCCCCCTTGATCTCAGAGTACTCCTTCTTCAGAATGGCAGAAGCTTGAGGGAAGAAGTCACTCTGGCTGAGTGGGCAAGGAAGGCCTTATCTGAATGGTGGGATTTGAATTTAATATTAAAAAATAGGTTGAGAGGATGGGGAGAAGGATTTGAAAGGGCAGCAAGGAACCTGGTTTGACAAGAGGGGAAAGTTTCTGGAATGAAGGTAAGCTAGAAGGTTGAGTTGAAACTTATAGATTTGTGTCTCCCAGAAATGGATGTTGAAGTTCTAACCACCGATACTTATAAACATGTTCTCGTTTGGAAATAGAGTCTTTGAAGATGTTATCAGTTAAGTTAATATGAGGTCATACTTGAGTAGGTGGGTCTGAATATAATCTGAGTGGTGTCCTTATGGAAAAGGAAAAGAGGCACAGAGATATAGACAAAAGAAGGACCAAGTGAAGATGCATCTATAAGCCAGAAAATGCCTGGGGCTACCAGAAGCTAGGGAAGACAAGAAATGTCTTCTCTCTAAAGACTTCAGAAGAAGCATGATCCAGCTGACATGTTGATGTGGACTTCAAGCCTCCAGCACTGTGAGACGATGGATTTCTTTTCTTATAAGCCACCCAGTTTGTTACAGCAGCCCTAGGGAACTAATATAGCGACTGACTACAGAGCCCTTGAATGCCAGCTAAAGGTTCAAACACTTCAGCTGGAAGCTGTGGAATGCTTGTGACCTGGGATTTGACATGCATAGACCTGGGTTAAGCCAAGGCAAAATTGACAATGTAGCAGGCTGGGCAAGACAGACCGGAGAAGGGAGATCTGGTGATAGGGTTTTGTCATGGTCAAAGCCAAAATGTAGATGAGCCAAACTAGAATTAGAAAAGACAGAGAGTCTGGCGAGCGGTCTAGGAATTTGGGTCTGAAACATATACAGAAGTCAAAAATTTAAAAATACCTTCTGGCCACAACCTGTATGATGCTGACTTTGAGGCAGCTGTGTCCTAAGAAAGGGAGAGGGCCCTGACTGAATCAGCAGCATTATTTCCAACTCCTTTATGTGGGTCACACCTCCCAGGAAAATGGAGAGTTTCTGACAAAAGAAGAAATGTCACCCAGTGCACACGTATTACTTTCACTTTTAACAGAGTTCTGGGTATCTGCTCACTTCTGGGTATCTTATTTCTAATGCTTAGCTCAAACCTAGAGCTTCTAGCTCTTCATCCACTTCCTGCAGGGAGATGGAACAGGGAGATGCGAGGATGAGGCAAAGCTTTCTCCACCTTGACCTCACTGTATCAGCCAGAGTCCCAGCAGGAGAGAGATGGCAACTCACAGTTACAACTCAGTTGCTGGGGAGAGTATAATGGACTATTTATAAAGATGTGGGCGAGATGAAAGGAAACCAATAAGGAATGGTGCAGCACCTCCAGGTTAGTAACAGTAGAAGCCCTGAGCTTGAAGGAACAAGGAAAGGAAGTGGTTACAAGAACCCAGAGCGCTAGAGCTGAGGAGAAGGCTGCCAAAAGCTTGCTGTGGTCTTCAGTAGAGGAAGCTCTCCCACAAGCTAAGGAGCTAAAAAAAAAAAAGGAGCTAGGAGAACAGAAACCCTGATGGCTCTTTCCTCCTATACTCCTACTTCCTGCTGGTGCCCCCTATGGGCTGAAGTCAACCAGAACCTAGAGGAAGAGCAATAGACGAAGTTTTTAGTGGTGTGCCCCCAGGGTATAAGGCAAGCTGGAAAAGAATAGAGAGCAGATCTGGAGTGACAAACAGGAAACACTGGGCACACTGATAAAACCAAAAACCAAACCCACTGCCATCTAGTTGATTCCAACTCATAGCAACCCTATAGGACAGAGTAGAACTGCCCCATAGAGTTTCCAAGAAGCACCTGGTGGATTTGAACAGCCAACCTTTTGGTTAGCAGCCGTAGCTCTTAACCACTATGCCACCAGGGTTTCCAGCATACTGATAGCGATGTACAAAGTGAAAGAATAGAAACCAGCTCGTGTTTACTGAGCACTGTGTGCCAAGCCTGAGGAAACGATCTAAAACCATTTAGATCTGAGTAGATCGGCTCTGAGTAGATGGGAAAGAGAGAGCTGATTCACAGAGAGAGGAGACAGCCTTCGAGCACTGATATGTGGAGACAGAAGAGGGAGAAACTGTAAGTCCCTTTCTAGATCCTGATTCCGGTTCTCTGAGAGGCCCAGTGGCCTGTTTTCCTGAGAGTACTGTGATTCCATACAAGAAATTTCTATTTTATATACGGCAACTTGAGGAAGTTTCTATTTCTTGCAACCAAAAGAAACTTGAACATACTTAATTCCACTTAATCCACGTCAAAAACCAAACCAAACCCATTGCCGTCGAGTCCATTCTGCCTCATGGTGACCCTAAAGGACAGAGTAGAACTGTCCCACAGGGTTTCCAAGGTTCTAATCTTTACAGAAGCAGACTACCATATCTTTCCCCCATGGATCGGCTGGTAGATTCCAACAGTCCACCTTCAGGTTAGCAGCCAAGCACTTCAACCACTGTGCCACCAGGTCGCCAGGCCTCCTTTTAATTCATGTAACAACCCTGAAAGTTAGGCATCTTTACCCCTATTTTAAAGATGAGAATCTTCAGGGTCCACGTAATGAGAGGTAAACTTCACCAAGTGAGCGGGACTCACATTCGGATCTGCCCAACTCCAACATTGGTGTTTTCTGAGACTCCACAAGCTGGCCAAAAACAACTTCCAAAACTAACACAACCCCACCCTCAGCACAGTCACCCAGGAGAGAAACTGGACTCTCCGCTGGCTTTCTAGCTGAAGAATGTTGGAATTCTACTAAGGAGCTGGCCAGTGTGGCCACCCAGCACCTAAATGTTTGTCAGGGGCCAAGAAAGGGACAAACCTCAGGCTTGTAAAGCTGCGGCCAGGTTTTTCCAAGTAGTCCTAGGAAAGCACTCTATTTGAAAATGCGGTCATTCCTTAGCTAAATACGAAAGACAGGGCCAGCGTACACTGGAATGCTTCCTCCTGTCCGGCACTCCCAGCCCATGTGTGGGAGACTGACTGTTGAGTAAGGAAGGTCCTCACCTCTGGCCCCCCAGATCGCCTTGGGGTGGGACTCTCAGGCCTCCATGCCAGGCCAGCACCCTGTCAGCTTCCCCACCTCAGAGTAGGAAGGTGAGGTGAGGTAATGTCTCTCCTAACCCACAGTGGAGGAGATGAAAAGCATCTCAGAAATGCTGTGTTTAATTTAAAGCAGACCCAGCCACAGACGGTCTGCAATTTCACTCAGAATAACCAGTTTGTTTTTCTTGGACATTCCAGGAACTAACCCGCCACCCCCTGTGAGAACCCAGGAGGAATGTTAGGGAGGCCCCTTGCTGGGGGCCACAAAGCTTCCTGCAGCTCAACCAGTTGTTGTCTTGGTCTCTCTCAGGCCAGGGAATTCTGCTTCAGGGCTGGGGTCAGGGCCTCTCTGGGAGTCATTGAGGGCCCTTCCTTTGCTCTTCTCTGTGGCTCTCCGCCCCCCCGCCCCTGAGCCTAGCTTGGTGCCCAGAGTTTGAGGGGTAAATGTTGCCATATAGACAACAATAACAACATGATCTACTATTTCTCATTGCTCTTTGTGTGCCAAGTGCTGTGCTAAGCACTTTCTATCCACTCTTTTGTCAAATCCTTGCAACAACCCAATAAGGTGAGCCGAAGTTTTTTTTTTTTTTTTTTTTACTTTTATTGAGCTTTAAGTGAACGTTTACAAATCAAGTCAAACTGTCACATATAAGTTTATATACACCTTACTCCATACTCCCACTTGCTCTCCCCCTAATGAGTCAGCCCTTCCAGTCTCTCCTTTCGTGACAATTTTGCCAGCTCCCAACTCTCTCTATCCTCCCATCCCCCCTCCAGACAGGAGATGCCAACACAGTCTCAAGTGTCCACCCGATACAAGTAGCTCACTCTTCAGCAGCATCTCTCTCCCACCCACTGTCCAGTCCCTTCCATGTCTGATGAATTGTCTTCTGGGATGGTTCCTGTCCTGGGCCAACAGAAGGTTTGGGGACCATGACTGCTGGGATTCCTCTAGTCAGACCATTAAGTATGGTCTTTTTGTGAGGCGAAGTTTTTATTGCTCATAAAGATGGTAAAACAGAGGCTCAGAGATGTTACAAAACTTGCCCAAGGCCACACAGTCTGGGTCCAAAGCTGAGCTATACTCTGTGGTCCCTCCAGACTGGCCCTTTCTGAAATATGAGCAGCTTCCCGGCACATTTGCTTCAAGGTAGGTGCTCTTGATGGCCACATTGTTGTCTGTGGAGGGGGTGGCTATGGGGACCCTTGGGTGACTGCTGGTGGGAGGGGTGCCATAATCACTTTTCCTGCCTTCTAGTTGTTGACACCCGTGTTGGTTTGGGGGCTTACAACCCTTGTGGAGTTTGCTGCTTCCAAGAACTATCAAATCCAGACTCTAAGCAGGGAAAAGCAGTCCATGTGGCCAAAGAGAGCCTAGCAGGAGGCAGGACTCCTGGGTCTGGCCCTTGCCCCTCACCCCTCAGCTCCATCTCTATAAATGGTAAATAGATATGGGGTGAGGGAGGATGGGGGCCCAGGGCTCTGATTTTTTGGGCTTCTTCTGGTGCTAACCATGTTCTTTGATTTTATTTTGTATCACGGTTTGGGCAGCTTGGCCTTGGACCAAGGAGACACCCAGAGATTGGGTGTGGAAGGAGGAATAATTTCTCAGGAAGTTTCTAGGACTTGGAATCTCTCAGGAAGGAGAGAAAAGGATGGGTGGAGCCCACAGCCAGAACCAGGGGCTGGGGAGCCCAGATGAATTTATTCCAGAGCCCCAAGGCCAGTTCCAGAGCCACTTCCCAGAGCCTCACCTTCTCCCTCCACGGTAGGAGGGCACAGTGAACGGGCCTAAGGCCACCCAGACCACAGAACAGATTTTCTTCTGTTCAGCTTTGGAAGGGTGGCTGCGATGCCATGAAGTAAGTGCTTGTGGTGCTTTCTCAGCTTAGCACTGCCCTGCATTCTCAGGGTAGTTAGGAAATAAACTCTTGTCCTACCAATAAAGATTGCCTTTGATTTCACCAGAGGAGGGAAAGGGCCCAGGAGGGCAGGGTGGGTGGTGGATCCTGCAGCAGGTGGGGACCTTTGACTGTCCAGGTTGGGCCACCAAAAGGAGAGCTTGTCTTGCTGGTGGGGCCAGGAGCTGGGAGCTGAGGCCTGGGAGGAGACTGATAAGGTGGCTCTCTGGGGGAGCTGGCTCACGGGACAATGGGCTCAGTGTGGGAGGCCTGGGGTGTTGTTTTTTCTCCAGGCTCCTGAGAGCAGTTTCCATGGCATCCAGTAAGCTGAGAAGCCTCCACCCCGACACTCAATGGAGACATTGTGTAGGAGTCCTTGAGTTCCTCTACTGTGCAATGGAGTGGTATCCCACGGCCTCCCAAACTACCTCCCCTCCTCTGCTCCAGGAAAGTGTGGCCATGCCAGGGCTTTCCCTGGGCTGGCACTGTCAGAGTGTGGGATGCAGGCATGCATTCTCTGAGAGTTGATCATCTAGGGGAGAGGGCTGGAGGGGAAACAGCTGACACACCCTTTTTGTGCATTTTCCTCAAATCTAAGCCAATTAGTTAACTCTGTCCTTTACTGACTCATCCGTAGGAATTACAAATTTTGGTGTGAAGTTCAGAGAAATGGCAAGGAGTGGGCCAGGCATTTTCCAAGTTACCAAGCCAGGAAAAGATGCTACTTTTTTTTTTTTTTTCCTTTAAACCAAAAAAAGCACTGTAGCTAGTTAACCCTTAACACAAGGTAAAAAAAACTAATGGCAAATGCTACAATAGTAGGCCAACAAAATGCTTTGACAGCACCCTGGAGGTTGTAGGAAGGCTTTGCAAAAGAGCTGGTGTTTGAGCTGGGCCTCAGCAGGCAGGGAACTGTGTGAGCAAAGGAATAGGGCTGGGGATTTATTGCGAATTGTGGGTTACGGATCCTGGTATGATCTGATGGGAGACGAGGTTCTGATTAGATCTCAGAAGACCCGGATTAGGCTTCAGGATCCAGGCTTTGTTGGGCATGTGGGAGATCTCTGCAGGATTTGAGCGGGGAACTGTTTAACTCAAACGGTGCTTCCGAAGCCACTCTGGTGAAAGTGCTCTTGCCAGCGGCAATGTTCTCACAGGACTGTCCTTTAATGGCTAGGAAAGCACGGCCTCTGCCTGCTCCAGTGAAATGTCAAGCCCCTGAGGGCCCCCTCCCTGCTATGTATGGGGGGGATGGATTGGGGAGGGGAGGTTGGACAAGGGATGTTGAAAGTGAGAGACGGAGGTGGTGGGAAAGACGTGGGTGGGCCTGTCTGGGCAAAGGACTGGAACGGGGTGAGGGGGCAGTTATGAGGCGCGGGCCCATCACAGTGGTCCTGAGGAATCACCCAGTGGTGTGCTAGTGAATGTTTAAACACCCGGCTCTCTGAAAATAAAAGCCTTGACTTCTGCATTTGCTGGTTTTCATGGGACAAATACGCTATGGTTGATGTCAAGTCGCCATGTGAAGTAGCTGAATGCAGAACTGGGAAGGGATGTGCATATTGGCCTCCAGAGGTGGTATAAGCCAGCTCCAGCACACTACTGTATCTGAACAGGAGCTCAGAAGTGGGATCTGAGGCAGTAAATATTCAGGAAGTCAGGAAAATTCCAGGAAATTGGGCAAGGCTTTCCTCTCCCTGCTCTTCTCCAGGAACAGAGCATCCTGCTCCTGGTTCCTGCCCCCTGGGCATGAATCAGGTAAGTTCCTCCAAACCCACTGCCATCCAGTTGATTTAGACTCATAGCGACCCTATAGAATTCTCCGGGCTGTAATCTTTACGGAAGCAGGCTGCCACATCTATCTCCTGTGAAGAGACTGGTGGGTTCAAACTGCCAATCTTTCAGTTAGTAGTTGAGTGCTTAACCACTGCGCCACCAGGGCTCCTTAGGTTCCTCCCAGCTAACCCCTCTCCCAGCTCGAAACCTTCGACTTTTGCAGTGAGAAGAATGTTAGAGTGGTGGCTTGGGGGTCAGGAACCCTGGCCCCACTGTGCACCAGCTGTGTGACCTTGGGCAAGTGGCTTAACCTCTCTGAATTCCATTTCTTTCCCTGTAATGTAAGGATAGTAACACCTGCCTGGCAGTGCATGTGAGGATTAGGAGAAGTTGGCCCAGTGCCTGGCAATCAAGGAGAGTCACTGTTAGTCTCTGACTTGTGAAGCACACTTACTGCAGAGGAATTTGTGGAATGGGTGACTTTTTATTTTGGGAATCTAGTATACATGAAGATCGTTGGGGCCCTTTTGTTTTCCCAGTACATCAATGACTGACTTCAGATGTCACTGGCTGGTTGACAAGGAAGCCTTAAACTAGTAGCTTCACATTATCTATCTGGATCCTTTCCGAATCTTATGAAGCAGGTGATTGTGGCCCATTTTACAGCTGAAGAAACCAAGGCTTAGACAGGTAATACTAGATCTGGCCTTGCTCTCTGCAGCTTAAGTGACTTTTTCTTTTGGAGACCCTGAGCACCAGGTTAGCAATCTCCAGGAGGACAAGTATGCAGGCACGTCAGCTAGGGAGGTTGGAGGAGCTTGTCCCACTTCCTCCTGGCATAGAAGATGCAGGACTCAGTGGGGCCCAAGGGGGAGGACCTGTGCAGGGCATACCTTGATTCTATGTGTCAGTTGACCATGAGGTCTTTGCTTTCCTGGCTGTGGCAGATTGGTCCCCAGGAAGCAGACTACAATATGGAGATTAAAACCAAAACCAAACTGTTGTTGTCAAATTGATTCCAACTCATTGCAACCCTATTGGACAGAGTACGACTGCCGCATAGGGTTTCCAAGAAGCACCTGATGGATTCAAACTGCTGACCTTTTGGTTAGCAGCCATAGCTCTTAACCACTATGCCACCAGGGTTTCCAAGATGGAGATGAGTGAGCAGGAATTTATTGTGGGATTAGGTCTGTGGCGGGAGCGGTGGGTGGGGGATGAAGGAAGAAGCAAGAGTGAACAGATGGTGAAGTTAGGCTGTGATGCAGACCCAACAAAGGCCTCACGGTCAACCTCAAGAGGAGCTCCAGTGCTGGGATGGCCCCTCAGAACTGTCCTGTACCCTCATGTTGGCCAGTAGGACTTGTGCTGCCTTGGGAAGGGGTCAGACATTGCTTTTGAGGCGGGCAGACAGCTCAGAGAGGGCAGCTCAAGGAATAGGCCTCTTTCCTGAGAGGAAGAATGTGACTGATCCAATTCATCTTTCTGAGCCAGCCCACACAGGTCCGAGGACCCTGGCCAGCCCATGCTTTGGCTGTGTTTGGGCTGGCCCAATGAGACTCTCAAAGCTAGAGTCTTGATTTTTTTTTTTTAGTGAGTGTATGTAACTTTTGTACTCAGAAGAAAATTGCATTTAAATTTTTAAAAATTATGAGTTGTGTGAGGCTTTTCTTTGTCCATTTACATAGCTGTGTATTGTGAGGGAAGGTGGGAAATGATAACGATGTGATATAGAAAAGGACTTTGGGTCAGACGAGCTATAACAGAGGTCTCTGGCAGTTTTAAATCTATCACTGATAACATCTTAAAGGTCTATTTTCTCTTGGAACAACATGGATAAATCTCAGACACAACGCTGAGCAAAAGGAGCTAGACACAAGGGTATATGCTGTATGGCTGCATTTATATGAAGTTCAAGAATAAGCAAAGCTAATTCACGGTGACAGAAATCGGAATGGTGGTTACCTTGGAGGGGAGGAGTTTACCGTGAAGGCGCAGAGGGGGCCTCCTGGGGTGATGAAAATGTTCTATGTGTCGACCTGGATGGTGCTAACCTGGGCTGCTATGTGTGCAAACAGTCACAGGCTGTTCTCAAAGAAGTGTGTTCTTTTCTATATATGTTACACCTTCACTTCTTAAAAAGAGGAAAACAAGCAATTTTCTTCTAAGATTACTTGCATTTTAACGGGAATCTCGGCCAATAAAGGCATTGACTCTAATGATAGGATTTTAATATTTTTCTAGAGGGTCAAGGGAAGCCTGGAAGATACCCTTTTGATTGTGGGGTTTCCGTGTTGGCCAGCTCTCTAAATTCCACCTCTGATTCTCCTAGTTCCCAGACCCACTAATATCCTGCCCCATGTGCTAGGGCATATTTTTAGAGATTGTCCAAGAAGAACTTCCTCTTGACTCAGCACAACTCCTGTCTTGTGCCTGTAGAAGGAGGCCTGGCTGAGCACAAACGGCTCGCTGGGGAGTGCAGATCTCAGATGCTGTGTGGCCCCTGGGCTCTCTTTTTTCGAAGGCTTTATCCTAATAACACATCAAAGAGTCATTAAACAAAACTCATGCTGAATGAATATATAAATAAATAGGTGTATAAACCCCAAACCAAACCTGCAGCCATTGAGTCAATTCCAACTCATAGCTACCCTATAGGACAGAGTAGAACTGCCCCACACTGTTTCCAAAGAGCAGCTGGTGGATTCAAACTACTGACCTTTTGGTTGTCAGCCGAGCTCTTAACCACTGCACCACCATATGCACGTGTATTTGTGTATGTATGTATGTGTGTATACACACACACACCCTACTCACTGCCAGTGTGTCACACTGGATGGCTTGTGTGTTGCTACGATACTGGAAGCTATGCCACCAATAGCAGGATCACCCATGTGGACAGGTTTCAGCAGACCTTCTAGATTAAGACCCACTAGGAAGAATTTGCAATCTACTTTTGAAAATAAGCCAGTGAAAACCCTATGGATCACACCAGAATATTGTCCGGTATAGTGCTGGAAGACGAGCCCCCTACGTTTGGAAGGCGCTCAAAATACGTAATGGCCACAAAAATGGATTCAAGCATACCAATGATAGTGAAGGGGGTGCAGAACTGGACAGCGTTCCCTTCCATTGTACATGGGGCCACCATCAGCTAAGGCTGACCAGACAGCAGCTAAGAATAGCACACACGCACATGTATGTATATGCATGTACATTTTAAATGATTTCAGTTTTTGCTTTTAAAAATATAGGATATGAACAACACATGTTATTTCTTAGTAATCCTCAAGCATTCCTCAAGAATTCTTGCAAAGCAGGGAATGTTGCTTTCCAATGTAATGAAACTTTGAAAATACTAAATTTATCAATTAATGAAGTTGACATCTGTTACACATCGTAGGCACTTTTTAAACATTTATGCATTCTGATTTTGCAGTTTTCTTCTTGCGTTTTTGAGTATTTAACTTTTTATGTCCAGAATTCAGACTTGTGAGCATAGTGGCCAGTCCATAAACTGGGTCTGGCTGGGAGATGAATTCCTTGTTCAGGTGGGTAGGCCTGGCCAGAATCCTCAGGAAGGAAAGAAGAGCCTCAAGCTGAGTTTGCATGTCAGGTTGTTGGTTGGGGACCATGAGGTTGGGCAGGTGTCAGAGGAGGGTTGGGCATTTCCCCAGGACTTGATGAGGGTCATGGATAGCAGGTCTTTGTGTCCAGCAGACCCTTAGAATCACTCTATTGAGTCTAACCCAAGTAATGAGTTTGTGAGTCATTTAAAGAAGTCTTCTCACGTGATAGATCTTTATGAGCTGACGTGAAAAGATGTCCAAGACAGAGTCAAAGGAAAGAGGCAAATCTTGTAGTGTGAGCAGTAGTACCCTGCATTGTGTGTGTGGGGGGGGGGGGAATGTGGGTGTGGGTGAGTGCATGTCCACGTACGTGTGCGTGTGTGTGCACACAGACAAAACCTGGAAGAATGTACCAAGACCTGGCTGGGGACGAGAGAGTGGGCTGGTGTCAGAGAAGGGCTAGGTATTTCCCCAGGACTTGGTGAGTGTTATGCTCTTTTTATGTCTGGAAATCAGGATTATAGGGGAGCTCTCACCTTCTTAAGTCACCCATATCTGTAATGTTTGAACTTTATACCAGCATGTACATCCATCTTTATGAGGTGGGTAAGTCCTGAAAAGGAGCCTTGGTGGCACAACAGTTAAGTGCTCAGCTATTAACCAAGGGTTTGGCAGTTGGAACCCATACCCAGTGATTCCATGGGAGAAAGACCTAGTGATCTGCTCTCATAAAAAATTACAGTCTAGAAAACTCTATGGGGCAGTTCTACTCTGTTGCATGGGGTTGCTATGAGTCGAAATTGACTGGATGGCACCCAACAACAATACAAATCCTGAAAAGTGTCAGTTAATTCAAAACGTTTACCTCAACGCGTCTAAACGAAGTTTCTCGTTAAAAAAAAAAAAGCCAAAAACAAAGAAAACATAGGTGATCCATTCCAGTAGGTTGAAAATGGCATGTCAAGAATGTCCATTTTTGTCACTTATTAAGGACAAACAGTAAATAACTCATATAAATGTGTATTAATGATTATTCAAGAAGCAAACAAAATGCCACCCGGCAAAGACAAGTGAAGCTTCAGGCGGCTTTGACCTATGACCCTGATCCCTCTTTTTCTCTATTTTCTCTTAGGAAACCTAGCTCCAATGTCACGGGGAACTTTTCACACTTGGCCTTTATTAGGATTTTTGGGTCTGTCATTTGGTAAAGAGAAATGTGATTGAAAAGTGATGCTGGAGACCGTTTCTCTATGGGCTGACAATTTTTTTTTTTAATAATATTTTACCATGTTTTTGGTAAAAATTTACATAGCGAATTAGGTTCTCATTTGACAATTTCTATACAAGTTGTTCAGTAACATTAGTTACATTTTCCACAGTGGGTCGACATGCTGTTTAATTGCGTACTGGTTGTTCTGTGTGGGCTGACAACTTTTTGATGATAACAGTTTTGGTCACACATTCATCCAGGGCTTCCTAGGGGTGTCAACAGTTATTTTCTAGTCATGATAGCCCTACAAGGTAAACCTGTGAGAAATACATGTCACAGAGTGTCATCTCAGACCACCTGAAGGACACAACTTCTGGTTCACTGGAAGCTCAGGGACACGCTTCACCATACTGCAAATTTTCTCCTCCTCCAGGCAGCCCTTCTGAACTTCATGGTCAGGGAGAGGCCCGAGAAATGTGGGCAGGCAGGTTATTCCAAAACAAGCCTCTATACATGTTAAAGGAATTCTTTCTTTAGCAGTTTCTTTTCTAAAACCTGTGTAAACTACTCCTGACTAAAATGATTAATCAGAAAGAGTCATACAAATAAAAATTTAAAAGACGCTCAGGCACATGAGTGCTCACGTTTTTGTTAGTTCATTTGTTTATTCACTCATGCCGCACTGGCTCGTCGTTGACAGTGATGACGCAAAAGGAAGGATGGGGAGGCAGTTGGGGCAAGTCGAGGGGACACGTGAAAACAAGTGATAGGTGGTCTTAAAGAACTCACAGTCTAGCGTGGTATTTCCCAAACGCTCAGCACTAGCTTCACCTGTATTGCCATATCTGAGTACCACAAGTACTATCATTTACTTAATTTTTTTATTTAGAGCAACTGACCTTTTACTTAAATAAATTTGTCTTTAAGGGAGCCTATGTATAACTAGGAAACCCTGGTGTCGTAGTGGTTAAGAGCTACGGCTTCTAACCAAAAGATTGGCAGTTTAAATCCACCAGGCGCCCCTTGGAAACCTTATGGGGTAGTTCTACTCTGCCCTATAGGGTCGCTATGAGTCAGGATCGACTGAACGGCAATGGGTTTGTTTTTCTTGTTTTTTTTTTTTTTTTTTTTTTGATGTATAACTAGGGAAGCAGTGGCAGTTCAATAGAATTCTCGTCTTTCATGTGGGAGACCTGAGTTCAATTCCCGGCCAGCATACCTCGAGTGCAGCCACCAGCTGTCTGTCAGTGGAGGCTTGCATGTTGTTTTGATGTGGAACAGGTTTCAGGACACCTCCCAGACTCAGATAGACTAGGAAGAAAGGCCTAGAGGTCTACTTCCGAAAACCAGCCAATGAACAACCTATGGATCACAATGGTCCAATCTCATCGTGCAAGGGGTGGTCAGGAGTCAGAGGCTGACTCAACAGCAGGTAATATGTGTAACTCTGAAATTATAGATTGCATGTGATAGTCATATGTTTTTCTAATACATATGAAAATAAATACAAAACTATTGAACATTTTAAAGGCTTGTCCACATACCAGCTAAAGGCATCTCGTGTACCAGCAGTGGTGAGAGTAGTGCAAGTGACAACTCTGATTTTGCAGGCGAGATTATACGTACACAACGTGCACTAACAATTACAACCGAAAGCAAGCGCACAGGCGCCATGCTCGGAAGGGCCTCATGTTTGGGGTTTAATGCTTTGTGGTCATCACCTTGAAATTTTTTTTTTTTAATTGTACTTTAGACGAAGGTTTATAGAACAAGCCGGCTTCTCATTAAACAGTTAGTACACGTATTGTTTTATGACATTGGTTAACAACCCCACAACATGTCAACACTCGCCCTTCTTAACATGGGGTCCCCTATTATCAGCTTTCCTGTTCCCTCCTGCCTTCTAGTCCCTGCCCCTGGGCTGGTGTGCCCTTTTAATCTCGTTTTGTTTTATGGGCCTGTCTAATCTTTGGCTGAAGGGTGAACCTCAGGAGTGACTTCATTACTGAGCTGAAAGGGTGTCCGGGAGCCATACTCTTAGGGTTTCTCCAGTCTCTGTCAGGCCAGCAAGTCAGGTCTTTCTTTTTGAGTTAGAATTTTGTTCTGCGTTTTTCTCCAGCTCTGACTGGGACCCTCTATTGTGATCCCTGTCAGAGCAGTCAGTGGTGGTATCTGGGCACCATCTAGTCGTGCTGGACTCAGTCTGGTGGAGGCTGCGGTAGATGTGGTCCATTAGTCCTTTGGACTAATTTTTCCCTTGTATCTTTAATTTTCTTCATTCTCCCTTGTTCCTGAAAGGGTGAGAACAGTGGAGTATCCTAGATGTATACTCACAGGTTTTTAAGACCTCAGACAGTGGCTTTTGTCTCTTTAAGGACAGGAAATCTATCTCCAGCATCTTATATTTAAGGCTTAAAAGCCCCTTGGAATGAGACTGAAAGATAAAGCTGGGCACCCTGGATTGTAGGGGAGGGTAAGGCCAGGAGGATCATGGAAAGTTTCTTTTGATTTGGGCCATGCAGTCTGCCTTAGGCAATGTTCTCCCCAAGGTATTGCTTCACTCCCATCTGGTCTTCCTTCTTACTCATTGTCTGAGATGGCAGGATTTGAGTTCCTGTCTTTGCCATTAGAAGAAAGTCTTGGTTTACTTCATCTGTAAAATGGGGGCTGTACCCCTTCCCTCTTAGAGCTGAGGTGGGCATTAAGTGAAATGAGAGAAGGGAGAGATATCACAGTGAGGCTGCCCTTGAGTAACAGAACCGGCTGCCCCAGCTGGAGAGGTCAACGGTGTGAGGTTAATGCCTCAGTGTTCCCATCTATAAATGGAGGTGGTTATAGTTGCCTCACAAGGTACTTTTTTTTTATTGCTGTAAAAATGTATATGACACACACTTGCCCATTTAAAGTTTTTTATGTGTACAATTTAGTGACATCAACTTCAGTAATCACGTTGTGCAAACGTCACCGATACCCATTTCGAAATTTCTATCACTATAAACAGAAGCTCAATGCTTTCTAAAAATGACTCTCCCTTTCTCCCTTCTGCCCCTGGTAACCACTAGTAAACTTTGGTCTCTATACATTTGCCTATTCTAGGTATTTGGTGTGAGTGAGATCATACGATATTTGTCTGTTGGTGACTGACTCAGCATAATGTTGTCGTAGCATGTATCAGGACTTCATTTCTTTTTATGACTGAGTAATATTCCACTGTATGGATATACCGCATTTTTTTTTCCCTTCTTCTGTTGATGGACATTTAGATTGTTTCCATACCCACAAGGTATTCCTGTGAAGAGTAAATAAAATATTCTATGTAAAAGTCTCTACCCAAGAAATGGCAGCAGTTAGCTCCCCATGGCTTGTAATTGCTCAAGAGGCCCCTGTTGTCTGCCCTAACCCTGGAACTATGTGATGCTATGAGATGTCTGTGCTAACCACTCACAGACAAACACATGTTGATTGAGCATCTACTTGGGGCCTAGGAGTGAGCCTTTCAGAGATGAAGATGAGGGACACCATGGTGTCTTTGAGGAACTCACAGCCTGGAGGAGGACAGGTTGTCTCCTGCTCCTGATGAATCCTAGGAGAGGGTGTGCTCAGCCCACTGAAGGCAAAGACGAAGGACTGTGACTAGCTCTGCTGGGGCGAGTGAGCCTTCCAGGGGAGACCCTTGCACTAGAGCAATGGGTACAAGCTTGTTAGGCAGGTGGAAGGGGATCACAATTCCAGGTCTAGGGAAGAACATGACAAGGACACACAGCAGGAAACCACCTGGGGTGGTGGAGGAAGCTTGGGGGCTTGGAAAAAAACGCAAGAGTTGAGGTTAGAGACCAAGATTTGGCTTTTGTTCCAACATAATTGATAGAACATCAAAGTCCCTGCCTTCCTCATTCTCTAATGTCTGGGTTCTGCCTCCCCTAGTGGAATGTAGGCTCCCTGGGCAGAGGCCCTCTCTTCTCCATCCTCTGTGTCCCCCAACACTGCCTGGAGGGGCTGGGATGACTGGGGTCCTCTGATTCCCCCCGCAGCGCTGGGTACATGCATTTGGACTGTCTTTCTCCTCCTGTCTGCCTGGCTAACACCTGTTCAACTGCTTACTAGTTGTCTCTTTGTGATTCTTTCTCTGATGGTTATTCTTGGTTAAAGCGAGCTCCTAAGGACATGGACAGATTTCTAATTTTCTCTTGGAGAAAAAAAAATTGGGGGCTTCTTTGAATATGTAAAGGAACCCCAGTGGCACGATGGATAAGCACTTGGCTGCTAACAGAAAGGTTAGTGGTTTGAATTCACCAGCTCTTTGTTAGAGGAAAAGACCAGGAGATCTGCTCCTGCAAGATTTCAGCCTAGGAAACCCTCTAGGGCAGCTCTATTCCGTCATATCGGGCCACTATGAGTCGGAATCGACTCAATGGCACACAACAAAAACAACTTGAATATATAAATGCTTAAGGGTAAGACCAATGTCAACTTATAATATTTAATTGGTTGATTTAGTTACTTATAAGTATTTAAAACCACATAATTACTTAAAAGAATATATCAATTTTAAAATTAATTTTCTACTCTCGTATTTCATGAACAATACTATTCAAACTCCCCACGTGTGTGTTTGATGTCAATAGCTCTACAAGCAGGCCGTAAGTGTCATACTTTGACAAGATGCAAAGGGAGGTCAGTCCTGTGGGTTTTTAGGAAGCAGGGAGGGAGGATGGTTTAGAAGCCGTAGTGAGAAGGAAAGGACACCCATCCCACCCTAGTACCTGTTGTAGGGAAAAAACCTCACAAAGTTTAATAAAGCAAAAAGAAAGTTTTATTCAGTATATATTTAAAAAGACAAAAGTGGGAAGCAGAAGAGGACAAGCATGCTGCTAGAGCCATGTCTGCCCGAATCCAAAGATCGTTACAGAATAAACAAGAATGGAAAAACCAACAAGCACGTATGCTGTCAAGGCAAAGTCTGCCCAAGTCCAAAGAAGGTTACAGAATCAGTATATATTAACATTACAAATAGGCAAAACCATTGAAAGCTTCACCTTTTCACAAATTGGCTAGAAACTGTGATCCTACGTTTTGAATCCTCTTTCTTAACAATCATTGGTACAGGTTTCAGTAATGACAGTGAAGAGGCTCTTCACTGGTCCAACAAATTTTTATTCACTCAACGCTAATAGAAAAAGATAAGAGTAAAAAGTCTTTTGTGTTCTGGCTTCTATGAATGGTTCCCTAAAAGATATTTTCCAAGATTATTCTAACTGTTGTCTTTATCTAAGGGCCCAGTTGATTTATCCTTGTGAGTCCTTGTGAGCCCAGCTCCAGCTGGGTCACATTCTTTATGCTCAAGGACAGGGAAAAATGATTCCCATATTATTTCCTAAATCAGACCACAGGTATGAGGGCTAGAGGGAGAACAGCCACCACTTGAGGCTGCCAGGGGAGTGATACTTTCACTAGGAGCTCTTTCTGAGTCCCTACCATGACAGTTTTCCAGAACATATCTGTCATGGATTATGTCCCCCCAAAAATGTGTGTATCCTTTTGTCTGGGCCATGATTCCCAGTATTGTGCGATTTTCCTGTATATAGTAAATCCTGCCTCAATGATGTTGATGAGGGGGGATGGGCAGCAGTTCTGTTAGTGAGGCAGGACTCAATCTACAAGATGGGATTGTGTCTTGAGGCAATCTCTTTTGAGATATAAAAAAAGAGAAGGGAGTAGAGAGATAGGGGGACCTCATACCACCAAGAAAGCAGGGCCAGGAGCAGAGCACGTCCTTTGGACTGTGTGGAGAAACACCTAGTCCAGGGGAAGATTGATGAGAAGGCCGACAGAGAGAGAAAGACTTCCCCTGGAGCTGACACCCCGAATTTGGATTTTTAGCCTACTTTACCATGAGGAAATAAATTTTTCTTTGTTAAAGCCATTCACTTGTGGTATTTCTGTTACAACAGCAATAGATAACTGAGAAACATTGTTTTCACTTCCACCCAGGTTGTTTGAGAGACAGCACTTTTTGAACTTCTGTGTGAGGCTGCCATTGGAAATTTTAACCCGAGCCACAATTACCGTTTGCATAACGTTAAGACGGTTTTTCTCCCTATTTGCCCAGTAGGTGTATTTTTATCATCTCCAAAGCTTGTATTTTATAGTGATCTTTAAAAAGCCTTGTGTACAAAAACATGCAATTCTTTTCATTATGAGGTCATACCCCTAGGGATACTTGCTAAATCTGTGTTGAGTTTTCTTCGCCTATTTTTTTTGCCGGTGTCATCAGGTGACCTTTGTAAACATACAAACTAGCATTGATTCAGGCTGAAGAGTATTCCCCAGACAGTTGTTATTACATAAAAAGAAAGAGAGGGAAGGAAAGAGAGAGAAAGGAGAAAGAGAGAGAGAAACTGAGAGAAAAAGGAAGGAAGCAAGCAAGCAAGCTAAAGATCCCAACATAAGACTACTTTCTTTTGGAGGGGACCTTGCTGTATGTTCAGCCATCTCTGGTGCTTGTCTTTGTAGCCCTGCTGCCTAGAACAGTGCCAACAAACATTTGGGGAATGAACTAACCGCATGCTGTTGCCTTCTAGTCCTAGCGAAGATTCCTCTCCATCCTTAGGACCTCGGGCCTCTAGCCCTGAGAGAAGCATCATCCCTCTAAGCCCACTCCACGCCCTGCTTCTGTTCCACTACTGAGCTTTTACTTGCCTCTTTTCTCCTCCAGTGTGTGTGTTCGGAAGCTTTTTGGCTTTTATTAAATGTATCTCTACTGCTAATATATTACAGAACTTAATCCCGTGTCAGCCACACCCTGGCACCGGACCCAACTGGGCAAGGGACCAGATTTGGAGAGCTGCTCTCCCTGCCAGTGATCAAGTTTGGTTAAGAGGTGCAGTATTTACTGCCAGAAGCAAAGACCCTGGAATGTTTTCCCAGCCCTATTTGGGACTCTGAAGATGGAGTGTGGGGTCATCTGAACTGGGGGTAATGAGAGGTAGGAGCCATAGTAGAAAGGTATTGATAAAACAGGAAGGGCGATGGTGGGAGATGGGCCTGGCCAGGAGGATGAGAAAAAAAAAAAAAAGAAAAAACTGGGTTGCTAGAAACCTCTCCAATCTTCTACACCCCCAACCCCATCTCCCTCCAGCAAGCCATCAGCTGGATTGGAACTGGTTTTCAGAGTTCTACCAGCAGGCATTTAAAAAAATAATTTATTTTCCTTTTTGTTGTTGTCAAGAATATACACAACAGAACATACATCAATTCAACAATTTCCTTTTTAATTTTTAATTGTGCATTAGGTAAAAGTTTACAGAGCAATTAGTTTCCTATTGGATAGTTTGTACATCAAGTTCCATGACATTGATTGCATTCCCCACAATGTCTCAGCACTCTCCCCATTTCTGTCCTAGGTTCCCCACTTCCTGTCGTCCTGGTTTTCTACACTTCCTGCCTTCTCACCTTTCCTTTTGCGCAAATGTTCCTGTTTTGATTTCATATAATTGATTGTTCTAAGGAGCATGTCCCCCTTGGGTGTTACTGTTTATTTTATGGGCCTGTCCATGGTTTGGCTGAAAGGTAGTATTCGGGAACGGCTTCATTTCCAGTTCAAAAGGGTGTCTTAGGGCCATAGTCTCAGGGATCCCTCCACTCTCTGAAATTCAACAATTTCTACATGTACAATTCAGTGGCATTGATTACATTCTTCAAGTTGTGCAACCATTCTCACCCTCCTTTCTGAATTGTTCTTCCCCCATTAACATATTGTCCCCTAAGTGGACAAATCCTTCAAGTTGCTATTGTCGGTTTGATCCCATATAGATAGGTCTTAAAAGAAGGCAATGCTCAAGGCAGACATTCTTTATTGTTAAGCGAAACTGCTGTTTGGTTTTAAGAAGATGTCAGAGGATATTTTTGGTTTAAGGTTTAAAGATGATCTTAGGGCAATAGTTTCCGGGGTTCATCCAGCCTTTACAGCTCCAGGATGTCTGCATTCCATGGAATTTCGAAATTCTGTTCTGCATTTTCCCCTTTTTGATCAGAATTCTTCTATAGAATCTTTAATCAAAATGTTCAGTAATGGTAGCTGGGCAGCGTTCAATTCTGGTCTCATGGCAAAGGAGGCAGTTGTTCATGGAGGCAATTAGCTACACATTCCACTTCTTCCTCATATTCCGATTCTTTTTCTTCCTCTGTTGTTCCAGGCAAATAGAGACTGATTGTTGTGACTTGGATGGCTGCTAGTTTTTAAGACCCCAGACACTACACAATGGACTAGCAGGTAAAACAGAAGCACTAAACACACTATTAAGCCAATTAATTGGACTGTCCCATGAAACCATTACCCTTAGCCTCCAAACCAAGAAGCCAAAACCCATGAGTTGTTTGGTTTTTACATAAGCAGCCTCAGCAGCTGATCTTTTTGTTGTTGTTGTTGTCGTTGTAAATATGTCTATCACACAACTTTTGCCAATTCAACCTTTTATAGGTATACAACTTATTGACAGCAATTACATTAATGGACTGGGCAACCATACCCTTAATCAACACAATTTTTCCATCACCGCAAACCAAAACTCAGTACTCCATAAACAGCAATCCCACCTTTCACTCTCCCTCCCACCTCTACCCCTGCCTTTTCTTATCTTTTTATATAAGTAAGGTCGTTCAATATTTGTCCTTTGGCTGACTTATTTCACTCAGTGTAATGTCTTCTTATTTGATTCTGCGAATTTCTTTATTCCATCCTTAATTTCTTCTATAACCCAGTAGTTTTTTTTAGCAAAGTGTTGTTCAGTTTCAATGAGTATGGTTTTTTTTTTTTCTTTGCTTTTTCTGTTATTGATTTCTACTGTTATGGCTTTATGGTCAGAAAAGATGCTTTGTAATATTTCAATGCATTGGACTCTGTTAAGGCTTGCTTTACAGCCTAATATGTGGTCTATTCTGGAGAAAGTTCCATGTGTGTTGGAAAAGAAAGTGTACTTGCTGCCTTTGGGTGGAATGTTCTGTATATGTCTATAAGGTCAAGTTGGTTGATTGCGGCATTTAGATCTTCCATGTCTTTATTGAGCTTCTTTCTGGATATTCTGTCCTTTACCGAAAGTGATGTGTTGAAGTCTCCCACTATAATTGTGGGGCTGTCTATCTCTTTTTTCAATGCTGTTAGAGTTTGTTTTATGTATTTTGGAGCCCTGTCATTGGGTACCCATAGAATCCCTCAACATTGCAACTTGAGGCTTGAATTTTGCCCATAAAATCCCTCAATATTGCAACTTGAGGCCTGAGTTTTGTCCATAGAATCCTTCAATATTGCAACTTGAGGCTTGAATTTTTTTCTACAGTTCCTTCAGCTTAAGAAATGCCAGTCGTGTTCTTCCCTTTTGTTTTTCTAACTCTAGATATTTGCACATTTCATTATAATAGTTTGTCTTCTCCAGCCACCCTTTGAAATCTGTTCAGCTCTTTTATATGATCATTTTTTCTGTTCACTTTTTTTTTTTAGCTACTCTACATTCAAGAACAAGTTTCAGAGTCTCTTCTGACATCCATTTTGGTCTTTCCTTTCTTTCCTGTCTTTTTAATGATCTTTTGTTTTCTTCATATATGATGTCCTCGATGTCATCCCACAACTTGTCTGGTCTTTGGTCATTAGTGTTCAGTGTGTCAAATCTGTACTTGAGACGGTATCTAAATTCAGATGGGTTATACTCAAGGTTGAACTTTGGCTCTCATGGGCTTGTTTTAATTTTCTATTGAACAATGCAGGAAGCATCAAAAGAAGTTGGAAGGAATATACAGAGTCACAGTAGTAAAAATAATTGGTTGATATTCAACCATTTTAGAAGGTAGCATATGATCAAGAACTGATGGCACTTGGTTTCAGGGGACATCTAGGTCAATTGGCATAATGAAATCTATTAAGAAAACATTCTGCCTCCCACTTTGGAGAGTGACTTCTGGGGTCTTAAATCCTAGCAAGCAGCCATCTAAGATGCATCAATTGGTCTCAACCCACCTGGAGCAAAGGAGAATGAAGAACACCAAAGACACAAAGTAATTATGAGCCTAAGAGACGGAAAGGACGACATAAACCAGAGACTACATCAGCCCGAATCCAGAGGAACTAGATGGTGCCTGGCTACAACTGATGACTTTCCTGACAGGGAACACAATAGAGAACCCCTGAGGGAGCAGAAGAGCAGTGGGAATAAGACACCAAATTCTTGTAAAAAAGACCAGACTTAATGGCCTGACTGAGACTAGAAGGGCCCCGGAGGTCAAGGTCCCCAGATCTTCTGTTAGCCCAAGACAGGAAACATTCCCAAAGACAATTCTTCAGACAGGGATTGGACTGGACTGGAGAAGTGAGCTTCTTGGATCAAGCTATGTGGGCAGCTCCTGTCTGGAGGGGAGATGAGAAGGCAGGGTGGCCAGAAGCTGGCTGAATGGGCACAAAAATAGAAGGTGGAGTGAAGGAGTGTGCTGTCTCATTGGCGGAGAGCAACTAGGAGTAAGAGAGACTGACTTGATTGGTAAACTTTCACTTAAAGCACAATAAAAATTTAGGGAAAAAAAAAAAAAAGAACTGATGGTACTGAAGAAAGAAGTCCTAGCTGCACTGAAGGCATTGACGGAAAACAATGCTCCAGGAATACCAGTTGAGATGTTTCAACAAAGTAATTCAATGCTGGAAGCACTCAATTGTCTATGCCAAGAAATTGGGAAGATAGCTACCTGACCAGCTGAATTGAAGAGACCCATATTTGGGCCCGTTCCAAAGAAAGATAATCCAACAGAATTCAGAAATTACAAACAATATTATTAATACCACACACTAGTAAAATTTTGCTGAAGATAATTCAAAAACAGTTGCAGCAGTAAATTGACAGGGAGCTGCCAGAAATTCAAGTCAGATACAGAAGAGGATGGGAACAAAGGCTATCATTGCTGATGTCAGATGAATCTTGGCTGAAAGCATAGAATACCAGAAAGATGTTTACTTGTGTTTTATTGACTATGCAAAGACATTCGACTGTTTGGATCAGAACAAATTATGGATAACATTTGAAGAATGAGAATTCCATAATACTTAATTGTGCTCACGTGGAACTTGTACATAGACTACGAAGCAGTCGTTGGAACAGACCAAGGGGATACTATGTGGTTTAAAATCAGAAAAGGTGTGCATCAGTGTTATATCTTTTCACTGTAATCACTCAATCTGTATGCTTAGCAAATAATCTGAGAAGTCAAACTATATGAAGAGCTTGCTTTTAGGACTAGAGGAAGACTCATTAACAACCTGTAATGTGCAGATGACACAACTTGCTTGCTGAAAGTGAAGCAGACTTGAAACACTTACTGATGAAGGTCCAAGACTTTAGCCTTCAATATGGATTACATCTCAACATAAAGAAAACAAAAATCCTCACAACTGGACCAATAAGCAACATCATGATAAATGGAGAAAAGATTGGCATTATCAAGGATTTCATTTTACTTGAATCTGCAACTGACACCCATGGAAGCAGCAGTCAAGAAATCAAATGACGTATTGCATCGGGCAAATCTGCTGCAAAAGACCTCTTTAAAGTGTTCAAAAGCAAAGATGTCACTTTGGGGACTAATGTGCACCTGACCCAACCATGACATTTTCAATCCCATGGGAAAGATGGACAATGAATAAAGAAGACCAAAGAAGAATTGATGCCTTTGAATCATGGTGTTGGTGAAGAATATTGAATATACCATGGACTGCCAAAAGAATGAGCAAATCTATCTTGGAAGAAATACAGTAAGAATGCTTTTTAGAAGTGAGGATGGCAAGACTTTGTCTCACGTACTTTGGGCATGGTATCAGGAGGGACCAGTCCCCAGAGGAGGACATCATGCTTGGTAAAGTAGAGGGTCAGTGAAAAAGAGGAAGACCCTTAATGAGATGGACTGACGCAGTGGCTGCAACAATGGGCTCAAGCATGACAATGATTTTGAGTTTGGTGCATGACCGGACAGTGTTTTGTTCTATAGTATGTAGGGTCGCTATGAGTCAGAACCAACTCAACAGCACCTAACAGCCACAATAGCAATGCAAATAAAGTGCTTGTGGCTCACCAAGGGGATTAGACAGCTTGCCAACAATTCAAATAAGGTGCATGGAATTCTTGAGGGGGTGGAACCATACAAATAAGGTGTGTGGAACTTTAAGGAGAGGACTGATCAGTTTTGTCATCCTGCTAGGCTTAAAAAGAAAGCCAATCCCAAAGGAGAGAAGGGACCCCACTATCATCAAGAAAGAAGAGGTGGGCATGGAGCACTTCCTTTGCAGCTGGGGTCCCTGTGCTGAGGACCTCTTAGACCCAGGAGACAGAGACAGCTGTACACCAGAGATGGCACAAGACAGCGAGAAGCAGTGGCAGAAAAACAGTGGTAACAGAACTAGGAAACCAGAGTAAGATGGTGTAGTGGGCTTCCCCAGCTACAGAGCAAAGTGGCTACAGGTGTGCTGACCCAAGGATGGAGAAAACTGAGTGCCTTTGAGCAGGAGGCTTCCTGGCGGAGTGGGGTGCCTTTGAGCACTTATTGGCAGAACTAAAGAGCTTTGTAATACTTGCTTGAGCAGGGCAGAGGCCAGGCCCAAGTGAGGCCAGAGACCAAGGGCCTAGAGAGGAGGCCTGTCCTAAGAGGGCCGAGAGGAGGCCTACAAGGCTGAGAGGAGCTGAGAGAACTGTCCTGCACTGAAGAAGGGAGACTTTGCCTACATGTTTCCTGATCCTGAGGTATAGCCTGTTGACCTTGATTCCCGAATTGTAACCTGTTACTTCCCTAACAAACACCATAATCATGAGTATTATCTGTGAGTTCTGTGTGGGCATTGCAACGAATTATCAAACCAGTCAAGAAGTAGCAAGCCGTGGGAGGGATGGCTGGTGTCAGAATTCGTTAAAGGTTGGAGAGAGGAGGTATGTCTGATCTTCACCTCATAGAAATCTGCCTTGAGCTGATGCTGATGGTGATTCTCCTCCCTTGTGAAGTTAGAGGAGACCAGATATCACCCCACCATTTTTACAGGTGCCATTTATTTATTTTGTCTTTTGTTATTTGTGCTTTTGTTATTATGTTAGATAATCCATTGTTAAAAGCGAGGCCCAAGAGCTTTGCCCCTGTGTTTTCTTCTAAGAATTTTATGGTTTTAATTTTTACATTTACGTCCTCAATCCATTTTGAATTTTGTGTGTTTGTGTGCGTATTGTGTGAGGTAAGGATCTTGTTCCATTTTTCTGATGTAGAAATCCAACTTTCCCAACACCATTTATTAAAGGGACTCTTCTTGCCCCGTTGAACGGACTTAGCAACCTTATCAAAAACCAGTTGACCATAGATGTGTGGGTTTATTTCTGGACTCTCACCTCTATTCCATTGCTCTATGTGTCTGTTATTATACCAGTACCAGGCTGTTTTGATTACTGCAGCTGTATAATATGTCTTAAAATCAGAAAGTGTGAGTCTTCCTACTTTGTTCTTCTCCTTCAACATTGTTTTAGCTATTTGGGGCCTCTTGCCCTTCCATATAAAGTTGAGGATTGATTTTACCATTTCTGTTAAGAAGGCTGTTGGAATTTTGATCAAGATTGCCTTTGAATCTATAGATCGCTTTGGGTAGTATTGACATTTTAACAATATTAAGTCTTCCAATCCATGAACATGGAACATCTTTCCATTTATTTGAGTCTACTTTACTCTTGGAAACTCTGGTGGTGTAGTGGTTAAGTGCTAAGTCTGCTAACGAAGAGGTCAGCAGTTTGAATCTGCCAGGCGCTCCTTGGAAACCCTATGAAGCAGCTCTACTCTGTCCTATAAGGTCGCTATGAGTCGGAATCAACTCGACAGCCGTGGGTTTTTTTAGTGGGTACTTTACTCTCAGCAGTGTTTTATAACTTCCGTTGTTTAAGTCCTTCCCATCCCTGATTACACTTACTCCTAGGAATTTGATTCTCTTGGATGCTGTTGTAAATGGAGTCATTTTCTTAATTTCCCTTTCAGATTTCTCATTGCTGGTATATAGAAACCCTTGTACCCTGCAGCTGTGCTGAATTCCTCTATTAGCTCTAGAAGCTTTCTTGCGGATTCTTTGGGCCAGTATGTGTTTTGATAACACATGGTGACTTTTGACATTAAAGCATATTGAGGTAGTTGTGGTTGAGGAAATGCTTGGCTAATTCTGAAACAACAATCAATAATAGTAACATGGTGAAGCAAGTGTTCTTCCCACCTCTGAACCCCCTCTGTTGGAGCCTGGCAACTACTGAGGCCTTCATAGGGTAACTCAAGGCTGGAAAGGTGACAAATATACTTTTAGCACAGTAAGGTGCAGCAGAAATGCAAGCAGGAGGTTTATTCTTCACAGACTTAATGTCTAACTAATGTAGGTGTACCACCCTGAAGCTGATACCTATGAGGGCTAATGGAATTGAAAGTAACTCTCCACAAGCCTCCTGCTGTGTTCCTCCTGCCCACTCACCAGCAAAGGAACCAAACATGGCTGAGAAGGACCCAACATCCATACTGAAGAGCAGGCTTCAAAAAGACCAAGGGGTTGGAAGCATGGGGATAGCGTGAAGGAGAGAATCTGGGGGAAGGGAGGGTGGTCTTTGCCATCAAGAAGGTGAGGCCCCATAGAGTGCCCCAAGTCTTCTACAACTGGGGCACGTTCATGGAGACACAGTCAACAAGATTGAGGAGGCATACCAAATCCCTGACTTCATGGATGCTCTATGGAGAGAGCTGGAAACAAGGGACTCTGGGACCCCCTCTATGTGTCTGACAGGCTAACAGAAGACTGCTTGGCTTGGGTATAGTGATGCCCCTCCCTTCACAACAAGGGCAGAAACCTGGGGTTAGTCTGTGTTGAATGCCCCTTAGGTGCCAGATATTTAACATGCATAATCCCCTTGGATAAAAAAAAGAGAAGGTAAAATACCCGCCCGAGGTGCCACAGCTGGTGAGCGACAGGAGAGATTAGAAACAGATCTGCCTGACTCTCCTCTGTGGTCTCCCCACAACACAGGAAAATGGCAGCAGCTGGCAGACTGGTGTGTGCGCTGCAGAGGAGAAGCGTTTTTTTAGCATGGGCTGGGGCCAAACTTGAGTCTGAGGCCACTTCATGCCCTGCCAGGATCCTCCCAACGGAGCTGCTTTTCTCACCAGCTCAGTCAGGTCAGGCCGAAATCCATTTCACGCTCCACCCTCATTTGGGTCCGTGCTGTCAAGCACGTGCATCCATTATTTTCACTTAGGCATTTTTGTTAAAGGTAAAAAAACAAAAACAAAAAACATGTCAGAAAAGAGCTGTTCAATCAGATTTCCTACTTGAAAAGGCCCTCAGCACAGCTCAGTGGTCCCATCTGGGGGGATGGGAAAATTATAGATACTGGTTCACATTACTATTCTCTTACTGGTCCCTTAGAAGAATACTTCTCAAATTATATCGTGCAGGAGCATTATCTGCAGAGCATGTTAAAACACAGGCTCTTGGAACCCATCCCTAGAGATTCTGATTCAGTAGATTTGAAAGGAGAGGAGGGCAGAATTTTCATTTCTGGCAAGCTCCCAAATATAGCCTATGCTACTGCTCAGAAACCATGCTTTGAATGGCACTGCATTAGGGATGTCGGAAGTGAATAGTTTCTATGCATTGGTCGGATTTGTCTGCTAATGCTAGGTAGTGGAGAAGTTTCTAGATTGTCCTAGGAGTCCTGGGAAATGTGGTTCCCTAGGTTGTTATTGGGGGCAGTGGCGATTCAGTGGTAGAATTCTCACCTTCCATTCACAAGACCTGGGTTCAATTCCCAGCCAATGCACCTCAAGCTTAGCCACTACCCATGTGTCAATGGAAGCTTGTGTGTTCCTAGGATGCTGAGCAGGTTTCAGCAATGCTTCCAAACTAAGAAGGACTAGGAAAAAAGGCCTGACAATCTACTAAAAACCATCCAGTGAAAACCCTATGGAGCACAATAGTCCAATCCTGTTGTTCATGGTGTTGTCATGAGGTGGGGGCTGACTTGACGGCATCTGACAACAACAGGGTGTTACTATCTCCCAAGAGTATCAGACAGTCCCAGCTTTCTCTTCTCCACACTAACTTTGTGGGCGAGGAGGACAGATGATTGGAAAGGGATGAAAGAGTTACTAAAATAAAGTTTGCCTACTGGTGGTTTTGCTGATACCATTCCTGCCAAGACAATTATTAGAAAACAATACTCGTGTTTAATCCAGGTTTGAAGATTTGCAGTAGGGCGTGCATATCAGTTTTCTCACTTGGGGATTGTCGTGAGGCTTAAGATCACAGCTGGTTGGTGTAGAGCCAGAGCCAAGTCTGATATTTTAGAATCTCAGTTATTGCACTTACTAATAACAACAACAATGGTTCCCCGTGTAGCAAGCACTTACTACACCCAGGTATTGTGCTAATTTCTCCATAGACAATGTTCCATTTACATCTTATAATACCCCAAGCAGGAAGATATTATTCTTATATTACCCCTGAGGAAACCCAAGCTTAGAGATTAAGTAACTTGCCCAAGGTCACAGAGGCATCGGTTAAACCCCGGTCTCACCCACTGTGAGGCTGTTACCACCTCATGAGCGCTAGGAGTTCTCCCACCAGTGTCTCTCAAGAAACCATCAGATTGGCTCCAATCCAAATAGGGCTGGAGGTGGGAGACTTGGGATGTAGCACCAGCTCTTCTGTCACAAAGCTACACGGGTTTGGGCAAGTCACTTCTCCTGTCCAGACCTCAATTTCCTTATGTGTAAAATGGTGTCTAAGGCACCTTCCAGTGCTAACATATCAGGACTCTTACTGCTTTTCCATTAGGGCACTGGTACCAAGTTGGGTTCCAGAAAATTCTCACATTGCTAGTGTGCCACCTCCAGGGTTCCAGCAGTAAACCAACATCATGATAAATGGAGAAGAAATTGAGGTGGTCAGTGATTTATTCTATTTGGATGAACAACCCATGTCCATGGAAGCGGTAGTCAAGAAATCAAATGACATATAGCATTGGGCAAATCTGCTGCCAAATCCCATTTTAAAGGTTTTTTTTTTTTTTTTCCTCTCATTCAAAAATTTTTACACAAATTGTTTTGTCACATTGGTTGCAATCCCCACCACGTATCAGCACTCTCCCCCATTCATCCAGTTTTCTTCTCCCTTTCTGCCTTCTCGTCTTTGCTTTTGAGCAGGTGTTGCCCATTTGGTCTCCTATACTTGATTGAACTAAGAACCACGTTCCTCATGTGTGTTACTGTTTGTTTCATAGGCCTGTCTAATCTTTAGCTGAAAGGTGGACTTTGGGAGTGGCTGTAGCTCTGAGTTAGCAGAGTGTCTGGGGATGATAGTGTTGGGGGTTCTTCCAGTCCCTGTCAGACCAGTAAGTCTGGTCTTTTTTTGTGAATTTGAATTTTGTTCTCCATTTTTCTGTTGCTGTTCCTGGGACCCTCTATTGTCATCCCTGTCAGAGCAGTTGGTGAGGGTAGGTGGGCACCATTTAGCTCTTCTGGGCTCAGCCTGATGGGGGATGTGGTTCATGTGGTCCATTAGTCCTTCAGACTAATATTTTCTTTGTGTCTTTGGCTTTCTTTGTTCTCCTTTGTTCTGGACAGGATGAGACAAATAGATGTATCTTAGATAGCCGCTTGCAAGCTTTTAAGGCTCCAGATGCTACCCACCAAATAGGATGTTGAACATTTTTCTTTATCAACTATGGGTTATGCCATCTTTAAAGTTTTGAAAAGCAGAGATATGACTAAGATGGGTCTGACCCAAGTTGTGGTCTTTTCATCATCTCATATGCAAGTTGGATAAGGAAAACAGGAGAACTGATACATTTGAACTGTGGTATTGACAAAGAATACTGAATATACTGTGGGCTGCCAGAAGAACAAACAAATCAGTCTTAGAAGAAATATAACCAGGATGCTCTTTAGAAGCAAGAATGGAGAGACTTCAGTTTGCTTACTTTGGATACATTATCCGAAAAGACCAGTCGCTAGAAAAAGGCATCATGGTTGGTAGAGGGTCGGTGAAAACAAGGGAAGCTTTCAATGAGATGGATTGATACAATAGCCAAAATGGACTCAAACATACCATCCATCATGAAGATGGTGTAGAAGTGGGCAAAGTTTTGTTCTGCAACTAACAGCAAATTCTCTCAGCCTTACAGAGAAAGGATCCCTATGGACAACTAGTGACAGCCAGACCTCAGAAAGTAGGAATGACCAGGTTTAAACTAGGTGAGCATGTGGGTCCAGGCCTGCCTTCTCCCTGGGTTTCAAGGAAGTGAAATTGAGTACGGTAAACGTGTGGTCTAGATGAAAACATTTTAAAATTATGCCATTATCCATGAGATAATTTAAAGCATATGAGTAAGAGACTCCCCGACGTGTCTGTCAGTTGTCGTACTGTGGGGGCTTGCGTGTTGCCGTGATGGTGGAAGCTATGCCACTGGTATTCAGATACCAGCAGGGTCACCCATGGAGGACAGGTTTCAACTTAGCTTCCAGACTAAGAGTAGGAAGAAGAACCCAGAAGTCTACTTCTGAAAAGAATTAGCCAGTGAGAACCTTATGAATAGCAGCAGAATATTGTCTGATACAGTGCCGAAGATGAGCCCCCCTGGTTGGAAGCCACTCAAAAGACGACTGGGAAAGAGCTGTCTCCGCAAAGTAGAGTCAATCCTAATGATGTGTATGGAGTAAAGCTTTTGGGGCCTTCATTTGCTGATGTGGCATGACTCAAAATGAGAATAAACAGCTGCAAACATCCATTAATATTCGGAACCTGGAATGTACAAAGTATGAATCTAAGAAAATTGGAAATCATCAAAAATGAAATAGAATGCATAAACATTGCTATCCTAGGCATTAGTGAGCTGAAATGGACTGGTACAGGCCATTTTGAATTGGACAATCATATAATCTCTTATGCCAGGAATGAAAACTTGAAGAGGAATGGTGTTGCATTCACGGTCAAAAAGAACATTTCAAGATCTATCCTGAAGTACAACGCTGTCAATGATAGGATAATATCCATAGGCCTACAAGGAAGATCAGTTAAGATCAGTTAATACGACTATTATTCAAATTTACGCACCAACCACTAAGGCCAAAGATAAAGAAATTGAAGATTTTTATCAGCTTTGCAGTCTGAAATTGATCCAACATCCAAGCAGGATGCATTGATAATTACCAGTGATTGGAATGGGAAAGTTAGAAACAAAGAAGAAGATTGGTAGTTGGAAAATATGGCCTTGGTGATAGAAACAATGCTGGAGATTGAATGATAGAATTTTGCAAGACCAACGACTTCTTCATTGCAAATACCTGTTTTCACCAACATAAATGGCAACTATACACATGGACCTTACCAGATGGAGTACACAGAAATCAAATCAACTACATCTGTGGAAAACGACAATGAAAAAGCTCAATATCATCAGTCAGAACAAGGCCAGGGGCTGACTGTAGACAAGACCATCAATTACCCCTAGGGTTTTCTAGGCTATAATCTTTACGGGAGCAGATCACCAGGTCTTTTCTCCCAAGAAGCTGCTGGGTAGGTTCGAACCACTAGCCTTCTGGTTAGCATCTGAGGGCTTAACTGTTGTACCACCAGGGCTCCTTACAGTACAAATGAAAGGGTTAAATTAACCTATTATAAAAGTAGAGTCTCAGCTTAGGTAAGAATGGAAAAAAAATTAAGCTATATGCTATTTGCAAAAGATATATCTAAACAAAATTATGCAGGAAGTTTGAAAATAAAGGCATAGGAAAATATGTAACACCTAAATAGTATAAAATATTAGGTAACTGCTATAAAAAACAGGTGTAGCGATATTAATGTCAGAAACATTTTAAAATAAAAAGCATTAAAACAAAAAAGATAGCTTGTATTGATAAAAGTTACAGTTTACCAAGAATATATAATAGTCATATATATGCCTCAGTACATCTCACAATATCCAAACCCCAGTCCAGTGCCGTCGAGTCGATTCTGACTCATAGCAACCCTGGAATATAGCTATTTAATAAATATAAATAAAATATTGTCCCAACAAACACAGAGTGCTCATTTTTTCCAGACACCCATGATCTTTTTATATAACTAGCCATGTATTTGGCCACAAGGAGAATCTTAATACATTTCAAAAAGCAGAGATTATGCAAGTCTTATTCTTTGGCCACTATGCAATAAAATTAGAAATAAAAAAACCAAAACAAAACACAAGAGGTAGACAAAACAAAACAAAGCTTTCCACTGGAAAATTGGAGATGTCCTCCAGAGTAACTCATGTGTTAAAGAGGAAATTCTGAACCAGAAATAAGCCACAATGAGAGACCATGTTTTAGGGGTTGTGGGATGCAGTCCAAGTGTGACTCAAGGGAAATTTACCAGAAACAAGAAGGATTAAGAGTAAATGAAAGAAGCATTAAAATCAAGAAGCTACTGTGAAAAAACAGGAAAATAAACCCAAAGAAAGTAGAGCAATGGGGTATAAAAATTAGCAGAATTTAATGAAGTAGAACACACCCATTTGATTAATAAAATACAAATATGATCTTTGAAAAGACCATTACGGCAGACAAATCTAATTAAATCTCATAAATAAGCATGTGAATAAAATTAAAAAATTAACTGACTTTTGAAATGAGAAGGAAGACACAATTACCAATAAGGAGATTTAAAAACATTTCAAAAGATCACTAAAAAGAAATTGATGCAAATAAAAAAATTAAAATCTAGATTGAAATACAAGATTTCAAGGGAAAACACAAATTATCAAAATTAATACAAGAAAAGATTAAAAAAAACTGAATAGACCAATAAACACAGATGAAATTAGAACCATTGTCAAAGTTCTTTCTCTAAGAAAATAAAAGGCTCAGATGGTTTCATGGGTGAGCTACATCTAGTTTTCAAGGAGCTGATAATTTCTATGATATGAGTTCTTCCAGAGTGAAGAAAAAGATTGAAAGCCTACAAGACTAACTGCCTGGACAAGGACGACAGGTGTGTCAGCTGTTTGCTCTGGGAAGCGGATGGTGACTTGGAGTTAGGAGTGGAAAAATTTCATTGGGGAGTAAAATCTGAGAGAGAAAGAAAGAATTCAGGACAAGGCAGGGGAAGCTGTCAGGCCATAATGGAGGTGTGACCAAGTCTCTGCCAACCCAGTGAGGAGCTCTGGAGCAAAGGCTGCCCATTAGGGGAGTGTTGTGTAGGGCAGAAATATCTAGGCCCTTGTGCCTTGCTCAGTCTTGCTCAGTCATTACCTGGAGCCATCTTGAGAAGAGCATGACCTTGGGTCCACACAGCACATTAAAAAACAAAGGAAGGAAGGAAGGAGGGAAGGAGGAAAGGAGGGAAGGAGGGGAGGAAGGAGGGAAGGAAGAGAAAGAAAGAAAGAAAACTGCAGGCTGCTAATTCAACTAAAAACATAAAAAACAAAAATTCTAAATAAGCTGTTATTAGCAAATTGAATTTAATAATATTTTAAAAGGATTATACATCAAGAATGCAGAGTTGGTTTTAATCAGAGAATTTATTAATTTGCTACATTAATAGTTTAAAGGGGGAAAGATATTCTTATCACAACAAATGCTTTGATAAGCGGATTTGGCAAAATGAATGCTTGTTTCTAGATAAGAATATAAATTCTTAGTAAGATAGAGGTAGAAGGGAACTTTCCTACCTTCATATAGGCTAACACCAAAAACCTTTAGCAACATCCTATTCACTGGTAAAAAATTAGCCATTCTCCCCAAATCAGGAATAACACAAGGTTTCCCACTATCATCATCACCACTTAACAGTCTACTGGAAATTCTAGCTAATTCAATAAGGTAAGAAAAGAAAAAAATGTGAATTACAAATTGGTCATTAATCATTCTAAAATTGTTTGTGCAGGTGGTTACTGAAGCCTGAGAATACACTAAAAGCTATTGATTTGTGCCCCATAAATGGGTGACTTGTATGATATGTGGATTATATCTCAAAGAAGCTATGAAAATCATGATTATTTGCTGACACGTGATTGTCTTCTCAGACACTTAAAGAGAATAAACTTAAAAACTATCAGATTGAGAGGGGTTAGAAAGATGGTCAAATACAAAGACAATATATAAAAATCTAATTCCAACAATAGCCAATTTCAAAGCATTACAGAAAGAAGTCCATTTATTATACACAAAAAGATTAAACCACTAAGAATAAACCAAGGAATTAATGTGCAAGACTTCGAGTTTTAAAACTATGCAACTTTACTGATGAAGATAAACTGAGGTTTCTAAAGCATCACCACCAAGCATCCCGCCCCCTCCCAGCTTCTCCCTTTGGGAATGGCTGCCGACCTAATGAATTAGATAAAAATGCTTAGCACAAAGCCTGGCAAATAGCGAGCCCTCAACAAATGTTATTTTTCCAGGTCCCATGTTCAGCCATAACTAAAGGTCACAGAAATTGAGAAGTGGACTTGATCCATGGAGTTAGTTGACTGGTTGGGGTGGCAGAAACGCTCAGGAAGCAGTAAGAAATTTCCTTGAACTAAATAAACCACTTAGAGATGAGGGCAGCTGACTGGGTGTTAGTGCTCCGAGGAAAACAAATCATTACAGCTCAGAGATGGAACCCACTGGGTGCCTGTGTGCGGGGGGTGTCACTTGGGCTTGGCCAGATCAGGAGATGACAGCTGGGCTCCTTCATATTCATCCCCAAACACCCCAACTCAGGGGCCTCCTATGGTTCCCTCTGCATGGCACATGAAGTTCAAACTCCTCTCCCGCCACTCCGATTACTAACTACCCATTGCCGTCGAGTCAATTCCAACTCATAGCGACCCTACAGGACAGAGTAGAACTGCCCCATAGAGTTTCCAAGGAGCGCCTGGTGGATTCGAACTGCTGACCTCTTGGTAAGCAGCAGTAGCACTTAACCACTATGCCAGCAGGATTCCCTGGTCACTCCAGGCTTCCGCAGTCTGACTGCACGCGGCAGACAACGCTTCTGCGTAACCATTTTGTCCTCCCTGCTAAATCCTACATAAGCCAGCACCGGCAGCTCATTTTCTAAGGACTGACCTCATACTACCAGAAACCGACACCAAACGCACTGGGTCAATTCCAACTTATGACGATCCCTTGTGTTACAAGTAGAACTGCTCCACAGCCTTTTCTTGCTGTCACCTTTATGGAAGCAGACCGCCAAGACTTTCTGCTGTAGCACCACTGGGTGGGTTTGACCCACCAACCTTTAGGTTAGTAGCTCAGTGCGAATCATTTTCACAACTCAGGGACCTTCCTCAGACTACAGAGAACCATTAATAGGGTGATGCCTGATCCCGCAGGGGGTCTCCAGGCCTCTGCTCCAGTGCTGCAACTGAATTTTGTTCTAATAGTTTGGAGTTTAAATTAGTTAGGGTAACGCCAGCTGCTGTAACAAAACTGTATAGTGATAAAATGTAAAACAGTAAAATGTGTAATGATATGGATAAAATGAGCTCATTTCTCAGCTAAAGCCCTGAATGGGTGTTCCTGATTTGTGAGTGGCTGTCCTCTAAATGGAGCCTTGGAGTCCAGGCTCCTTCCATCCTGCACCTTGCCATCTGCAGAACATGTCTTCCAAGGTCACTACACTCATCTGTAATCAGCTAGAAGATGGATAAAGAACCTGAAAAGACATGCGTGAAAGGTTTGGGGCCTGGTCTGGAGCTGCTATACATCACTTCTAACAGCAAGGGAGGCTGGGAAATGTAGTCTATCTATCTACACAACTTGCAGATGGACATAAACTGAGATATAAAACACGGCTGCCTCGCATTCTGCCCGCCACTCCTCCTTTCATGAGGAAGAAAACAGGCTTGGTGAGCAGCTAACCAGTCTCTGCCATGGTGACTGTGCTGTATTTGTTGTTAAGTATTTTGGATACCACTCCTGGCCAGAAGACATGGATTTGAAGCTTGGATCTGCCTCGTAACAGCAGAGAGATTTTGAGCAGGTTTTCTAGCCTCTCTGCCTCTCAAATTTTCACCTGAAAACAGGGATGATAATAAAGATAATAAACCATATAATAAAATAGGAATGATAAGATAATAAACACATTCAGGTTTAATTGGAATTATATAAAAATTATGCCTACAAAGGGACCTTATAAAGTCCCATGGAAACACTCTTCTTCTGCCATACCTGGGATGCACTTCTTTTTCCCTTCTCTTTACCCAATTTCTATCCACTTTTCAAAATCTGGGTCTAATTCCCCGTTAAGAGCACCAGAATCCTCTGTTTGAGCAACAGAGGCCCTTTGGAATCCTGACATCACTGAAAGAAGAGAAAATCAGATTGATTTGAAGTAGCTTGGGATTTTTATTACCCTGGGGAAACCTATGAGCAATGGAGTCCACTGCAACACTTAGTCCTAACTCAGAAATGCTCCTTTCATTGCCATGGTAACTGTTGGCAATTTGTAACACTCCTCTCAAAAGTGCTGAAGACTCTTGGCCAGTACATATCCAAATCCAACGGCCAAAGAGCTGAAAACTTAGTTTAGAGGCATAGGTCTCATACTAGAAGAGCTATGGCTTAAAAAAAAAAACAAACCTGTTGCTGTGGAGTCAATTCCAACTCATAGTGACCCTGTAGGACAGAGTAGAACTGCCCCATACGGTTTCCAAGGCACACCTGGTGGATTCAAACTGCTGACCTTTTGGTTAACAGCTGTAGCTCTTAATCACTACACCATCAGGGTTTCCAGCTATGGCTTAAAAAAAAAAGGGGAGCCCAGAGCACCTCTCTAATCCCGTTAAAGTCTCCTAACGGTCACTTTTTTTTACTTTTTTTTTTTTATTGTGGTAAACATATAGGTAACAAAGCATTCATCATTTCAACAATCTTCACATAACGGTCACCTCTTTTATAAAATATTCTCAAATGCTTCCATCCCACATGACACTCCACTTTTCCCAAAGGATTGCATATTGTCAGTGTCACATGATATGGCTCTCATTTAAACCCCAAATCCTTCTTTTGTTAGTTTTGCCTCTCACATGCATGATAATCTACTTGAGGTCAGGGACTGTGTCTTTTGATTCTACAGTAGAGACATGACATTATCAGTAAAAATGTGTTAATCAAGGATAGTCCATGGGGAGTGTCATTTCCTGGAGTGGGATAGTTCTGTCCCTAGTCTAGAACATCCGATAAAGCCATTAGAATATGGTGCCCCTGAAATCTGGTATTCTTAAGCTTTTGTCTGTTCAGGTTGACATGGAGCCCAACCACTTGATGCCACTTGGAACAGGGAATGGGTGAATCATGGAAGAGTTTCCGTTCATTCACTCTTTCATTCATTCTGCAGATGATTATTGGGTTCCAAAACTGTCCTCAGCACTTGCAAGGAGCTCGGAGAGAAAAGCGAGACATACAAGGCAAAAGTCTACTTTCCAGCCTTGTAGAGCAAGGCCAGGTTATAGGCAGACCGATGAAGTTGGACAAAGGGCCGGGCAAAAGACTTAGAAGCAAGGCCAAGGGTAGGTAACTTTAGGGACAGGTGTGTGGGAACATGGCACCTGTAAAAGGAGGCCCAGAATCTGTAACAGAGTTCAACAGCTTTGTCTATGAGACTGACAAATGTTTAAAGATTGGCAACACCAGATGTTGCTAGCGCCTGGAAAGCAGATTAGTGCTGGAATGGTATAAATTGGTGCCAATCTTTCTGTAGAACACTCATACAAAATGTTCCAAAATTTAAAGTGTATTCCAAACTAGGCCTTTATCTTATGGCAATAATTGGGCAAATGTAAAAAGATGTCAGACCTTGCTTATCATATTCATTGCATCACTGCTTGGAGAGGGAAAAATTGTATCATTATGTCATGTGCTCATCCCTGAACCAATCACGATGGCCAGAGGAATGGGGTCCTCTGATTGGCCAAGCCTCAGGTACTCATCTCTGTTGCTAGGAGATGGAGGAGAAGCCTGTTCAACAGCGAAACCATGTGAATTAAGATTATGGGAGGGGTAGTTCCCTAAGAGAAAAAAGGAAAAGCACTGTTACCAGAAGAACAGGAATGGGAAAACCTGTTGACTAAACAAAAGATACAGCTACCCAGGTCCACCCCAGCCAGAGTAGCTAGCCCGAGGGAGGATGTTTCAGGCAGAGGGAATAACTACCCTTACAGAGCCTCAGAGAGTCTTTATGGTCTGTGATGGATCTCCACTTCCTGAGAGGATGTGGTAGGTTGGGGAAAACCACCCGTGAGGAAGGAGGCCCAGACTGGTACATCCAGCCATACGATTAATTGAATAATTTGAAAGGTGTAGTTGAGGCTGTGAAGGAGTTATAAAACATATTATATATATAAATAAATAAGACATGTGAATGCTGTGGGTGGGGCCGGGACAGGTCTCTCATCCACAGGTGCTGTGTGAAGCTGGCTAGCCCCGCAGGTGCCACTTGCTGCTAGTGACTTGGACAAAAGACAACCATTCTAAATCCCATCTGCAAAGTTGGGAGAAGAAATGAGACTATGTAAGTGAAAATACCTCATACTGTGCCAGTAAATGTGAGCTGAATCTGAGCAAGGGGAAGGGCAGTCCCCAAGTAGCCCTCACATTTAAACAGAAGAACAACAATTTTAAACAGAAGAGATTAATTCGGGTGGCCTCAGGAAGTCTGAAAGCCAGAGCTTTATTCTAGGGCAGAGAGAACCCTGGAATTTAACTTAGGGCAGGAAAAGGGTTAAAATTGCATTTTCAACCTGAAATGATGTTGAATAACAGGAACTTGCCCCCTGCAAGTTCTTAACTCTGTATAAATGGAACAACTGTTTACTTTTACATTTTTATTCAATTTGGCAGCCTTTTTGCTGGCTGATTAAATGCTTCAGAATAGGAGCTACTTGAACTCCCCAAGGCAAGAACAGGATGCCCAACCACCACCACTACCACCACGTTACGCCTCTCTGCCCTGTGCCGAGAATACCACAGGCCTTGCTCCTGCCTTGTGTTTCCTTCCCTAGGCTGAGGGTGGATGACACGTATGACAGCTGCCTTAAATTTCCTCACCTAAAACTCAAACACAGTTAGTCTTGTGTCGAGGGGTGGCAAGCTTGTGTGGCTCCGTCCAGGAGGGAAGGAGAGAGGGGTACCATTGGGAAGACATGAGTGCTGAGAGAATACAAGACATTCCCAACCCACCTGGCCCCCACGTGGTCAAGTCTGCGTGGAAAGGGCATTGAACCTGGAGCACCATGGCACAAAGGCAGCACCATTTGTGTGGAACTGGGCAAGCCTTTGACCTTTCAAGGCCGTTTCCTCATCTTTAAAATGGTGGCAACCATTTTTCTGAGGGCAGCCATGAGTAACGAGAGAAACCGTGTGGTAACAGGCCTTATAAATAGTCAAACACTGTGTCAAAAAACAAACAAAAAAACTAGTTGCCATTAATTCTAACTCATGGCGACCCCAGGCATCAGAGTAGAACTGAGCTCCATAGGGTTTTGTTTGCTGGAATCTTTATGGAAGCAGTTCACCAGATCCTTCCTCCCATGGTGCTGCTGGGTGGGTTTGAACCACGGACCTTTTAGTTAGTACCCAAGCACAAACCATTTGTGCAATGCAAGGACGGGTACATGTGCATATCATAACACTCTCCAAACTTTCCACACACCACAGGTCTCTTACTTGTGTCAGAAATGTGGTCTGTGTCCCAGGAAGTAGATGCTCCATCTGGCTCAGAGTACCAGGTACAAAAACAAAGCCAAGAATCAGCAGCCATTTCTCAAAGCCTGGTCTCAGGGTTTTCCATCTGGGATCCAAGTGCTGCTGCTGCCATGGGCTCCAGAAGCTCCTTGGCTGTGGCTGAGGGAGAACAGATGTGTAGTCCGGGAAATGTCAGAGGCGTTTGTAGAACAGGACAGAAGCTACTCAGAGGCATGTGCCCTCAGGGACGTGGAACAAGCTAACAAGGAAGAAAACAGAGGCTCTGGGGACCTCGAGGAGGAAGACCCTCTCTTTCCCTTCCTTTCTCCTTGGCACACGTCCTCAGGCTCACCAAGCCCTCTACAGAGCCCCGCCATTGCCCTCACCTCACCCCCAATGGTGGGCTCCTTGAAGTGAGACAGAGCCTCTAGTATAAAGACTGGTAATATTCTATGGGAAACACTACTATCCCACGTGGCATTCATGAGCTAATTCCCAGGTGCCTGGCACTGTGATTGGTGTTTTGGAAAGAAACAAATGACCTGAGAGAAGGGATCCACTGCCCACAAGCTGCTCATAATAAACAGCTGTAGTTATACAGCCAGCCCAGTAAAGGGACTTCCCTAGGCCCAAGACACCAAGAAACATAGGTGCACTATGGTTCACCTCAGGGACATCACTGGTCACTTATCTCCAGTGGCCAAAGGGGTGACCTGAGTGACAAGAAGAAGATCTGGCCCTAAGACTCTAAGATGGAGTTGCCTGGGGTCTGATATGGACCCCAGCCAAGGGGGGAAGAGCAGTCTGGAGGTTGGGGCCGGTTATCTGACCAGAGAGAAAACAGACCCAGCAACGGGAAGGCTGTGTCAGGAACAAAAGCCAGCTGACAAAGCATAGCAAAGGCAACACCAGGAGCCTGAGAGGTCTGGCCCAGGTGTGGAGACAAGCTCCAAGGCCAGACATCAGTCTGGGGGTGTGGTTTGGAAGATGAGGAAAGGAGCTGGCAGCTCAGTTAAGGCCCCTGAGGATGAAGCTTCCTTCTTTCCTTCCCCTTTCCCTTCCTCCGTTCCTTCCTTCCTTCCCTTGATTTAACATTTTTTTTTTAACTAGATTATTTCCCAAACCACAGGACTTCTTGGAGCCTTTAATATACGTTGCGAGTCTGGGGGATGGTATATGCGACTTAATATTATTTACTACAAAATCCTTTTTTTGTGGCCCACCTACTGGAGTTCCATGGAATATCAGTTTGGGAACACTGGTTGACTGAATATCTACTAAGTGACTGGCACTCAGCTAGATGTGAAAGACACAAGTAAAAGACAGAACTCCTGCCCTCAAGGAGTTCAAAGTCTAATATGGAAGACAGACAAGCGAGCAGAATCCACCATAGTGTTGCACGGAGAAACAAGCCAGTGAAAATTAATCGGCATATGAATATGTACAGAGAGGCATGGGAGCAGAGGAGGGACCCAGTAACCATGGGAGAGCTCAGCAAAGGTGACCTGGAGCAGAGCTGTCCAGGAAGAGAAGGTAGAAGAGGGGATGAGATGTTGAAAGGTGATGACAGCAAATTTGGGAAATAAAAGGTCCAGTGTCGCTGGAGCCAAGGATGGGAGGGGAAGGGGGAGAGCATGTGGGCTCTCTTTGAGTTAGGAATCTGGCCCTGTCTCTCATCAAGCCATCCCAGGTTACCAGGCTCTGATAATTTATCCGGCTGCTCAGACTCACAGGAGATTATAACCCAAAGGCCAACGTCTGAGTTTGTGGTAGGAGCTTCCTCTGGTAGGATAAGAAGTCTTAGTGATATGTTCAGGTCCCAAACCACAGATTAGATCCTAACACCAGCATCCAAGGGTGTTCAGAGTCCTTAAAGGACAGGATCATTCCCTGGGGATTTGGCTGGACAATGGAAAAGGATCAGATTATTCTCTCTCCATCTTTGGTGGTGGTAGCAGGGCGTGACTGAGAGTGCAGACTCTAGAAGCAGTGGCCAAGCCAGCTCCACCATCCTCCCAATTGTAATATCTTAGGCAAACTACCTCATCTCTCTGAGTCTCGGTTTCTTTATCTGAAAGGTGGGGGTAGTGATCGTACAACATACCATCTAGGTAGGTCGTGAGGTTAACAGAAGGTTATTGTTGTTGGCTGCTGTGGAGTTGACTTCGACTCATGGCAACCCCATGTGTGTCAGAGTAGAACTGTGCTCCATAGGGTTTTCAATGGCTGATTTTTTGGAAGTAGATTGCCAAGCCTTTCTTCCGAGGAGCCTCTGGGTGGACTCAAGCCTCCAATCTTTTGGTCAGCAGCAGAGAGTGTTAACCATTCGCACCATCCAGGGACTCCTTAACCTGAGGTAACATGTAAAATACTCAGCAGTACCTGGCACAGACTCAGCACTTACTAAAGGTAGCTAAAACTTTCCCCACCCTGACTCTTCTCACTCGAATACTTCTTGGTTGTCAGAGAAACATTTTTTCCTGACGGACAGGAGAAGCTGCCCAGGGTTATGCTTATCTTGTGTTGGTTAACTTCCATTCTTCAGTCAGGTAAGACTCTGGGAGGACATACCCTTCCTGCAGCACGGGAAACCCTGCTCTCACAGCGGCCATCTCTTGGGTGGACTGGTTTCTCAAAAGGGTCACATATTTCATCCAATTTTCTTGAATATTGTTCTGAGCTCAGGGCCACATGATTTGATTCTCCTTATAGATCCCCCCAAAAAAAAAAATTTTTTTTTTTTTTTTTTATAGAGCCCTGATGGCCCTACGGTTAAATACTTGGCTGCTAACCAAAAGGTTAGTGGTTCAAATCCACCCAGTGGTTCCAAGGGAGAAAGACCTGGCAATCTGCTCCCGTAAAGATTACAGCCTAGAAAACCCTATGGGGCAGCTCTGCTTTGTTACATGGAGTCACTAAGAGTCAAAATCAACCTGATGGGCACCTAACAACAACATCCATGTAAGCCACAGACCTTATTTATTCTGTGGGCTCTTTCTTGAGGCATTACAGCCCCAACAGGTAAACTCAGGCAGGTGTGAACCTAGTGAGCATATGATTTCCCATGGCTCCCAGTGCCCAGGTATGGTGGGGTTTGAATGGAATAGACAACAGACACCTAGCCTGCCTCCCTGATCCTGCCTGGACCACCCTCCCATCTGTAATAGCCAGAACTATTTAAAAGACTAAGCTGAGCCACTCCTCCAGCTGGAAAGCATCTGTGATCTTGCCATTACCTCCTCAGCCCCAAAACACCCTTCATTATGCTCCAAAAAGCTGCTCGGATTGTCTCCACTTCCCCTACACACGCCCCGCCACCAGCTTCTTATACCTCCATGCCTATAAATACTGTTCCCTATCTCAGCGCCTTTCCCTCTGCCTCTGCGGGGAAATTGTTACTCTCATTCTCCTAGATGCAGAGCAAACGTCTGAGAAAACATCCCGATAAGCTGCTGGGGACGGGAGTAAGAGCCCAAGAACTGGGTGTTTCTATAGACTAAGCAGCATGAGATAATGGATAAACTGCCCTGCCTGAGACAAGGAGGGAAACTTGGCCCCTGAGGAGGAGGAGAGGAAATTCAGGGAGGCCAGGAAAAGAACGGGAAGAGAGGCCTGTAAGATGGTGAGTGAGGTGAAGGGTAGGGGAGATCACCCTGGTGGCAGAGAGGTCAAAGGGCAGTCTGAGTTCCCGGGTAGGGCAAATGGCCAGGAGCTCAGGTACAAACAAAGTTTGGCAGTTTGAACCCATCCAGAGCACCTCAGAAGAAAGTCTTGGCCATTTGCTTTGGAAAGCTTACGGCCATGAAAACTCTATAAAGCACAGCTCTACTCTGACACACATGGAGTCACCATGAGTTGGAACCAACTCAACAGCAACTGGTTTGGTTTTGGTTAATATTCCATTTGAAGACTACCTTCCGTACCCCCACCCCATATTCCTGTGAAAATCTTTGCTACTTACTTTGTGTGAGTGGAATCTTTCGTGGAAGTCAAAGAAAGGGTTAAACCTCACATCTGGAAGCCATGTGGTGTGGAACAGAGGTAGCCCTATGGGATCATGACCCTGAGAAAGTAAGTTTCCAAAGAAATGGAAGAAACCTTGTGAAGCAGGATGTAGATCTGCTGGGCCTGGAGACCTCAGCTAGCATCTGGCTTACATCACTAATCGTGTTTCCTTCTTGGCTTTCGGCATCAGGAAACTCAGAGTCAGTTTGAATATCCCTTATAATAAATGTTCACAAACATACACAGAGTTACTCCTGGGCTTTACTCTACCATTTGGACTTCATTTACTCTTCCCTCTCTAGAATTGACCCTTTTTGTCTTTGTCTGCCACATTCCTTCCTTTGAAGGTTTTCTACCCCACTCCATATAATCCCCACAGAACTGTCAACCATAGTACACAGCCCCACCTTCTACCCTCATCGGGAGATGAGCACCTGACTCAAGCTGACCAAAATGCCCCATCTACCTGGCCACAGGAATAAGCATATAACTCATGCTGGGCCAATCAGAGGATTCCTTGGGACTGATATGGGGAGAGCTATATTCTCTTTGCTGTTTGCTAATTTGAAAGGGTGTGTCTAAGGCCACCAGGGGCTATCTTGCCTGTCACATGGACACGGCCCAGTAGGGACAAGCAGAGCTGAGAAATGGAAGAAGAGACAGAGCCTTTATGGTATCATTTGATCTCCAAGATCAAGCCATACCTTTAGCCTGAGCCATCCCTGGATCTGGCTGTGATTAAACCAAACCAACCATGTTGCTGTTGAGTCAATTCTGAAATCAAATTGACTACAACTGTGGAAAATGATGATGGAAAAGCTCAGTAACATCAGTCAGAACAAGGCCAGGGGCCAACTGTGGAATAGACCATCAATTGCTCATATGCAAGTTCAAGCTGACACTGCAGAAAATCAGAGCAAGTCCACGAGAGCCAAAATATGACCTTGAGTATATCCCAACTGAATTTAGAGACCATCTGAAGAATAGATTTGACACATTGAACACAAGTGACCACAGACCAGACGAGTTGTGAAATGACATCAAGGACATCATCCACGAAGAAAGCAAGAGGTCACTGAAAAGACAGGAAAGAAAGAAAAGACCAAGATGGATGTCAGAGGAGACTCTGAAACTTGCTCTTGAGCGTCGAGCAGCTAAAGCAAAAGGAAGAATTGATGAAGTAAAAGGACTGAACAGAAGATTTCAAAGGGCCTCTCGAGAAGACAAAGTAAAGTATTATAATGACATGTGTAAAGAGCTGGAGATGGAAAACCAAAAAGGAAGAACACGCTCAGCGTTTCTCAAGCTGAAAGAACTGAAGAAAAAATTCAAACCTCAAGTTGCAATAGTGAAGGATTCCATGGGGAAAATATTAAATGATGCAGGAAGCATCAAAAGAAGATGGAAGGACTACACAGGGACATTATACCAAAAAGAATTAGTCAATATTCAACCATTTCAAGACGTGGCATATGATCAGGACCGGTGGTACTGAAGAAGAAGTCCAAGCTGCTCTGAAGGCATTGTTGAAAAACAAGGCTCCAGGAATTGATGGAATATCAATTGAGATGTTTCAACAAACAGATGCAGCGCTGGAGGTGCTCACTCGTCTATGCCAAGAAATATGGAAGACAGCTTCCTGGCCAACTGACTGGAAGAGATCCATATATATGCCTATTCCCAAGAAAGGTGATCCAACCGAATGTGGAAATTATAGAACAATATCATTAATATCACATACAAGCAAAATTTTGCTGAAGATCATTCAAAAACGGCTGCAGCAGTATATCGACAGGGAACTGTCAGAAATTCAGGCTGGTTTCAGAAGAGGACGTGGAACCAGGGATATCATTGCTGATGTCAGATGGATCCTGGCTGAACGCAGAGAATACCAGAAGGATGTTTACCTGTGTTTCATTGACTATGCAAAGGCATTTGACTGTGTGGATCATGACAAACTATGGATAACACTGCGAAGAACGGTAATTCCAGAACACTTAATTGTGCTTATGAGGAACCTTTACATAGATCAAAAGGCAGTTGTTTAGACAGAACAAGGGGATACTGATTGGTTTAAAGTTAGAAAAGGTGTGCATCAGGGTTGTATTCTTTCACCATACCTATTTAATCTGTATGCTGAACAAATAATACGAGAAGCTGGACTATATGAAGAAGAACGGGGCATCAGGATTGGAGGAAGACTCATTAACAACCTGCGTTATGCAGATGACACAACCTTGCTTGCTGAAAGTGAAGAGGACTTGAAGCACTTACTAATGAAGATCAAAGACCACAGCCTTCAGTATGGATTACACCTCAACATAAAGAAAACAAAAATCCTCACAACTGGACCAATAAGTAACATCATGATAAATGGAGAAAAGATGGAAGTTGTCCAGGATTTCATTTTACTTGGATCCACAATCAACAGCCATGGAAGCAGCAGTCAAGAAATCAAAAGACGCATTGCATTGGGCAAATCTGCTGCACAGGACCTCTTCAAAGTGTTGAAGAGCAAAGATGTCACCCTGAAGACTAAGGTGCACCTGACCCAAGCCATGGTATTTTCAATCACATCATATGCATGTGAAAGCTGGACAATGAATAAGGAAGACCGAAGAAGAGTTGACGCCTTTGAATTGTGGTGTTGGTGAAGAATATTGAATACACCATGGACTGCCAAAAGAGTGAACAAATCTGTCTTGGAAGAAGTGCGGCCAGAATGCTCCTTAGAAGCAAAGATGGCAAGACTGAGTCTTAAATTTACTTTGGACATGTTGTCAGGAGGGATGAGTCCCTGGAGAAGGACATCATGCTTGGCAGAGTACAGCGTCAGCGGAAAAGAGGAAGACTCTCAACAAGGTGGATTGACACAGTGGCTGCAACAATGAGCTCAAGCATAACAATGATTGTAAGGATGGTGCAGGACCAGGCAGTGTTTCATTCTGTTGGGCGTAGGGTCGCTATGAGTCAGAACCGACTTGACGGCACCTAACAACAACAACAACAGTGATCCTGTTGGACAGGATAGAACTGCTCCATAGGGTTTCAAGGGGTGACTGGCGGATTTAAACTGTTAACCTTTTGATTAGCAGCCGGACACTTAACCACTTCTATTAAACACTTCTATTAGAGCTGATAAATTCTCTCTTTTCCCACCATGCAGTGGGATGCAGACTGGAAATGGGGGTCATATCAGCTCTGCTTCCTATTTTAAGTCCAGAAAGAAGCCCTCAATTTGGGGACAAGGCCAAATGGGCAGTGCTTACTGCTAGAAGCCAGAAAGCACAAGGGTAAGTCCAGTTCAAGGACTATGACCAGAAGTAGATTTATGGAGTTAGTTACTTGTTAACAGAGTTTGTAAAAACCAAATAAAACAGTCACCCACTAGGAGTGTAAAGAAGTTTATTTTCAAAGAACCCCAAACTTGGCAAACAATGGCCTGTGATTGCTCAAACCCCTGGACAAGTACCAGGCCCTGCAACTATGCTGAGATGAAGTGGCCATTTAAGTGGTCCCCCCCCCCCAAAAAAAAAAAAAATATATATATATATTTTAAATGGGAAGTCTTTCCCTATACCCCTATCAGAAGTGGCCATGGAAACCCCTAGACAAGGGGTGTCCTTGCAATGAGCAGGCAAGGAGGCAATTGGGTTGGCTGACCCAGGGACTGCCTGCCCTGCCTGGGGCTGTTCCTGTTCCTGGCCCCATAGAGCACTGTGTGTACCACAGCACAGGGCTGCTCTAAGATGGTTTCTTTCCTCCCCATTGCCAAGTGGGAGACTTTATTGCAGTGTTTCTGTTTTCCCTTTGTCATTGGGTTCCAGTTATGTTGGAGCTGGAGGGTCTGTTAAATTTGTCTTTTAGCCACGGGGTGCCAAATCCATAAAAGACTGCTTTGGAAAACACATCACCAGAGATCCTGGCCTTAGGGCCTAATGTGGCAACTAGATCTGATTTTTACTTTCATTTTTTATTTATTTTGTTGTATTATCCTAGGCAGGGGTATTTACAGAACTGTATTTATGGGAAGAGGAGTAGTTTGGTTTGTCTAGCTTTCCTCCTAGGGAGGACCTCCTCCCTGACCCCATGTGGTCTTTGAGGGTATAGAAGTCAAGGTACTTCCGCCACCATTTCCATTGCCACAGAGGTAGGACCTAGCCCAGGCTGGCCAATCAGAGGACCTCACCACGCCACCCACAGCGAACGATCTAATGATAGTCATATGACCTAAGCAAGGCCAATCAAGATTAATACAGGAGTACTAGGTAAGAGAAGTCCTCCTTATGCTGGGAGGACAGGACCCTAAGCCTGCCAATGGCCCTCTTGTTTCTCCACAAGGAGAGCACCTGTTTGAGAATGAAGCAAAGGAGAGGCAAGTATCTCTAAGAAATGAAGGGGGATCTAGAACCCTGATGACACCCTTTAGGTCCCTGGTTCCAGCCATGCTTGAAGCTAAGAGGGAAGGCCTTTCTATTTTCATAAATCAGTAAACTCCTCTTTTGCTTAAGTAGTTTTTGATTTCTAACATTCGCACACAAAAGAGTCCTGATGAATACCCTCCCCTGAAGTCAGGGAATTGGGTCATCTCCACATAAACCTCATGAACTGAAAATGGGAGAGGATAAATCAAAGAGGCCAGGCAGATGCTCCCAAAGGAAGGCAAAAAAGGCAAGAATTAAATCACTCAAAACACTTGCTGGATCCGTGTTTCAATACATCAAAAGACCAGATGACGGCCAGCGTTCGTCAAAAGACACTGCTCATCAGTCTCCAACTGATAAAGCTGATTCTTCTGACGCTAACGTGTGTTCTGCAGAAGAGCAAGGAGTGGAAATGGCAGGATTTGCAGCAGAAAAGTGTGCTGAAGGTGACCGTAGCCACGATACTGTAAATGAGAGAAGTGATAAAGAAGAAAGGTATGCAAATTTTTTGTGACGTTTCTTTCTGGTAGATACCAGTTCCAGACCATTTTCAGGTTGAAATTATCAAAAGGGGAAGTGCTTCTTTCCAGAACAAAGATGGACCTTTCAGTGCGGCGGCAAGGCAAGACGCAAAAGCCAAGGAAGATGTGCGCTAGCTTTCAAAAGAGTGCTTTTCAAGGTGATGCCAAATGGTGAGAAAATTCTGCAGTCGTGGATGGTTTACTCACTTGTCAGTGAGAATTTACACTGTTTTAACTGCTGACTGTTTGCCATTAGTGTTACAGATACGACATCCAAATTTGTGACTGGGTTTCAGAAGTGGTGGAAGCTGAGCCTCAAAGTACATAACCGTAAGACACTGGAAGAGCACCTATGCTGCCATGAAAAGTAGAGAACACTGGCAGCAGATCTGAGGCTGCACAAGACCACTGACTTGAAACTATTGCTTTGATGGAAATGGGGTAGGAAAAGTGAAGAGACGCGGTCATGGACTGAATTATGTCCCCCCAAAATGTGTGTATCAACTTGGTTAGGCCATGATTCTCAGTATTGTAGTATGGTTGTCTTCCATTTTGTGATTGTAATTTTATGTTGAGAGGATTAGGGTGGGATTGTAACACCACCCTCACTCAGGTCACCTCCCTGAGCCAAGCTAAAGGGAGTTTCCCTGGGGTGTGGCCTGCACCTCCTTTTATCTCTCAAGAGATAAAAGAAAAAGGGAAGCAAGCAGAGATTTGGGGACCTCATCCCACCAAGAAAGCAGCACTGGGAGCTGAGCATGTCCTTTGGACACGGGGTTCCTGTGCCTAAGAAACTCCTCAACCAGGGGGAAATTGAGGACAAGGACCTTCTTCCAGAGCTGACACAGAGAGAAAGATTTCCCCTGGAGCCGACACCTTGAATTTGGTCTTTCGGCCTACTAGGCTGTGAGAAAATAAATTTCTCTTTGTTAAAGCCATCCATTTGTGGTATTTCTGTTGTGGCAGCACTAGATGACCAAGACAGACACCTTGCACAGCTTGCTTGATGTCACGTTGTTTCTTGCCAAGCAGAATCTGGTATTGCTTGGCCACAAGAAAGATGAATCTTCATTGAATAAAGGGAACTTTGTTGAGATAGAGCCCTAGTGGCGCAGTGGTTAAGTATTCGGCTGCTAACTAAAAGGTCGGCAGTTCGAATCACCAGCTGCTCCTTGGAAACCCTTTGGGGCAGTTCTTCTCTGTCCTATAGGGCCACTATGAGTCAGAATTGACTCAATGGCAATGGTTGTTTTTTTCTTTTCTTTTCTTAAAGTGGTTGAGATGCTTTTAAACTATGATCCAGTGCTGAAAGAGCACCTAATGAGATCAAACCAGAGCACAAGTAAAGCTAAAGTATCAGCCTCTTATGGAGCGCTGGTGGCGCAGTGGTTAAGAGCTAAGCTGCTAACCAAAGGGTCAGCAGTTCGAATCCACCAGCTGCTCCCTGTAAACCAAATGGGACAGTTCTACTCTGTCCTATAGGGTCGCTATGAGTTGGAATCAGCTTGGCAGCAGTGGGGGGTTATCTTGCACCAACAACTCAGAATGAGTTTATAAGTGCCCTGGCAAGTCATGTGAAGGAGAAGCTTGTCATGAACATAAAGTCTGCAAAGTACTTTGGGGTCATGTTCAACAGCACACCTGACTTTTCACATACTGACCAGATGTCCCAAGGGATCGGATATGTAAAAACCAACACTAGTAAAGTTGAAGTGAAAGAAGTCTTTCTAGAATTTTTTCCTTTAAAGGAAAAAAAGCTGCTGACCTCAGTTCTGACATTCTTAAACAACTGGAAAGTGATGGACTGGGCATAACGGTGTGCTGTGCTCAAGGTTACAATAACGCTGCCACTATGGCTGGAAACCATGGAGGTGTACAAGCCATTCTTGAGGGGAAGAACAAGAAAGATATTTTTAATGGCCGTGTGGACCATTAAATTGACAACAGCAACTCAAAAGATTAGACAGGAAACTTAGGAGGCAGTGAGTTTATGTTAATGGGGGAGGAACAATTGGGAAAAGGAGGGTGAGAATGGTTGTGCAACTGGAAGAATGTAATCAATGTCACTGAATTGTACATGCAGAAACTGTTGAATTGGTGTATGTTCTGCTGTGTGTATTCTCTACAACAATAAAAATAAAATAAATTATAAACAAAAAGATAACCAAGAAAATTAGCAGAGAATGAACATTGCTACCATTCATTGGGCACCTTCTCTGCTTCAGGCATGGTGCTTAATGTGTTAATGAAAACAGCAGTATTCATCTCATCATTTTCTCCAGAACTTTACTTCTTGTGGGAAAGGTTGATATAAAGCTTCCAGAATAGATAATAGGTACACAGTAATTTTCAAGTAATTTATACAATTCAAAGCAGAAACAATTTAGATTGAATTTCTAAGCAAAAAAACAAGCAATATTTTTGAAGTCCTGATGCGTGCCACAACACGGGTGAACCTTAAAACCTCTTGCTGAGCAAAATAAGGCAGTCGCAGAAGGACAAATCCTGTATGATCTCACTTATAAGAAATAAGCAAATACATAGAAACCGAAGATTTTTAGTGGTTGTCGGGGGTGGGAGGGAGGTGGAGAGGGGGAGCTTTTGCATAGGCGGCGTTGGGTTTATGTTGATGGTGGTGGATTGATTTGGAAAAGGATGGCGATAATGATTGCACAGCTTGACAAATGTAATCAGTGTCACTGAATCGAACATGTAGAAGTTACTGAGACAACATATGTTTTGTTATGTGTCTTTTTATCATGATAAAAAAAATGTAACATTTCAAATTTGGATTTTAGTAAGGGCAACGTACCACAATGTGATTGATACGACTATGATAACTTTTCCTCTGATTTTTGAGAAAGGTGGAGACAGAGGCACAAGAAAGCTGGAGAAACTGGAGACCCTTTCACCCTCTAGCATCGTAACTCAGGATGCTGGTAGGAGACAGTCCAAGGGCCACTCGTCCCACCTTTGCATACTCTGCCTGTCTCAGCCTGTGGGGCTGACTGGCATCTGCCCTACAGGGCTGCCCTTTCAGGAAAAGGGGGCAAAACAGCAAGGACTTGAACATTTGCTCAGCAGCAACAATTCCACCTGACTGATTACAGAGAAAAACAAGACTAATAAAAATCCCCACAAATGCAAGACCATTTGATTCAATGAGTCCCACACTGTTGTCCAGAGGTCATGGCAGTGGACAGGGATGGAACAAGCAGCTCTGAGGCAGAGGTGGAATAAAGACTTTTATCTTAATTAGTAAGCTGTGTTGAGTGTCAAGAATGATTCGGAGGCAGTGTCCAAATCCAGTGGGAAAGAGTTTACAGTCCTCCCTCAGCATCTGCGGAGCACTGGTTCCAGGTCCCTCCCCATACCAAAATCCAAGGATGCTCAAGTCCCTTATATAAAATGGCATACTATTTGCACGTAACCTCTGCACATCCTTCTGTATACTGGAAATCATCTCTAGGTTACTTGTAATACCTACTACAATGTAAATGCTATGTAAGTAATTGTTTTTCACAGTTGAAGACTTGGTCTGGAAGGCAGGCTTTCTCTTCTAAGAGTTTCTTGAGCTCTTCTGGGAATGCCAATGCTGCCTGGGCCTCAGCCAATGCTGCCTGGGCCTCAGCCGATGCCGGTTTATCGGTGATCTTGAAGCTCTCGAGCCTGGAGTGCTTTACACAGCCAGCACTTTCTTACTAGCATGGAACTCCCTCCTCTCACTCTCCTCCACCCCCTAACGCTTAGCCTTGGAGGGATTGCTTTGACCACTTCATTGCTTCTTAGGAGCCATTTCTGCACAGAAACAAAAGGTACATACAACTCAAGCAGCAAATGAATGAGCCCAGAGGTGAACAAAGCTCAAACCACTAGTGCTGGAGAAAACCGAGGATTGTGAGATGGCAGGAGGCTACAGCAGGGGATGCTGCACCTCACTTCACTCGAGTGGATTCAGCGGAGTTGCTCTTTGGAACTTTCTTCTCAAATATTTTCCATCCGCGGTTAGTCAAATCCCTTAATGCAGAACTCAGGAATACAGTTATCGACTAATGATAATTGGCATGTGCCGTAATGGCTATGCCTGCTTTAACGTTTTCTTTCATTTGAGACAGGCATGATTAATCATGAAAAGTGGTTAGCTGCCTCATTTCGGTTACTTTTATGAGGTTAAGATGAGGGCAGTGGTGGTTCAGTGGTAGAGTTCTCGCCTTCCATGTGGCAGACCTGGATTCAATTCCCAGACAGTGCTCCTCAAGTGCAGCCACCACTTGTCTGTCCATGTTGTTATGACCTACAAGTTTTGGTGAGCTTCCAGACTAAGACAGGCTAGGAAGAAAGGCCTGGTGATCTACTTCCAAAAATTAGCCAATAAAAACCCTATGGATTACAAGTGTGGCGGACTGTATAGCAGCCAACAACGATGATGTTGAAAGAGGTCATCCCATTCTACTAGCACACACAGCAGAAAGGGTACAAATCTCGCTGAACGTCTGCCCGTGCCATCCAATTCATCCACGCCACCGTCCCCTAACAATTTGCTATTCTCTCATCTTTCCTAGTTCTCCGACTCTTGATGGATTAGCAGATCAGCTCCTGGTTCTCTCTTCAGGTGCCCACTTTGACTTTTACAAACCCTTTGGAATGTGCCCCAGCTCTTAGACATTGCCCCTTACACATCACTCTGCTGTTCAGCCCCTGGTCCTGTGCTTGGCGCTGAGGCTAAATGACACAGCCAATGCCCCCAACCCTGCCTCAGAGAAAATTAAACACTGGCATTTCTGATTGTCTTTTGACATTTGGAGGGGTTTGTGTTGTATATTATCAAGATCCACTGTTGTTGGCCCATAATTCAGGTTCTTGTTACCACATTTCTATCCTTAAAATTACTGTACCTCCTCCATGTTCTGGCCTTTGACTAACGCTTGGTTCCAATGGCTGAGTCTCCACCACTAAAAAAAGATCGTAGTGGTCAGGATCCTTATATTTCGAATTTTGCTTTCCTTTTCCAGGGCCTAAAGTACAGGAGCCCTGCTGGTGCAGTGGTTAAGAGCTACGGCTGTTAACCAAAGGCCAGCAGTTCAAATCCACCAGCTGCTCCTTGGAAACCCTATGGGGTAGTACTACTCTGTCCTATAGGGTCACTATGAGTTGGAATCGACTTGGTGGCAATCAGTTTTTTAAAGTAGAGGCAGGAGCCCTGATGGCGCAACAGATAAAAGCTGCCTTGCTAACCAAAAGTTCAGTAGTTAGATCCACCAGACACTCCTTGGAAACCCTATGGGGCAGTTCTACTCTGTCCTACAGGGTTGCTATGAGTTGAAATCGACTCAACAGTGGCAAGTTTGCTTTGGGTTTTTAAAGTACAGGGAAGGTACAGGAGCCAATCAATGCTTGTTGAAATGAATGGCCCTTACCCTAGGTTAATGTCTGTGTGGAGGAAGAGTAGATTGTTAGGGCCTGCGTAACAGGGAGTTGAGAGTGTTCAGCAGCTTTGGGATGCATAGTCTATCCCCATGGAAAGGGTTTGTTTTCCTAGGGGACCCGCTCCCTGATCACAGCTGATTGAACCAGAGGCGGCACTGATCCTAGGTGAGCCAATTAGATTCTCTCTAGGACCTTCAAGGTACCAATCAAATTGTGCGGCCACTGAGGCTGTAAGATCATGGAGCACTGAGGCCATTTTGGGTAGTATAGAAACCCAAAACAGTAAGTTATTGTGGAGCAGGGGATTTTAAAATCCACAGAAAGAGCTAAGAAGAGCAGAGATAAAGGAAAATGGAAAGAAGGCAAGGAGAAAGGGAGGCTGGGGAGTGAGGAGGGAGAAAAGAGAAATCAAGAGAGAGGTGCTTTGGTTAATTTACCAGGTCTTATGAGCCTTTTTTATGAGCCTTGGCTATATTTTCTGCAGATATGTTTCCTGAGGTTTTCTTGTATTCTTACCCTACCAGTTGTAGTGGAGCCGACTCCGACTCATGGCCACCCCATGCGTGTCAGAGCAGAACTGTGCTTCATAGAGGTATCAAGGCTGATTGCCCAGAAGTAAATTGGCAGATCTTTCTTCCAAGGTGCCTCTGGGTAGACTCGAACCTCCTACCTTTCAGGTAGCAGCCAAGCACATTAACCATTTGCACCACCCAGGGACTCTATCCTTACCAAAAAAAAAAAAAATCCTCCTTTTAGTAATCCATCCTTGACCAAAACTGTAAACTAATTGCTCAAGTTCAGCTGTTCTTGCTCACATTTCATCGTTCCCAAACAACCTTCTGATGACCAACCAAATTTTCTTGACACCACGATATAGGGACCCACACCCTGAGTGTATATTTATTTGCCCATTGCCCATAAATGTATGATTCACAAGTAGTTCTTGAATAACCTTTATGTGCCTGGGGCTGTGCTGGGAACCTCATCTAAAGGAGCACAGGTGGGAGATAAAACTAACACAGGAAAGAATTACAGGTTCAGTAAGTTGTAACACATGTTGAGTACTAAGCACAAGAGCCTAGAAAATGTAGGGATCAGAGTGGGGGAAAAAGCCAGAAAAACTTCCTTGAAAGTAGAGAAACTTAAACTGGGATTTGAAGAGAAGGAAAATGTTGAATAAAGGAAGGAAAAGATGAGGCTGTTCCTGGAGAAGAAGAGGAAGGATAACAATTCTCAAATATTTTCCTGTTCACAAATGGCTTTTACTGACATTATCTCCTTCAGCTCTCTAAATGACCCTGGAGGTACGATCATAGTTATTCTTGCCAGTTAGTCTGGTCTATAGATGAGGAAATGGAAGCTCAGAGAAGACTGTGACTTGTGAAAAGGACATACTGTTTTCAAGGGGCAGAGCAGGGGTTTGAACAAGGGTGACACTAGGTCCTGGAGAAAGGACTGAAGCTCCCAATTTTTTCTTCCTTGGGGAATCTTCCTTCAGGAAATGCCACACTCACTGCTTCCCCCTTTCTGTCCTCCCCCGCACCCCCGCCCCAACACACACACACACACATTCTCTTAGCCTTTTCCACCTCACTCCTTCACACACAGTTTCTAAATCAGCTCCAGGGCCACCTTTTAAGGTCTCTGGGCAATGGGTTTCCTGAAAGCCTTCTTGGTTAACCTACCCAAAGGTGACTATGGTCACAGTTGTTGTACCCACTGCTGCTTTTTGTGGCCATTGAGTCAACTCCGCTCATTGAGATGCCATCCTCACAATCATTGGTACGTTTGAGCCCATTGTTGCAGCCACTGTGTCTCGTTGAGGGTCTCTCTCTTTTTTGCTGACCCTATACTTTAATAAGCCTGATGCCCTTCTCCAGGGACTGGTCCCTCCCGAATACGTGTCCAAAGCAAGACAAAGTCTCGCCATCTTCCCTTCTAATGAGCATTTTGGCTGTACTTCCTCCAGGACTGATTTGTTTGCTCTTCTAGCAGTCCGTGGTACATTCAATATTCTTCCCCAGTGCCCACTGTGTTATGGTATGTGAAAGGAGAGCAGGGCAGGCTGGAAAGGACAGCTCCATATGGACCCAGATCAGCTTACCATCTAAGATGGGACTGTCTATGGGTCTCACGATCTGCCTCCCATCCTCACCTGCAGTGACGCATGGACTCTGTGGGAAAGCTAGGTGCTCACCCAAAAACCAAACCCGCTGCCGTTGAGTCGATTCCGACTCATAGTGACCCTACAGGGCAGGGTAGAACTGCCCCATAGAGTTTCTAAGGAGCACCTGGTGGATTTGAACTGCTAACCTTGTGGTTAGCAGCCGTAGCACTTAACCACTATGCCACCAGGGTTTCCTGGTGCTCACCCAGGCACCCCCATTTCTCACTGCAGCATGATGAGAGCCAGATCAAGAATGACATTCCTTGAGAAGACTGCTAAGATGAAGAACCACATGTCTCAGACACAGGTGGCGATGGACGCCAGAAGACAGGATGGACAGCTGCCGTGTCAGGGAACGACAAGAAGAGACAAAGACAGCTTGTAGCCAGAGAAACTGTTCTTCACACGTCCACCTACACAGCCACGTACCGCCAACGCGAGGACCTCCCGGAAGGCTAAGGAACGCTAAGTGTAAGTGGGTGTGCCCACAGTGGTGCTGCCCCAGGTAAGCTGTCCTTTGAAAGGAGGGAGTTGCTGTCCCCCTAGGGGGGCTTGGGGAGGAGGGCTGGAACATTCCAGCTCGTGTGGGATGGAGGAGGTAGAGGACCTGGTGCACTCAGGCAACCAGACTTCTCAGGCAAAAAGTCTCGGTTTCATTTTCTGTAAAAATGGACATTCGGTCCTTCACAGGGTAAGCTTTAAGATTTCAATACACAAATGTGTGGAAACCATGGTGCATCTTACAAACTGCTGTTTGAAAGAGAGCTATGGATGTCCTGGTGATTACAACGCTGAGGGTTGTTGTTAGTCACCACTGAATTGGCTCTTACTAGTGGCAACCCCACTTACAACAGAATGAAATATTGCCTGGTCCTGCGCCATCCTCATGATTGTTGGTATGCTCAAGTCCATTGTTGTGGCCCCTGTGGATCTTGAGTACCTTCCAACCTAGGGGGCTCATCTTCCAGCAGTAGAGCAGACAATACTCTGTTGTGACCCATAAGGTTTTCAGTGGCTAATTTTTGGAAGCAGATTGCCAGGCTTTTCTTCCTAGTCAGTCTTAGCCTGGAAGCTCTGCTGAAACCTGTCCACCATGGGTGACCCTGCTGGTATTTTAAATACCCATGGCATAGCTTCCAGCATCATGCCAGCATCATAGCAGCATGCAAGCCACCACAGTACAACAAACTGAAGACAACGCTGGGAGTAGTTTTTTTTTAATATCAAGTATTTGTCTAAGGATAGCAACACATTGACTAGTTTTAGTTACACCAACCTGCAGGTGCAGTGCCATCCCCACTCAGGGCCACTCCTGTTTTGCTGCAGCTCAGTAATGGCTGATGTGAAGTCACACTTATCACATGACAGGCAGTTCAAGGTGCTTTGCACACGTTATCTGTCCCCATCCTCCTTCAGAGATAAGCACTATAATGATTCCATTTTCTAGATGTGGAAACCGAGGGAGAGGCTGGGGGAAGACAGAGGCTCAGTTTTGACTCAGTTCCCACCCAAATAATAGTTGAGTGAGTGTGTGTGTGTTTTGCACCTGGATGTGTACAGTGCGTGCATGTGTGTGACGTGTACTTGTGTGTGGTGTGTGTGTGTGTGTGTGTGGTGTGGGGAGGGGGTGGTATATGGGTGGTGTCTGGTGTGTGTGTGTTTGGTGTCTGGGTGTGTGCGGTGTGATGTGTACTTGTGTGTGGTCTGTGTGTATGTGTGTGGTGTGGGCAGGGGTGGTGTATGTGTGGTGTCTGGTGTGCGTGTCTGTGCTTCTGTGCTGTACATGGTAAACTGATATGTAGTTGTGGTTGTGTGTGCAAGGCTCTGTGTGTGTGTGTCTGTGTGTTGTGAAGGTGCTAAGGCAGGTATTCTGGATGAGACTGAAAAGCTGGTGACAGGGAGAAAAAGAATGGGGGGACCCTGCCTTAGCCAAGTCCTTGCAGTGCATTTTGTGTACTATCCAAGGGGGCAGAGTGGACAGGAGACCATGCTCGACTGGGACAACCCAGCCACTGACAGAGAACAAGAGAACCATAAAGGAGGAAGACAGAGCCCCAAGCAGGGGTCCCACCTAACTAGGAGAAATCCCCACTCCTGCAGGGGAACGGAAGCACATGCCAAAGACAGAAATTTTGGCAAAAAGAGAGGAAGGGACTCTCCAGCTTCCTTTGCAGCTACTGGTGAGGCACCATGCACGGTTTTTAATTTGTTCTTGTTTTTTCCAGTATAGCTCTGTGCCAAAAGAGCTCGCCCAACTGAGCATGTTGGAGAAAAACCCATGGTCTGCGTCATTCCTGTGCCACACCAAACAAAGCAAGACCTTCAGCACAAGGGAGATTTTTGTGCTTCTTGGCAGGGACAGAAGCATAAGGATTATAATGGACTTTGGTCAAGGGAGTGTCATAATGAATATCCTGTTCTAGGAGCCCTGAGGCCCAGGATGAACTGGAGGAGAGGCACAAACACCTTCTCCAAGGTCACATCACTGTTTCTCTCTGGTTGTGGAGTGTAGGCAGGACCCCAGGTGGGTTTATTGTCAGTACAGATAACTGGAAGGGAAAGTCGGACCCTAAGCCTCCTGATCCCCTGTCCAGACCTTTCCACCACCCCAGCAGCAGGAAGTCTGTGCTCTCTTCAAACTCTGGGGCACCGTCACACGTGAGATTGGAGAGGTGCTCACCTGACCAGTAGGTCACAGTCTCCTCAGACTCCAGGTCTGGGGTTGTGGACAACCTCTGCTCCTCAGCAAGGGAGCATCATGGGGCCTTGACATAAAAGTCACCCATAATGACACTTGGGTTTACTGAGCAGGGCCTGAGATCTATTTGCAAAATTATTTTAAGGACCGGACTGGATAAGCCTCATGCTCCACTTTCAGAAAATCCTTTTGTTGATGATTAACTGATGATGCCCATTGGCTGGTGACCTCATATTACAAACCACTTCTCCAGCCTGAAGGTCACCGGGTGTCTCTGTGAACATTTACGACACTGACCTCCTAGGTTTACTCTTGTGACATTTGAGGAAATGGCCTGAAATTTAAGTTTTCTTTAAGGTATAGTTTATACGCAGTGAAATACTCAAATCTTAGCTATACTGTTTGATAACTATTGACAAAGGTCTCCACACGTATAATCACCACCTCACGTAAAACATAAAATATTCCCATTACCTAGAAAGTTTCTTCTTTGTTGCCCTTTTCCAGTCAATTCTCACTGTTCTGATTTCTGTCACCCTAGGTTGGTTTTGTCTTTTCTAGAGTGCCATATAAATGGAATCATACGGTATATAGTGTTTTGTGTCTGGTTTCTTTCAACTAACATATGATCTTTGAGATTCATCTATGTTGTATGTATTGGGAGTCCCTTCATTTTTATTGCTAAATAGTTTTCCTTTGTATGGATATTCCATAATTTGTTCATCCATTCATCTGTTGATAGGCATGTGGGTTTTTCCAATTTTTGGCTATTAAGAATAAAGCAGCATGTAAAATGGTACAGCCACTTTGGAAATCTATTTGGCATTTCCTTAAAAAGCTAGAAATAGAACTACCATACGATCCAGCAATCCCACTCCTCGGAATATATTCTAGAGAAATAAAAGCCTTTACACGAACAGATATATGCATACCCATGTTTATTGCAGCACTGTTTGCAATAGCAAAAAGATGGAAGCAACCAAGGTGCCCATCAACGGATGAATGGATAAATAAATTATGGTATATTCACACAATGGAATACTATGCATCCATAAAAAACAGTGAGGAAACTGTGAAACATTTCATAACATGGAGGAGCCTGGAAGGCATTATGCTGAATGAAATTAGTCGGTTGCAAAAGGACAAATATTGTATAAGACCACTGTTATAAGAACTTGAGAAATAGTTTAAACTGAGAAGAAAACATTCTTTTGTGGTTACGAGAGGGGGGAGGGAGGGAGGGAGGGAGGGAGGGTGGGAGGGGACATTCACTAATTAGATAGTTGATAAAAACTAGGTGAAGGGAAAAACAGCACACAACACAGGGGAGGTCAGCACAATTGGACTAAACCAAAAGCAAAGAAGTTTCCTGAATAAACTGAACGCTTCTAAGGCCAGCGTAGCAGGGGCAGGAGTCTGGGGACCATGGTTTCTGGGGACATCTAAGTCAATTGGCATAAAAAAATCTATTAAGAAAACATTCTACATCCCACTTTGGAGAGTGGTGTCTGGAGTCTTAAATGCTAGCAAGCAGCCATCTAAGATGCATCAATTGGCCCCAACCCACCTGGATCAAAGGAGAATGAAGAACACCAAGGACACAAGGTAATTACGAGCCCAAGAGACAGAAAGGGCCACGTGAACCAGAGACTACATCAGTCTGAGACCAGAAGAACTAGATGGTGCCTGCCTACAACTGATGACTGCCCTGACAGGGAACACAACAGAGAACCCCTGAGGGAGCAGGAAAGCAGTGGGATGCAGACCCCAAATTCTCATAAGACCAGACTTAATGGTCTGACTGAGACTAGAAGGACCCTGGTGATGGCTCCCAGACCTTCTGTTGGCCCAGGACACGAACCACTCCCGAAGCCAACTCTTCAGACATGGATTCGACTGGACAATGGGTTGGAGAGGGATGCTGGTGAGGAGTGATCTTCTTGGATCAGGTGGACACTTGAGACTATGTTGGCATCTCCTGCCTGGAGGGGAGATGAGAGGGTGGAGGGGGTCAGAAGCTGACGAAATGGACATGAAAAAGAGTGGAGGGAGAGAGCGGGCTGTCTCATTAAAAAAAAAAAAAAAAAAATTTTTTTTTTTTTAAATGAGGGGAGAATAATTGGGAGTGTGTAGCAAGGTGTATATGGGTTTTTGTGTGAGAGTCTGACTTGATTTGTGAACTTTCACTTAAAGCACAATAAAAATTATAAAAAATAAAAGAATAAGCCAGCTCTGGGGTGACTTGTTATGCAGAATTATTATAGCGTTCACTGACTGATACATCCATCAATACCTCTTCTTCCTTCCTTTCATAGGAATGTAACTCTCCATTTTTGACTGGTTATTTGGAATAAGGCTACCTTCCCCAGCCTTCCTTGCAGCCTGGTGTGGCCGCATTCACTGAGTTCTGGTTAAGGAGATGTTAATAGAAGTGTTGTGTGTCAGCTTCTGAGACCCTTCCTTAAGAGCTGATGGCACCCAACTGTAATCCCTTCCTTCATCCTGTTATCTGGAACAAAGGTATGATGGCTGAAGCCCTAGGCAACATTTTGAGTCTTGAGAAAGACGGCCATATCCTACAGAAGATGGAGCAGTAAGCTAGAAGGAACCTGGAGCTATCTGGACTTGTAAGAAAGAAATAAACTGTGTTATTTAAGCTTCTTTGTCTCTAATATTTTGCTGCTGAGTTTACTCCTGATACAGCCCTCAAATCAGTTTTTACTAAATCAGATAAATAATCGGGATATTACTTATGAGCAGACAATTATGCAGCAACGATCGACTGTTACCCTAACTAATCAAAGTAAGGCAACATTATACAGTTTAAAAAGAAATCTCTTGACAGGGGAAGGCGGGTGACTGCTAATAGATACAGGGTTTTGGGGAGGTGATAAAAATGTTCTAATATAAGATGATGGTGATGGTTGTACAACTCTGAATATACTAAAAATGACTGAAGTATATTATTTAAAAGGGTGACTTTTATGGTATGTGAATTATATCTCAATAAAGCTGTCTATACCGTTGTGAGACAGGTATTATTATTTCCCTTCACGTTACACTACCAGAGAACCTGAGTGGTCCTCTCAGGTCGTACACCTCTAAATGCTAAAGATAACACTGGAACTCAGGTCCCTGACCCCAGCACCCATGCTGCTTCCATTCCAGCGCTGTAGGGCCAGAAGGAAGCTGGATGCAGTTATGGGCCAAGCTTGTTTTCAGCTCTTCCTTTTAGCACTCTGGCCCCCTCTGCCCTCTGGTCACCCTCCCTCAAAGGCTGGTTACCCTGGTTTCTTTGGGTCCCTGCACACCATATGTTGCAGTCATTCTTGCCAAGAAATATAAGAAGATGTTTGACTGCGATAACCCAACAAACAACAAAATTACAAATAATTTTTCCCCACATTGCCATGTACTCAAACTCTCAAATGCACCCCCAAGTAGGGTGGCTGAAGGTGTGGGGAGCTTCCATGTGGGCTCCATCATCTGGGGGACTTTCATATGGCAGCAATACACATTTATGGGGAACTTCCCATGAACCAGAGACTTTGATGGAGTCTTCTACATGCATTCTTAAACTTCCTGACAATCCATGAAACATGAGCACTACTGGGCCCATTTTACAGATAAGGAAACTGAAGCACAGAGAAATTTGGTAGCCTACCCAAGTTCTCACTGATGGTGGGTGGTCAAGCCAGAGTTCAAACCCAGATCTTCTAATTCCATGTCAATATTCTTTTCCTTATTTTGCATGTGTCTTCATTCCTCGGGATCCCCATGAGGTCTAACACAGGGACTGGACCAGGGGAGGAGCCCCAGGAGGGGATGAAAAACAAATAAATGAAAGCCAACTTTTTGCCAACTCATCCAACGGTCTCTTTCCCTTCAGCATGATTTATGAATCAGCCCACAACTGACTGAATCAGTGCACATGCATGTACGGCAGCAAGAATCACTCTGGCCGAAGAGGGCAGCTCGGGGTTTTCATTTCCAGGAGTACAGGGTCCATTGCTCTGCATTGGCATAAAATGGGCAGAAGGAGGACTGGGGGCAGGAAAAGCTGGAGAGGGTTTGCTTCATCTTCTTAGAGGCCGGGGAGATGGAAATCAAGCATCCTGAGAGCAGAGTCACCTGGGAGGGTTTAAAGTAGACTGAGTCTTAAGGAAACTCATAAACCATAGAAGGAAAGGAAATGTTGGGAAAGTCTCAGGCTGGCAAGATGTAGAAAGTCTCTTGCAAAACTAACATCATATAATGTAACTTATGGTAACTTAAAAAAATTTTTTTTTTTTTTTTTTTTTACTTAGTTACCACAGTGCTATCACAGAAATACCACAAGTGGTGGAGTTAAGGAACAGAAATTTATTTCCTCACAGTTTAGGAGGCTAGAAGTGTCAGTTCAGGGCACCAGCTCTAGGGGAAGTCTCTCTGTCTCTCTGTTGGCTCTGGTGGAAAATCCTAGTCTCAGCTCCTCTAGCCCCAGCTTTCCTCGGTTCCTTGGCGATCTTCATTGCTTCTCTCTGTGTCTAATCTGGTCTTTTTACATCCCAAAATTCATTAGACACACCCTACACTACTGTGGCCTCATTAACATAACAAATAAAACACTATTCCCAAATGGAATTACGTCCACAGGTATGTTGTTGTTGTTATAAGCTATGGAGTCGATTTTGACTCAGAGAACCCATGTGACAGGCCAAACTGCCCCATAGGGTTTTCTTGGCTGTAATCTTTATGGAAGCAGATCTCCAGGTCTTTCTCCATCAGAGCTGCAGCGTGGGTTCAAATTGCCAACTTTCAGGTTAGCAGCCAGGTACTTAACGGTTGTGCTACCAGGGGTCCTTTCTGCAGGTATGGAGGTCAGGATTCCAAGACATATTTGGCAGGACACAATTCAATCCATAACACTTACCTACTTGCAAAATGGACTTTAGGTAGCTGGACACTGGACCCTCTGCTGGCACTGCGGCTGCTACTGGTTTCTAGCGCTTGATGCTGCTCCTGGCCCCAGGGCCACGCTTGCCACAGGAACCCGGTGCCTCTGCCATCTGCCCCACCAGAGGGCTTCTGCTATGCAGCTTTGTTCAGTCTGGATTCAAAAGTCCCTGGTGGGAGGATCTGCTTGGCTGAACTTGGTTCATACGTCTGTGTTTTTGTTGCCAGACATCAAGGGGAGCTTTCACCTTCTCTGCATTTAAAGTGGGACCCTCACACAGAGCAGCTTTCTCACCATCAGGAAGCAGCTCAGGTGCTACTCAATGATGACCCAAAAGATTGTCTACCACGATTGGGGTGACGATATCTAACTTCTCGAGGTGGCTGGAAGCATCGAGTAAGATCACTTATTTATTCCACAACCACTGATTAAGTTACTCCCAGAACTGGTGTCCGGTAACATCTCCAAATCCTGGCACTTAATAAGCTTTTGATAAATGATAACTATTTTGAAAGAGGCTGTAAAATGGGAGAGGAGGGGGAGAGAGCGATATCAGAAACTCAGGTTTGGGAGAGTCTCTCAGTCAAGCACTCACCTGGGCTCCGATGGTTGAACTTCCTGGAAGCTGAGGAAGTAGTTCTAGTAAAAATAACCATAAGTGTCTAAGATTTATTGGGTAGTTTCTGTGTGCCCAGCTCCCTGGGTGTGGTTTGTGCTCAACTACTAACCTAAAGGTTGGTGGTTTGAACACAGCAGTGCTGCAGAAGAAAGCTCAGGTGATCTGCTTTGGTAAAGATTACAGTCAAGGAAACCCTGTGGAACAGTTCTGCTCTGACAAAATCAACTCGACGGCAACAGGTTCGGTTTGGATTTTGGTTCTATGTGCTCAGCACTGTGCTAAACACTGTAATACATCATCTCACTCCGTCTTCATGGCAGCTCTGTGAAGAAGACATTATTCTTAACCTGATTTTACCAATTAGGAAAAATTGCCCAGTGTGGTCAAGTAGCTTGTTCAATTAGTAAGTGGTTAGTAAATGGTGGTGCGGGGATTTGAACCCATATTTGTCTGACCCTAGAGCCCAAACTGTGAATCCCTATTCTATAATTCTCTCCAGCACCAAATACCAGCTTCCACTGACACGGGCCGAACCTTTGCAAAGCTCGTAAAAGTAGCAGAGGCACCAGGAATTATTCCTTGCCATCATTTCCACATTTTTGTCTGCTTTTTTGGTTTGCATGTGATGCAGCTGATTTAAAATATCCCATCCTTATCCTCACCTAGGGATAGTGGCAGAGGTAAGTGAGAAGGTGCTGAGGGTGGAAAGGGAGCAAAGCCACTCACCCAGTCATGGGAGATTGGTCCTGGCAGGGAGCCTGGCAGAAGATTGGCCTTTAATCTTCAGTTTTCCATCAATTCCTGGAACCGGAGCCTCCCTGGCACAATGGTGAAGAAGACAAAGTTGACTTTATGCTAACAAAATGTCAAGGCTGAAAGAGACCTCAGACTCCTTCAGTCCAACTGTTCTCATGCATTTCTAAAGCAGTTGAACCTGTTCTTTAAAAGAAATCATTACAAAAAGCCCAAATTCTAAAACAGATCAAACAGGAACTGCTCTGACTAAAGTTATAGTGAAGGGCCAGAGCAGGGCGAGAACTGCTGAGTCCAGCTCCTACAATGCAGGTGAGGAAGCTGAGGCGTAGATATCAGAGTGGCTTTTCTGAGATCATGAGGCCACTTAGTGGCCAGGCTAGCACTCAGATCTAGCCCCTGTACCCAATGCAGCCCTCTCTGCTGGAGCAAGACTCCCCAGCTTCTACCACCGGCCTCCCAGTCCTCCCCTCCCGCACTCAAGACTCTTCCCCCAGGCTTGTGCAGGTAAAACAGAAAAAGCTCTTTCGCTAAAATTTCTGGGAGAGTTTGGAACACAGGCAGTCGCTTTGATCCCCTCTAACAGAGTGAAACAAGAGTGGGGTGGCACCATGTGGCTCCAGTTCCATAGGATGTGGTGGAATTACCGGTACTGCCCAGGGGGCTGGGGGGTGACCTGAAGATGCGTATCCGCTGGAGACAGCACTGGTGGCTGTGTGGTCAAGATCCCAGCAGGAAGCAAACGTCATCTCAAACTGGATATCTGAGGAGAGTTTAATAAAGAACCATTTACAAAGACATGGGCAGGGTTAAAGGAAATCTAGGAGGTGAGAAACCTTTCGTGGTTAAGTGGTAGAATTTTTGACTTCCATGAGAGAGAGCTGGGCTTGGTTCCCGGCCAAGCCACTTCATCTAAAGCCAACACCCATCTGTCAGTGGGGGCTTGTGTGTTGCTATGATACTGAACAGGTTTCAGCAGAGCTTCCAGATTAAGATGAGCCAGGAAGAAAGGCCTAGTGATCTATTTTTGAAAATCAGCCAATGGAAACCTTATTGATCACAACGAAACCAGTCATGGGGATGGCGCAGGACCAGGTAGTATTTCATTCTGTTGTACATGGAGTCAGGGGCCAATGCGACAGCTAGCAGAAACGTTGGAGGTTCAAAACCACCCAGAGGCACCTCCGAAAACAGGCCTGGAGATCTACTTCCAAAAGGTCACAGCCTTGAAAACCCTATGGAGCAGTTCTACTCTACACACATAGGGTCATCATGAGTCAGAATCGACTTGTCAGCAATTAATAACAACTAAAAGGACAAATATGGTATGATCTCACTTGTATGAATTAACAAGAACGGGCAAATGTATGTTGTTACAACAGTGATGGGTGGTAGGACGGTGAAGCATCACAGTCGGAACAACAGCAGGAAGCCCTTACCTGGCCTAGACCTGAAGAGGCGAGGGGAGGGGGTGTTTGAAAGAATCTGGGCCACCTGATAAGAGCTTCTGCCTTTATTAGAGGGATGCAGCCAATTCATGCAATCAGTAGGAGGGAGTTGGAAAGTAAATACTTGGACCACACTCTTCTCCAGCCTTCTAGTCAACTTTGTGTCCCTTGGCTAACCCTGGCCAGAACCCAGGGCAAGGCAGCCTGGATGATGCAATTCATAAAGGTCAGTACTGCAGGACACAGAGCAGGCCTGACCACGGTGGAGAAGGGAGCTGGAGGCCCGAGTGGAATATACTCGACATGGCATTAACCGGTGGAAGCAGCTGTGTCCAGCAGACCTTGGAGGGAGAGGGTTATGCTGGTTTCTGAGCACACACGAGACAGCCCAGCATGGTGATTGGTAGTGGAGGAAGAATGTCCTGGTTGGAAGGACAGCTGAGGTCCTTGTCTTAGTCATAACAGAAATACCACAAGTGGAGGGCTTTAACAAAGAGAAGTTTATTCTCTCACATTCCAGTAGGCTAGAAGTCTAAATTCAGGGTGCTGGCTTCAGGGGAAGGCTTTCTCTCTCTGTCAGCTCTGGAGGAAGGTCCTTGTCATCAGTCTTCCGTAGGTCTGGGAGCATCTCAGCTCAGGAACCTCAGGTCCAAAGGGTGTGCTCTGCTCCCGGTGCTGCTTTCTTGGTGGTGTGAGGTCCCCATGTCTCTCCGCTCTCTTTTCTCTTTTATATCTCATAAGAGACTGGCTTAAGACACTATCTAATCTTGTGGATCTCATTAATAGAGCGGGCACTAATCCACCTCATTACATAATAGTGATAGGATTACAACACACAGGGAAATCACATCAGATGATAAAATGGTAGACAATCATACAATACTGGGAATCACGACCTAGCCAATGACAGATATTTTGCAGGGACACAGTTCAATCCATGACAGTCCTCAAAGATTTACTTTGCCCTTGGAGACCTCTTCATCTCCAGCCCTCTTGCTACTGTAGCATCCTCAGGGCAGTGTGGCTTCCTACTTAACCAACACCCATAACCACTGTCAAATTTTCCATCACCATGAACAGAAATTCAGTGCTTCCTAAACAATGACTCTCCCTTTCTCCTTCCCTCCTACCCCTGGTAACTACTGATAAACTCTGGTCTCCATACATTTGCCCATTCTTGTTAATTCATACAAGTGAGATCATACCATATTTGTCCTTTTAGTTGTTATTAGTTGCTGACAAGTCAATTCTGACTCACGATGACCCTATGTGTGTAGAGTAGAACTGTTCCATAGGGTTTTCAAGGCTGTGACCTTTTGGAAGTAGATCTCCAGGCCTGTCTTCGGAAGTGCCTCTGGGTGGTTTTGAATCTCCAACATTTCTGCTAGCAGTCTAGCATTTAACCCCTTGACCGTTTGCACCACCCAGGCACCTCTTTGTCCTTTAGTAGGTTTTGTTTTTTTATTGGTTTGTGTAGCCATTCTGTTTCCTGGAGGAGCTTTTGATCAGCAGGAGAAAAGAACAAAAGGCGAGGAGGGTGGCCTCCAAAGGAAGCTCACAGCCTGCTTCCCCCTGGTCCTTCTCCCTCCTACTCTTCCCCAAGGAGAGGGACCAATGCAGTGCATTGGTCAGCCTTTCTAGGGAGTAGATAAGGCAGAAGCAGAGGAGGAGGCTGACAAGGCCAGCTGGGACCAGCAAGGCACATGGGACAATAGGGCTGATACCCAGGTCAAACCCCCCTTTTCTAGCCATGCACCTAGGCATGGGCTATGTCAGCCATGCAAATGGTAGCTCTGGTCCTTTGTTGGTGCTGGCTGCTGGCCCAGGGACCAGAAGGAGACAGGCTCCTAAGGCTGGGTTCAGGAGACAAAACTTAATTCTGTAGATAATGAGAAGCCTTTGGAGAGTCTGCAAACAGGGGAGTGATGTGTGGTATTGAGTTAGACTTTGGGAAAAATTAATTTATGTCTCACATGCACTGTGAGAGGTGGTGCAGGGCTACTTGTTCAGATGAACCAGTGTCTGGATTTATAGGAAGAGGAGATGGGAGATAGAAAACCATAAACTCCTCAAAAAGGAACTGAGGCGTTTGGATGGGAAACAAGAACTCTGATGGAATGCAGGCATAAGGGTTGAGCAAGAGAGAAGGAAGGCAACCACCATGCATCCGAAGGACAACAAACACCTTCATCGTAACAGGGAACTTCAAATGTCACCGAACTTTTTTGGCTGGTTCCTCCCCCGTAAGCAGCCTCACACTGGAAGACAGGAAAGAATTATTTTCCTTTTCCACTGAAGGGTATTTTCAGCTGAAAATAGCCTCATCAAAGCATCAACGGTGTACCAAGGGACTGATTAATAAAGGAAGTTTGTGAGACGGGGTTTCCTGGCGGGTGTCTTGTCCTTGGACTTTTTTTTTCCCATCTGTCTTCTGCACACGGACTTCCCCGACATAGATAACAAGTCTATCCTTTCATAAGCACAGATGCCAGCACCAGTGAGGTGCCGGTGGAGGAAGCAGGGCTACCTGTTCAGAGATGGCTCCTCCCCCAGCCTGCCTGGGTACTTGGAACTTATTCCCTTCTCTTCTCTCTGAAAAAAGGCCTTCAAGGTTCTGCTTCACATGCAGCTAGTTGTCCAGAAAGGGAAACACAAAGTCTCTTATTAACCGTTCATACCTTCGTTCATTTAGCAGGGCCCAAAGGAAGAGTTTCCAGAATAAATACTAATAAATATTAATCATACTTTATAGTTGATTGAAGACTTTCACACTCATTATCTTCATCCTCGTACCACCCCTGGGGGCCTCATAGGATTATTATTGCCCTCTTACAGCTAAGGAAATCAACACTCAGAGAGGTTAAGTAACTTGCCCAAGAATAACACAGGTTGTTGTTGGCAGAGCTGGGACTTGAGCCCAGGGCTCCTGACATCCAATCCTGCATCCTTTCCTCGGTGTGGGTGAGGGTGGGAGCTGTGAAGGTCAGGGATATACAGTGCTATCCCAGTGTTATGTGTGATGAGGGAGGGTACTCAGAGGACCTCAGAAACGAGAGCTAGGGAGCCTCTTGGGGCATACCACCATCTGCTATGACTGAAACCACAGTCTGGCTCCCCCAAATCTCAACCATTGTCAAGATAATCCCTCAGCTCTGGGTAAGACAGAATAAAGGAGAAAAGAGAATAGCTACCAGTAAACCTGGGCCACCCGTCAACCCTCACACCAAAACCTCTGTCCTAGTTTTTGGCTCCTCTGGTTGAGCCTGCCCTGTAGAGCCAGCCCTGCAATCACTAGGAGCTCCAAATCCCCCTCACCAGAGGTAAGATCATCATGTAAGGGCTTAGCCCCTCCTGGAGGACTCTGTCCACCCAAAAAATGACTGCCTTGTCTCACAGACCAAAGTCCCAGAGGAAATCAGCTCAGTGGGAGATCTGCGCACAGAGGGAAAGGCCAGAAGAAGGAACAATTTATAATTTGTGGGGACTTTTGGCCCCAACCTTGTAGTGGACAGCAAGGCCTCCTTTATCTTTAGGAGGAAGGCCAAAGGGTCTTCGGTGATGGGCCCCACTGAGAATTCAAGTAGAGCACTGGAGCTTCCTCCGGAATACTGCACGCTCACCAGCATTTTGCATGCAGTTACCAAGGGCTTATAGCTCCAATGCCGCCCATCTAAAGACCTAAGTTTTAGGACCTATTGTTGCTGGCATCTCTATGCCTTTAATTAAATAAGGTTCTTGCCTCTCACTGGTCAAGAATGAACAGGTAAGGCATGCAGAGTTTTCCACATGAGCAAAGCTTTATTGAAGAGGCTTGCAAGCGGAGACGAAAGAGGGTCTAAGCAACGCTTACCCCCATCTCGCAGAACAAAAGACTTGCCTGGGTTTTTTTAAAGTCTTGGGGTGGGAAAAGATTCATGTTTATTCATAGGCATAGGTGGGGATATGTTATCTACGGTGCATGTGCAGTAGCTTTGTAAGATGGCTCCTGTCCTGGAGGCCTCTGGGATTTGTAGCAGGACTTATTACGGGGTGTTGCACTTGTGCAGTCTCTCGCTCCCCGAATTTGATTCCCCAGCTGCAGCTGCAGCCTCTCATTGCCCCTGGTGGAAAGTCACACAGTGGCCACAGGTGGATGTTCTGCTCATGTCCCAAGGGCTGGTTTTATCCAGCTGCTTCTGAAATACAACTTTAAGGAAGTTTCTGGGCTGTTTTCTGATAACCTGCCTCACTGTTCTGGGGAATGGCTTTGTTTCTGCACTCTGGCCCATTTCCTGTTGTTTTGTTACTTTAATTTGTTTATGTGAATTACAGCTTTGGGGGCCCCTCTGTTCCCTGTCTTATTATGACCCAGATGAACTTAGATGACCATTTGCTTGACCCTTTCCCTCAGACCTCACAGGGGAAGAAAAAGACACTAGGAGGAGCCCACCTCCACTCCCCAATCTCCACTCAGACCATGTCTCCCTCATATAATTTCAAAATAAATAATTGTTAAAAATGATCAGAATGGGAGTTCATCTGTGGCCCATCAGAATCTCCTTCACTGTTTAATGTCCTTAATAGGCTAATGAATGAAATTTAATTCCACATAGTACTATGGAGGGCCTACGTGAGTCAGGCTCTGTGCTGGGTACTAATTGCACGAAGGGGAATTCAATGTGACTGTAGAGGCAGCCACAGTCTAGTGGAAAAGACTCAGACACATCCAGTTGCCAGCCAAGCCAGTGCTGTGTTAGGGTTGGGGACAGAGTGTTATGGGAGAGCAGAGGAGGCCATGATTGTTTCTGGATAGAGGAAAAGTTAGGCAGCAGGAGTGTAGAGAAAGAGACGTTTGGGTTGGGCCCTGTAATGGGTTGAATTGTGTCCCCCCAAAATTTGTGTTAACTTGGTTAGGCCATGATTCCCAGTATTGTGTGGTTGTCCTCCGTTTTGTGATTGTAACTTTATGTTAAAAAGGATTATGGTGGGATTGTAACACCATCCCTACTCAGGTCACCTCCCCGAGTCAACGTAAAGGGAGTTTTCCTGGCATGGAGCCTGTATCACCTTTTATCTCTCAAGAGATAAAAGGAAAGGGAAGCAAGCAGAGAGTTGGGGACTTCTTACCACCAAGTAAGCAGCACTGGGAGCAGAGCGCGTCTTTTGGACCTGGGGTCCCCTGCACCTGAGAAGCTCCTCAGCCACGGAAAGACTGAGGACAAGGACCTTCCTCCAGAGCTGACAGAGAGAAAAAGCCTTCCCCTGGAGCTAACACCCTGAATTTGGACTTTTAGCCTACTTTACCATGAGAAAATAAACTTCTCTTTGTTAAAGCCATCCACTTGTGGTATTTCTATTATGGAAACACTAGATGACTAAGACAGGCCCTTAGACCTTTCCCCAAGAAGGAATCATGATCAAGGAGAGAGGCGAAAATGTAGGTGTATGTCTTAGTCATCTAGTGCTGCCGTAATAGAAATACCACAAGTGGATGGCTGTAACAAATGGAAGTTTATTCGCTCACAGTCTAGTATGCTACAAGTCCAAATTCAGGGCATCAGCTCCAGGGGAAGGCTTTCTTTCTCTGTTGGCCTTGGAGGAAAGTCCTTCTCATCAATCTTCCCCTGGACTAGAGCTTCTCCATGCAGGAACCCTGGGTCCAAAGGACACACTCTGCTCCTGGCACTGCTTTTTTGGTGGTATGGGTTCCCCCTGTCTCTTTGGTCGCTTCTTCCTTTTATATCTCAAAAGAGATTGGCTCAAGACACAATCCAGTCTTGTAGATTGAGTCCTGCCTCATTAACATAACTGCCACCTATCCTACCTCATTAACGTCATAGAAGTAGGATTTACAACACATAGGAAAATCACATCAGATGAAAAAATGGTGGACAACCACACAAGACTGGGAATCACGGCCTAGCCAAATTGATACAGATATTTTGGGGGAACAAAATTCACCCCATGACAGTGTATCTGAAAAAGGGAAGTGGTCTGGTGGGAGGGCTGGGAGAGAGGAGAGAAGAGGTGAGCAGGCCATGATCCCAGTTAGATGTGAGGACTGAGAAGAAGATGGATTAGGACTGGAAAGGGAGTAAACAGGGAGAGATAAGTAAGAAGACTTGCAATACTGAACTCTTGGACACAGTTATGGGAGCTGACCAGCTTCTCTGTTGAGGAGCAGCATTTACAGTGAGAAAAGCACTGAATCTAGAAGACCATTCCTAGCTCTAGTGTTCACAGGCTGTGACGCCTTGGACAAAGGATTTCCCTCCTGGGTCTCAGCTAGCACATGTACAGAGCTTTCAAGGGGTACATCCCTACCATTGGTGCTTCTTGATTATGCATCATGATGGATCAGTCAGGGTCTCAGCAGGAAACATGTTGCCCCATGAAAGGGGGAAGTTGAGAGGCCTTAATGAAGGGACAGTGCAAATGGTTAACACGCTTGGCTAAGTGAAAGTTTGGAAGTCCAAGTCTACCCAGAGGCACCTAGGAATAAAGGCCTGGCAATTTAGTTCTGAATATCCAGCCATTAAATATCCTATAGAGCACAGTTCTACTCTGACACACATGGGGTCGCCATAAGTTGGAATCGACTAAATGGCAACTGGTGGTGGTGGTATTGATGGGACAGTTTATAAAGAGATGGACACGATTAAGGGAAGCAACAAGTGATGAAGAAGTACCCAGGGACTTGCAACAGCTGGAAGCTGTTATCACCCCTGGGCTTGAAGGGACAAGGGAATGAAGCTGTTAGCCATGAGGGAGCGGCTGCTTGGCTGGAGCTGAGACCTTCTATAGACGATGCAGCCACTGTCAACTGTGGCAGTGCAGATCCACATGTGACCACCCTCCAGTGCTTCTCATTGGCTGAACCCACCCAAAGGCCAGAAAGCAACTGAGCTTAGTGAGGTAGTCTCCAGAGATCAGCTCCAAGGTCCCAGACAGAGCAGGGCAGGGAATGAATCCAGAGGCAACGGAGAATATATCACACAGGTGACAGACTGACAAATATATTTTAATAGCTATACATTTAATATGTAATCAAAAGAATATAGCTAGCACATCAAACTTATGAGTTCATAAGTCTTACCGATTAGAATAAAGCTAAAGTAGATTTTTTTATTATTGTAAAAATAAATGTAACATAACATTTTTTTAAATAACTTTTATTGTGCTTTAAGTGAAAGTTTACAAATCAAGTCAGTCTCTCCCACAAAAACCCATATACACCTTGCTACACACTCCCAATTACTCTCCCCCTAATGAGACACCCCGCTTTCTCCCTCCACTCTCTCTTTTCGTGTCCATTTCACCAGCTTCTAATCCCCTCCACCCTCTCATCTCCCCTCCGGGCAGGAGATGCCAACATATTCTCAAGTGTCCACCTGATCCAAGAAGCTCACTCCTCACCAGCATCCCTCTCCAACTCATTGTCCAGTCGAATCCATGTCTGAAGAGTTGGCTTTGGGAATGGTTCCTGTCCTGGGCCAACAGAAGGTCTGGGAGCCATGACCACCAGGGTCATTCTAGTCTCAGTCAGACCATTAAGTCTGGTCTTATGAGAATTTGGGGTCTGCATCCCACTGCTTTCCTGCTCCCTCAGGGTTTCTCTGTTGTGTTCCCTGACAGGGCAGTCATCAGTTGTAGGCAGGCACCATCTAGTTCTTCTGGTCTCAGGCTGATGTAGTCTCTGGTTCATGTGGCCCTTTCTGTCTCTTGGGCTCATAATCGCCTTGTGTCCTTGGTGCTCTTCATTCTCCTTTGATCCTGATGGGTTGAGACCAGTTGGTGCATCTTAGATGCTGCTGGCTAGTGTTTAAGATCCCAGACGCCACTCTTCAAAGGTAACACAACATTTTAAAGTGGATCTTTAAATGATAAAACGTTAGGAAAATTTAAGGGAAATATTAAGTAATAGTATGGATGGTACTAGAATTGGCACTTATCTATTGTCTACATACTGTCTAGTTAGCACTACTGTCAGGAATACAGATCAGCATTCAGATTTTATTATGGCACAGATACCTCCTTGGGCTTCAGTGAAAATGTCAAGGGCCATTCTATTTTGGAGTACTAATTTTCTCATCATTGCTATTGTGGTATTGATCTCTTGAAGCCCATGGGCACTGTCATTTAGGTCAGTTTGTGTATATTTGGTTAGTATTTCTACATGTGCCATAATACCTTCAAGTCCTATCTGAGGTGTGAATACTGCTGACAAATGATCAAGCCAATGAAACACTGATCCAGACCAACAAGCTCTTAATATGGGTACATTAGCTGGTAAAGGGAGTTCAGTTAAAATACATCCTTGAGTACAGCTCAGGACCAGAGTGCATCTTTCAGTTCAGCCTGGTGGGAGCCAGGGCCAAAATTTTGTTCTGCATAGCCACAAAGTGCCGTTGGGGCTACCCAATAGATACTTGAGAGTCGTAACCAGTTCGTGGCAAACAAATCAGTAACTTGTAAGGTTATAACAATGCACATTCAGGCATTGGAAGCCATCTCATAGATCTGGTGATGGCTTGCTTATTCACATGGGTGTGGTTAGATTGTTCCCAGCAGAGGGGGAACAACCAATCCCACAGTTGTTGATATAGACCTACAATACAAAGAATGCTGTTTGTGGGTTTGGAAGATTCTGGAGAATCTTCTTGGGTGACTTTATTTAGTAAAGTGAGGGTTATGTTAAGAGTAAAGATCAAGTTATGGCCTGGGTTTCATTCAGATCTGTATAGAGGCCACTTGTCAATGGAAAATCTAGCAGTGGTGATTTCCTGTAGTGATGAACTATTTCTGTCTTCTTCTTGTATCCATAGATCAAGAGTTGCCCAGTCAGATCCCTGTAGTGGACAGACCCACTAGGGAAGGCCAGACTGACAAGAGTTTGGGAGGGCACCACATACCCAACAATTGAAATGGTGAGCATAAGCACCTGCCCAATCTAGGAAAACGTTAATAAAGGCATGACTGTAACAAAGGTAAAAAGAAAAAAAGATAAGGAGGTGCATTTTCAGGCCTGGTCCTGGTCTTGCGTCAGCTGTCTGCTTCAGGTGTCGTCTGCTTTTTCTGGCCACAGCAGTGTTTAAATGAAACCTTCTGTTCTCCCGTGGGTTGCTAGTCCAAAGAGAAGTCTTAGCCTTTTTTAACTGTCTGTGACAGATATATCCAAGGTTTTATTCCTTCTAATTTGTCTACACATGGATTCATATGGAGGACAAAATATAATCCCTTCCAATGAGGTTCTAATGAATCTTCTGTTTGGTATCTCTTCCAGTATACATATTCTCATGGGGTGATGTTAGGCAGACTTCAGGAGTCTAGTTTCTGTTCATCGAAGGCTTCTCTACCCTGTGAAAGGTATTTGATATAGATTAAATTGTGTTCCCCCAAAATGTGTATCAACTTGGGTAGGCCATGATTTCCAGTATCATGTGGTTGTCCACCATTTTGTGATCTGATGTGATTATCCTATGTGTTGTAAATCCTAACCCCTATGATGTTAATGAGACAGGATTAGAGACAGTTATGTCATTGAGGCAGGACTCAATCTACAGGATTAGATTGTATCTTGAGTCAATCTCTTTTGAGATGTAAAAGAAAGAACAAAGTAGAGAAGAGAAGGACCTCATGCCACCAATAAGGAAGCTCTGGGAGTGGAGCGCATCCTTTGGACCCAGGGTCTTTGTGCTGAGAAGCTCCTAGAACAGGGAAATTTGATGACAAGGACCTTCCCCCAGAACCAACTGAGAGAGATAACCTTCCCTGGGAGTTGGTATCCTGAATTTGGACTTCTAGACTGTGAGAGAATAAATTTCTGTTTGTTAAAGCCATCCAATTGTAATATTTCTGTTAAAGCAGCACAGGCTTCTGTATGGATTGCACCTCAACATAAAGAAAATAAAAATCCTCACAACTGGACCAACGAGCAACATCATGATAAACGGAGAAAAGATTGAAGCTGTCAAGGATTTCATTTTACTTGGATCCGCAATCAACAGCCATGGAAGCAGCAGTCAAGAAATCAAAAGACGCGTTGCATTGGGTAAATCTGCTGCAAAGGACCTCTTGAAAGTGTTGAAGAGCAAAGATGTCACCTTGAAGACTAAGGTGCCCCTGACCCAAGCCATGGTATTTCCAATCACATCATATGCATGCGAAAGATGGACAATGAATAAGGAAGACCGAAGAAGAATTGTTGCCTTTGAATTGTGGTGTTGGCGAAGAATATTGGCACACCATGGAGTGCCAAAAGAATGAACAAATCTGTCTTAGAAGAAGTACAACCAGAATGCTCCTTAGAAGCAAGGATGGCGAATCTGCATCTTACATACTTTGGACATGTCATCAGGAGGGATCAGTCCCTGGAGAAGGACATCATGCTTGGCAGACTACAGGGTCAGTGGAAAAAGGAAGAACCTCAACAAGGTGGATTGACACAGTGGCCGCAACAATGAGCTGAAGCATAACAACAATTGTGAAGATGGCGCAGGACCGGGCAGTGTTTCGTTCTGTTGTTTATAGGGTCGCTATGAGTCGGAACCAACTTTGGCACCTAACAACAGCAACAGATAACTAAGACAATATTTTTTAGAATATTGGATTAAAGACTGGCAATACTTCAGTAACTCAGGATGAACAATGTTAGAGTCAGTGCAGGCAGCATAAGGAAGGACTGTGGATCTCTTAGTAGTTGTTTCATAAGTTGTAAATTTGTGAGATCCAAGTGGTGTGGACCTCAGATTTAAAAGAACTAAGGGAAGGACCTTGGAAACCCTGGTGGTGTAGTGGTTAAGAGCTACGGCTACTAACCAAAAGATCAGCAGTTCAAATCTACCAGGTGCTCCTTGGAAACCCCACGGGGCAGTTCTACTCTGTCCTATAGGGTCGCTATGAGTCAGAATCAATGGCAACGGGTTTGGGGGTTTTTTTGGTTAAGGGAAGGGCCTTAAAAAAAAAAAAAAAGGGAAGGGCCTTAGTACAGGATAAATCTAAAGTTTCACAAAGCTTTGCTGTTTCGGTTTTTTATTGTTCCATTAGTTCTCTCTACTAGACCAGAAGACTGAGGACAATAGGAACAATGTAGCCTTTGATAAATGGGGAAAAAACTCAGTGTGAAAATCTATGAATCATTGTTAATACCTATTTACAACAATTTGATGGTGGAAACTGAATAAAACTAGCTGCCATTCAACCATAAGCCCAGGAAGTAAAGGGTATTGTCCACATAGGACTTTAAGATGTTTTCCAGGATTGCAACAAGGGCAAATAGGTGACAACATGATCAGCAGCCTCGAAAAATTTTCCCCACCAGTACTTACTTTCTTAAGGTCTCAATCATTTTATCTCGTCCCATGTGGGAACGTTCAAGTAAGGCTCTCATCATAGGAACATGCAGGAAATTGGGTAAGACAATTTTCTTATTAGACCCAGTCGACAATTTAGTGGCAGAATCTTGATAACAGCATGCCTTTTTCCGTGCTTTGATTTCATCTGTTTGGGCTAATTGTTGGCCTTTTAAAAGCTTTTCTAAAGTTAATTCACGAAGGTTGGAGTTATTAATAGTCAAATCTGGAGAGTCCCTTTCTTTATCTAAGTGCAGAAATGACTGGAGAGGCAGCTTGACTGTCAGCTAGATTACTTCCTCTAATTTCTTCAGTTTGAGGTACTTTTTTTTTTTTTTTTAATTCTGCTTAATTGAAGGTTTACAGAGCAAATTAGTTTCTCATTAAACAATTAATACACATATTGGTTTATGGCATTGGTTGCCAACCTCACGACATGTCAACGCTCTACCCTTCTCGACTTTGGGTCCCTTTTTATCAGCTTTCCTGTCCCCTCCTGCCTTCTCATCCTTGTCCACGGGTTGGTGTGCCATTTAGTCTCGTTTTGTTTTATGGGCCTGTCTAATCTATGGCTGAAGGGTGAACCTCAGGAGTGACTTCAGTACTGAATTAAAAGAGTGTCCAGGAGTCATACTCTCGGGGTTTCTCCAGTCTCTCTTTGTTGTGTGTGTGTGTATGTGAGTTTGAATATTGTTCTACATATTTCTCCAGCTTTCTCTGGGACCCTCTATTGTGATCCCTGTCAGAGTAGCTGGGCACCATGTAGTTGTGCTGAACTCAGACTGGTAGAGGCTGTGGTACTTGTCCTCTGGACTAATCTTTCCCTTGTGTCTTTGATTTTCTTCTTTCTCCCTTGCTCCAGATGGGGTGGTACCAGTGGAATATTTTAGATGGCCGCTCACAAGCTTTAAGACACTGGAGACTACTCATCGAAGTAAGATGTAGAACATTTTCTTTATCAACTGTGTTATGCCAGTTGACCTAGATGTCCCCCAATACCATGGTCCCTAGCACTCACCCAGTAATTTGGTCCCTCAGGGAGTTTCGATATGTCTATGAAGCTTCTATGACCTTGTCTTAGTCAAGTTGTGCTGACTTCCTCAGTATTGTGTACTGCCTCAGCCTTTGTCAAAGTTACCACCTATCTATTGTCTAGTATTTTTCCCTCCTCAACCTCCCCTCCCTCATAAACATCAAAGATTGTTTCTTTTTTCATGAGTTTTTATAATAGTGGTCTCATACAATATTTGTCATTTTGTGATTGACTTATTTCACTCAGCATAATGTCCTCCAGATTTATCCATGTTGTGAGGTGTTTCAAAGATTCATCATTGCTCTTTATTGTTGCATAGTATTCCATTGTGTGTATGTACCATAGTTTGTTTATCCATTCATGTGTTGATGGGCACTTAGGTTGTTTCCATCTTTTTGCTATTGTGAATAATGCTGCAATGAACATGGGTGTGCATATGTCCATTTGTGTGACAGCTCTTATTTCTTTAGGATGTATTCCTAGGAGTGGGATTGCTGGACTGCATAGTACTTCTATTTCTAGCTTTTTAAGGAAGCACCATATCATTTTCTAAAATGGTTGTACCATTTTAAAATTCCCACTAGCAGTGCATGAGAGTTCCAATCTCCCCTCAGCCTCTCCAACATTCGTTATTTTCTGCTTTTTTTTTTTTTTTTTTTTTTTGTGGCAGTAATGTCAGGGTGAGATGGTATCTCATTGTAGTTTTGATCACGAGCATTTCCTCATGTGTCTGTTAGCCACATCAATGTCTTCTTTGGTGAAGTGTCTGTTCATATACTTTGCCCATTTTTTAATTGGATTATTTGTCTTTTTGTTGTAGAGGTGTTGGATTTTCCTATAGATTTTAGACATTAGACTTTTGTCAGATCGGTCATAGCCAAAAAATTTTTCCCAGTCTGTAGATTATCTTTTTACTCTTTTGGTGAAGTCATTCGATTAGCTTAAGTGTTTAATTTTTAGAAGATCCCAGTTATCTAGCTTATCTTCTGGTGTTTGTGTATTGTTGGTTATGGTGTTTGCCCTTTTTTTGCTATGTATTAGGACCTCTAGCTTTGACTCTGTTTTTTCTTCTATGACATTTATAGTTTTGGGGTTTATATTTAGGTCTTTGATCCATTTCAAATTTGTTTTTGTATATGGTGTAGTGTATGGGCCTTGTTTCATTTTTTTGCAGATGGACATCCAGTTTTGCCAGCACCATTTGTTAAAAAAAACTGTTTTTTTCCCATTTGATGGATTTTGGGCCTTTGTCAAAGATCAGGTGAGCATAGGTGGATGAATTTACACCTGGGTTCTCGATTCTGTTGCATTGTTCAATTTGTCTGTTGTTGTACCAGTACCAGGCTGTTTTGACTACCGTAGCTCTATAGTAGGTTCTGAGATTTGGTAGTATGCGTCTTCCTACTTTATTGTTCTTCTTCAGTAGTGCTTTACTTATCCGGGGCCTCTTTGCTTTCCACATAAAGTTAATGATTAGTTTTTCCATCTCATTAAAGAATATTCTTGGTATTTGGATCCAGTTTGCAGTGTATTTGTAGATTGCTTTGGGCAGAATGGAAACCCTGGTGGCATCGTGGTTAAGTGCTACAGCTGCTAACCAAAAGGTCGGCAGTTCAAATCCACCAGGCGCTCCTTGGAAACTCTATGGGGCAGTTCTACTCTGTCCTATAGGGTCGCTATGAGTTGGAATTGACTCAATGGCAACGGGTTTTTTTCGGGTTTTGGGTAGAATTGACATTTTCACAATGTTGAATCTACCTATTCATGACCATGGTATGTTTTCCCATTTATGTAGGTTTCTTGGTTTCTTACAGTAGTGTTTTGTAGTTTTCTTTTATAGGTCTGGATAGATTTATTCCTAAGTATTTTAATTTTTTGTGGGGAGGGCTATTTTAAATGGTATTGCTTTCATGATTTCCTTTTTATAGTTCTCTCTATTGGCGTATAAGAATTCAACTGATTTTTGTATGTTTATCTTGTATCTTGCCACTCTGCTGAATCTTTCTATTAGTTTAAGTCGTTGTCTTGTGGAGTCTTTTGGGTTCTCTATGTATAGTATCCTATCATCTGCAAATAGGGAGAGTTTTACTTCTTCCTTAACAATTTGGATGTCCTTTGTTTCTTTTTCTTGCCTTATTGCTCTAGCAGGATTTCCAGCACAATGTTCAATAGGAGTGGTGATAAAGGGCATCCGCATCGTGTTCCTGTTCTCAAGGGAAATGTTTTCAGCCTCCCTCCATTGAGAACGATGTTGGCTGTTGGTTTTGTATAGCTGCCCTTTATGCTGAGGAATTTCCCTTCTATACCTGTTGAGAGTTTTTATTAGGAATGGATGTTCGACTTTGTTGAATGTCTTTTCTGCATCAAGTGAGACGATCATGTGATTATTTTACTTTATTTATGTGGTGGATTATGTTGATTGGTTTTTTAATGTTGAACCACACTTGCATAGCTGGTGTCTTAGATATCTAGTGCTGCTATAATAGAAATACAAGTGGCTGGCTTTAACAAACAGAAGTTTATTTCCTCACAGTAAAGTAGGCTAAAAGTCCAAATTCAGGGCGTCAGCTCCAAGACGAGACTTTCTCTGTTGGCTCTACAAGACGAGACTTTCTCTGTCGGCTCTGGAGGAAGGTCCTTGTCCTAATTCTTCCCCTGGCCAAGGAGCTTCTTGGGCCCAAGAACCCTGGGTCCAAAGGACTTGCTCTGCTCCCAGCACTGCTTTCTTGGTGGAATGGGGTCCCCCATCTCTTTGCTTGCTTCTCTTTTTTATATCTCAGAGGAGATTGCCTCAAGACACAATCCAATCTTGCAGATTGAGTCCAGCCTCACTAACACAACTGCTGCCCATCCCACCTCATTAACATCATAGAAGTAGAATTTACAACATACAGGAAAATCACATCAGATGACAAAATAGTGGACAATCACACAATACCAGGAATCATGGCCCAGCCAAACTGATACACACATTTTTTGGAGAACCTAATTCAATACATGACACCTGGTGTGAATTTCACTTGGTTGTGGTGTATTATTTTTCTGATATGATGCTGAATTCTATTGGCTAGAATTTTGTTGAGAATTTTTGCATCTATATTCACAAGAGATAGTGGTTTATAAATTTTGTTTTTTGTGGTGTCTTTGACTGACTTTGGTATCAGGGTTATGCTGCCTTCGTAGAATGAATTTAAAAGTAGCCTTTCCTCTTCCATGTTCCGATGTAGTTTGAGTAGTAGTGGTGCAAGCTCTTCGATGAATGTGTGTTGTAGAATTCTCCAGTGAAGCCATCTGGGTCAGGGGTTTTTTTTTGGAGTGGGGAGTTTTTTTTTTTTTAATTACCTGTTTGATCTCCTCTCTTGTTATAGGTCTATTCAGATTTTTTACCTCAATTTGTGTTAGTTTAGGTAGGTAGTGTGTTTCTAGAAATTTGTCCATTTCCTCTAGATTTTCAAATTTGTTGGGAGTATAGTTTTTCATAGTTCTGTATTATGATATTTTTTATTTCAGTTGGGTTTGTTGTAATGCATGCCATTTCAATTCTTATTAGGGGTGTTTACTTCCTTTCCTGTTTTTCTTTTGTCAATTTGGCCAATGGTTTGTCAATTTTCTTGATCCTTTCAAAGAACCAACTTTGGGCTTTGCTGATTCTTTGTATTGTTTTTCTATTCTCTATTTCATTTATTTCTGCTCTGATCTTTATCATTTCCTCCTTCTGGTACCTGCAGGCTTCTTTTGCTGTTCTCTTTCTATTCCTTCAAGTTATGTAACTAATGTTTTAATTTTATCCCTTTCTTCTTTTTTGATGTGTGCATCTCTTGCTACAAATTGACCTCTGAGTACTACCTTTGTTGTGTCCCGAAGGTTTTGATATGACGTGTTTTCGTTCTTATTTGACTCTGGGAATTTTTTTTTAATAATTTTTATTGTGCTTTAAGTGAAAGTTTAGAAATCAAGTCAGTCTCTCACACAAAAACCCATATACACCTTGCTATACACTCCCAATTACTCTCCCCCTGATCAGACAGCCTGCTTTCTCCCTCTACTCTGTTTTCGTGTTCTTTTCTCCAGCTTCTAATCCCCTCCACCCTCTCATCTCCCCTTCAGGCAGGAGATGCCAACATAATCTCAAGTGTCCACCTGATCCAAGAAGCATCCCTCTCCAAGCCATTGTCTGGCCCAATCCATGTCTGAAGAGTTGGCTTCGGGAATGGTTCCTGTCCTGGGGCAACAGAAGGTCTGGGGGCCATGACCACCGGGGTCCGTCCAGTCTCCGTCAGACCATTAAGTCTGGTCTTATGAGAATTTGGGGTCTGCATCCCACTTGGGAATTTTTTTATTCCATCTTTGATTTCTTCTATCACCCAGTGGTTTTTAAACAGAGTGCTATTCAGTTCCCAAGTATTTGATTTTTTTCCCTTGTTCTTCCTGTAATTAATTTCTACTTTTATGGTGTTATGATCAGAGAAGAAGTTTTGTATTATCTCAATGTTTTTGATTTTGTTGAGTGTTACTTTGTGGCCTAAGATGTAGTCTATTCTGTAGAATGTTCCACATGCGTTGGAAAAGAGTGTGTGCTTTATTGTTGTTGGGTACAGTGTTCTGTATATGTCTGTGAGATCAAGTTGGTTGATTATGGCCTTTAGATCTTCTGTATCTGTGTTGAGTTTCTTTGAGTTGAACATTTATGATTTTTGAACTTTTTGGTAGGTTTCTTACAGTTCAGTAAAAAGTTAATTATTTTAAATGTATAAAAAATTGAAATGCTGATTTTTCCTTGTTGATTAGTAAAATGGTCACAAATGATGAGGGACCTCTGGGACAAAGAGAGGTAACATGTCCCTGATGATCAAAGGTTTGATTACTTCTTCTGACTCCACCAACTCCCCTGACCTCCTCAACCTCCATTCTTGGTGGAACTCTTGCTATCTGCTAATATTTCGTGGATGCCCATATGATTGGCACAAAAGAGCTGCTTCATTTCTAAATCTGGTTCTGCCTGGCTGACCAGAATACTGATATTAACCCCTGTTGGAGTTCCTCCCTCCTCTCAGATGGTGGTAGAAGAACTCTAAGCATTGCGTGGTGCCAGGGAAATGGGTCAAGGGCCTGCTTCATTGGCTGGTGCCTTTGTTACCATGAGCCTTTATGTCTGATTCTGCACATCTCTTGCTCCAGAGCCTCAGCACACATAGCTCATCTATATTCTTGACCACAGGACTGCCAGCTTCCATCAGAGCTGTGGCACATAGACATCCATGGACATTCCTATGAAAAGTTCTGCATCTTGGGGGGCATTTCAGGGGAACTGGACACAGGTCAGAAACCTTGGTGGTTGGTGTAATGGTTAAAAGCTCGACAGTGCAAATTATACCAAAAAGAATCAGTGGATATTCAATCATTTCAAGAGGTGGCATATGATCAGGAACCAATGGTACTGAAGGAAGAAGTCCAAGCTGTTCTGAAGGCATTGGTGAAAAACAAGGTGCCAGGAATTGATGGAATATCAGTTGAGATGTTTCAACAAACAGATGCAATGCTGGAGGTGCTCACTCGTCTATGCCAAGAAATATGGAAGACAGCTTCCTGGCCAACTGACTGGAAGAGATCCGTATTTATCTCTATTCCTAAGAAAGGTGACCCAGCTGAATGTGGAAATTATAGAATAATATCATTAACATCACATGCAAGCAAAATTTTGCTGAAGATCATTCAAAAACGGCTGCAGCAGTATATCAACAGGTAACTGCCAGAAATTCAGGCTGGTTTCAAAAGAGGACATGGAACCAGGGATATAATTGCTGATGTCAGATGGATCATGGCTGAAAGCAGAGAATACCAGAAGGATGTTTACCTGTGTTTTATTGACTATGCAGAGGCATTCAACTGTGTGGATCAGAACAAATTATGGATAACATTGCAAAAAATGGGAATTCCAGAAAACTTAATTGTGCTTATGAGGAACCTTTACATAGATCAAGAGGCATTGTTCAGACAGAACAAGGGGATACTGATTGGTTTAAAGTCAGGAAAGCTGTGTGTCAGGGTTGTATTCTTTCACCATACCTATTCAATCTGTATGCTCAGCAAATAATACGAGAAGCTGGACTATATGAGGAAGAATGGGGCATCAGGATTGGAGGAAGACTCATTAACAACCTGCATTATGCAGATAATACAACATTCCTTGCTGAAAGTGAAGAGGACTTGAAGCACTTACTGATAAAGATCAAAGACCACAGCCTTCAGTATGGATTGCACCTCAACATAAAGAAAACAAAAACCCTCACAACTGGACCAACGAGCAACATCATGATAAACAAAGAAAAGATTGAAGTTGTCAAGGATTTCGTTTTACTTGGATCCACAATCAACAGCCATGGAAGCAGCAGTCAAGAAATCAAAAGACACATTGCATTGGGTAAATCTGCTGCAAAGGACCTCTTGAAAGTGTTGAAGAGCAAAGATGTCACCTTGAAGACTAAGGTGTGCCTGACCCAAGCCATGGTATTTTCAATCGCATTATATGCATGTGAGAGCTGGACAACGAATAAGGAAGACTGAAGAACTGATGCCTTTGAATTGTGGTGATGGAGAAGACTATTGAATATACCATGGGCTGCCAAAAGAATGAACAAATCTGTTTTAGAAGTACAGCCAGAATGGTCCTTAGAGGCAAGGATGGCGAGACTGCATCTTACATACTTTGGACATGTTGTCAGGAGGGATCAGTCCCTGGAGAAGGACATCATGCTTGGCAGAGTACAGGGTCAGCGGAAAAGAGGAAAACCTTCAAGGAGCTGGATTGACACAGTGGCTGCAAAAATGAGCTCAAGCATAACAATGATTGTAAGGATCGTTCAGGGTCGGGCAGTGTTTTGTTCTGTTGTACATAGGGTCGCTATGAGCCAGAACTGACTCGAAGGCACCTAACAACAACAACAATGCAAATCCACCAGGCGCTTCTTGGAAACTCTATGGGGCAGTTCTATTCTGTCCTATAGGGTCACTATGAGTTGGAATTGACTCGATGGCAATGAGCTTTTTCGGTTTTGGGCACAGGTAAAGGAGCCCTGGTGGTGCTGTGGTTAAGTGCTTACCTGCTAACCTAAAGGTCGGTGATTGGAACCCACCAGCCATGATACATGAGAAGGATGTGGCCATCTGCTTCTATAAAAGTTATAGCCTTGGAAACCCCATGGTCACTATGACTTAGAATTGACTCAACAGCAACGGGTTTGTTTTATGATTTGGGCACAGGGTCTTGGTCTCTCTAGGAGCCCCCACCCCTACAATGCTGTTCCATTCCACTATAGCTCGGGCAAACCCAAATCTTTAGGTCACAGCTCTCCTGAGGGAGTGGAGGGAGGGAGCAATATCTCTAATTCTTTGAGGTTAAGACTGGGGGAAAGGAAAAGAAAACAGCTAATTTCTCATCAAGTTTTTCACCCTACCTAATAAAAGGCAAACAATATGCTCCATGCTGTGGAATGTTTACAGATCTCCCAGAGAAAAACTCTCAGACTCTGTTACAAAGTGAAACAGAAAGATTTATTGAAAACCTAAGAAACACTCAAAAGGGGAGTAGTTAGCTCACACAAACTGAAGACCAGCGAATCCAAGGGACAGCTGCTTTTTGGGGGCAGACATAGGGTGGAAACCAGGAACTAGGTTACAATATTCTGATTGGAAGTTGCAAGATCAGGAGGCCAGACAACTCGAAGCAAGGGCTTTACAGTGTTTGGTTGAAATCACGAATGCGGGCTATTTGGATTGGTTAATTTGAACACATGACTAAGGCAGTTTTACAGGTTGGTTAGGAGGTAATTATCTTAAACATTTCTTGAGGGCTACTGAGGGGACTTCTGATAAGGATCTTGTGTCTAGACCCTCCCTTAAGAACATTAAAAATGTTTCTTTTGTATGTACTTAAGTCTGCCAGGCGCCTCTGTTCTCAAGCTCTTATTTACAGAAGATGAAGTCCATGCTTTTAAGAACCTGACTATCCAGTTGGGAATATGAGCCATCCTTGAATAAAGTTTAAAAAAAAAAAAAAAAAGACCAAATTAGTGTTTGAAGAGGCAGCAGAGACCTGGGGCCAACCTCTCCAGTTGATCTTGCACATTCTACCATATTAGTGGAATAATATCGACCATATCACCTTGTCAGAGATCTCAAACCTTCAGGTTCTCCATGTGGAAGTTTTGCTTGATCCATACAGTGTTGTGACCCATACCCTGCAATTAAATAAAAATTTTCTCTAAATAAGTGTATTACTAACATCTAAAAACTGAGAGAAATCACTTAAAAATCCAGATTTCTGATCTTTCTTGAAAAACCATAAGATCTGGTGACTCAGGGTGCTCACTCTGATATGGCAGAAATTGGTAGAAGCTGAGTAGCAGCTGCCTCCCTTAGATGGAACTCTCCAACTGCCCTAGTTCGGACAACTTTCTATTGTCTAATGCTCCAGCCTGCTCCATCCATTTCAGTAACTTCCCTGGTACCTCCTCCCCACCACCCCAGGCATCTGGTCATAGCCTTGTTTAATACAAAAATTCCAATGGTTTCCTCCAGCCAGAAGAATAAAGTCCACATGCCTTAGGCTGGTATTCAAAACCTTTCAAAATCTGGCCCTAACCTTTCTCCCACTGCTGCCTTACACATGCTTTTACTTGGGAACATGCTTTGGTTTTCTTGTCCCAAAGACTTTTGTGGAACCTAGAGTGCCCTCTGCTTTCCCTGTTGAGAGACCGGAGAAGATCTCAACTCCTCTGGGAAACCATTCTTACCACTTGAGTTGAAAAATGATCTTGGCCATCTTTGTACCCATGGCACTCGAATTATGTATGGTCCTTACTCAGCGCTAGACCAAGACCATGAAAACAGATCTAGAGATAATCTAGTCTGAATGTGAGACCTAAGGAGGGAAGGCACTTGACCATGGAGAGATATCATGAGTGGGTAATCCCAGGCTAAAATTTAGATCTCTCATCTCTTAGCTCAGTGCTTTTCCCACTGGACTCTGATTGCTTTCCTGCAACATGAGAAAGCAAAGGTGTTTTATTTTTCCTTTGTTGTCCTGAGGATGAGGACACAGTAGGTTGGTGTTCAGTAACTGTTTCCTGTCTTGGAGTTCTCTAGAGACAAAGAACCAATGAGGTATATATATACATATATATAATACACACACACACACTCACTCACATATACATATACATATACACATACACATACACATACATATACACATGCATACTTATATATAAATATAAATATATATATATATATATAACCCACTGCAGTCAAGTTGATTCTAACTCATAGCTACCCCATAGGGTTTCCAAGGCTATAAATGTCTATGGAAGTAGACTGCCACATCTTTCTCCTGTGGATCCACTGATAGTTTTGATTGATCCTTGACCTTTTGATTAGCAACTGAGCACCTAAACCACTGTACCACCAGCATTTTATATATATATAAACCCTGGTGGCATAGTGGTTAAGTGCTACGGCTGCTAACCAAAGGGTCGGCAGTTCAAATTCGCCAGGCGCTCCTTGGAAACTCTATGGGGCAGCTCTACTCTGTCCTATAGGGTTGCTATGAGTCGGAATCGACTCGACGGTACTGGGTTTGGTTTGTTTTTTTACATATATACATATGTGTGTAGATAGAAAGAAACTTTGATTTACCTCGAGAGATTGGCTCACACAATTGTGGGATCTGGAAAGTCTAAATCTGTAGGTCAGGAATCAGGCTGGAGACTTCTGGAGGCTGTGTCGCAAGATTCATAGGTCAGGCAACAGGAAGAGTGCGGAGTCAAGAGAGTGAGTTCTGCCAAAATTGATCTATTTATAATCTGGAGGCAGATCACTTCCCAAGGAACTCCCTTTTTGACTGATGGATTGATTACATTACATTACATTGTGTAAGACGATTACATCGCATTAGATTACATTATGGAATGACACTAGTCTAGTGTTTGGCAAAACCACTGGGAAAAATAGCCTAGCCAAGGTGACATCTAAAATTAGCTATCACATTTGCCAAATGGTAAATGAACAGAATTTGAATAACATTGCATTAAGGGAGTATTTTCGGTTGGATTCCCTACAAGCAGAGTCCAAGACAGAGACTCAAGTGATTTACTGAGTACTCTCGGGATTCACCCTTAAGGGAAGGAAGGAAGCAGTACAGGGCCAAATCAAAACCAAACAAAACCCATTGCTGTTGAGTCGATTCTGACTCATAGCAACCCCATAGGAGAGAGTAGAGCTGTCCCATAGAGTTTCCAAGCCTGTAATCTTTATGGAAGCAGACTGCCACATCTTTCCCCTGTGGATAAGCTAGTGGTTTCAAACCACTGACCTGTGGGTTAGCAGCCAAGGGCTTAACCACTGTGCCACCAGGATTCCCTAGGACAGGGCCAGGGAAAGAATTTAACAGAGGTGTAGTTTCAGGAGAAGTCTAGCCTCAGCTTGATCCCATGGGGAGTTCTGGAGTGTGAATTGTACCACAGAGGTTACTCTGCTCAGATGCAAGGGGTCTGGGCTGTTATACTCCTAGTCAGCCATTGATTCTGGGGTCTCTCTCTATCCCAGGTTCATAACCTGTTGAGCATAGATGAAGCAGCTCCTATCACCCAAGCTCAAGTCTCTAAAGAAGGGTGCAGGTATGAACTGTTAGCAGTCAATACTTATAGCAATTGGGGGGATGGATTATCAGCCCAGTAAAAGGGGCCTGAGTGAGGCACCAATACCACCTGCTGCAGGAGAAAATAGAGGGAGGGAAGGGCATGGGTTGGGGGGGTAGTCATTTGTAAAATACCCATGATTAGGTGAGGAAGGTGTTATGGATTGAATACACTACACAAAAATATGTGTTAGAATCCTAACCCCTATTCCTATGGATATAATTCCATTTGGGAATAGGGTTTTCTTTATTATAATAATGAGACCATACCAAAATAGGGTATGTCTTAAACCTAATCACTTTTTTTTAATTAATTTTTATTGTGCTTTAAGTGAAAGTTTACAAAACAGATCAGTCTCCCAGACAAAAATTTACATACACCTTGCCATACACTCCTAATTGCTCTTCCTCCAATGAGACAGCACAGTTCATCCGTCCACTCTTTCTCCTGGTGTCCATTCGGGTAGCTTCTGGCCCCCTCTGGACTCTCATCCTCCCTCCAGACAGGAGATGCCAACATAGTCTCATGTGTCCACTTGATTCAAGAAGCTCGTTCTTCACCAGTATCATTTTCCATCCCCTATTCCTGTCCAATCCCTGTCTGAAAAGTTAGCTTTGGGAATGGTTAAACCTAATCAGTTTTAAGATATAAAAAGAGCACATTAGATGCTGAGATAAGCAAGGACAAATGGAGGAAGATAGATGGCACACGAAGATCAGCGAGGAACCGAGGAACATTGGGGCTAGAGAAGCTGAAAGAAACAAAGATCTTCCCCCAGAGATGACGGAGAGCCTTCCTCTAGAGCTGGTGTCCTGAATTTGGACTTCCAGTCTTCTAGCCTCCTTTTCCAAGTTGGAAAATATGACCTTGGTGGTAGAAACAATGCCAGAGATTACATAATAGGATTTTGCAAGACCAACAACTTATTTAATAGAAATACCATTTTTCAACAATATAAACAATGACTATACATGTAGACTTCACCAGATAGAATATACAGGAATCAAATTGCATCTGCGGAAAGAGGTGATGGAGAAGCTCAATATTATCAGTTGGAACAAGGCCAGGGGCCAACTGTGGAAAACAACATCAATTGCTCATATGCAAATGCACGTTGAAGCTGAAGAAAATTAAAACAAGTCCATGAGACCCAAAGTGCGACCTTCAGTATACCCCACCTGAATTTAGATACCATCTCAAGAATAGCTTTAACACATTGAACACTAATGACTGAGGACCAGATGAATTGTAGAATGACATCAAGGCCATCATACATGAAGAAAGCAAGAGGTCATTAAAAAGACAGGAAAGGAAGAAAACACCAAAATAAATGTCAAAAGATACTCTGGAACTTGCTCTTGAACATGGAGTAGCTAAAACGAATGGAAGAAATGAAGAAGTAAAAGAGCTGAATGCAAGATATCAAAGGGCAGCTTGAGAAGACAAAGTAAAGTATTGTAATGAAATGTGCAAAGACCTGGAGTTAGAAAACCAAAAGGGAAGAAAACGCTCAGCATTTCTCAAGCTGAAATAATTGAAGAAAAAAATTCAAGCCTCAAGTTGCAATATTGAAGGACTTTATAGGTAAATGTTGAACAATGCAGGAAGCATCAAAAGAAGATGGAAGGAACACAAGAGTCACTGTGCCAAAAAGAATTAGTTGACGTTCAACCATTTCAGGAGGTAGCATATGATCAAGAACCAATGGTACTGAAGGAAGAAGTCCAAGCTGCATTGAAGGCAGTGGTGAAAAACAAGGGTTCAGGAATTGACAATACCAATTGACGTGCTTCAATAAACAAATACAATGCTGGAAGTGCTCACTCTTCTATGTCAAGAAATTTGGAAGACAGCTACCTGGCCAACCGACTAAAATCTATATTCTTGCCATTCCAAAGAAACATGACCCAACGGAATGCAGAAATTATCAAACAATATCACGTGCAAGTAAAATTTTGCTGAAGATAATTCAAAAATTGTTGCAGCAGTACATCAACAGGGAACTGCCAGAAATTCAAGCCAGATTCAGAAGAGGACATGGAACCAGGGATATCATTGCTGATGTCATGTGGATCTTGGCTGAAAGCAAAGGGTATCAGAAAAATGTTTGCCTATGTTTTATTGACTATGCAAAGGCATTCGACTGTGTGGATCATAACAAATTATGAATAACAGTGAGAAGAATGGTAATTCCAGAACACTTAATTGTGCTCATGAGAAATCTATACATAGACCAAGAGGCAGTCATTCAAACAGGACAAGGGGATACTGTATAGTTTAAAATTAGAAAAGGTGTGTGTCAGGGTTGTATCCTTGTACCATACTTATTCAATCTATATGCTGAGCAAATAATCTGAGAAGCTAGAATATATGAAGAAGAACATGGCATCAGGATTGGAGGAAGACTAATTAACAACCTGTGATATGAAGATGACACAACTTTGCTTGCTGAAAGTGAAGAGGATTTGAACCACTTACTGATGAAAGTAAAAGACTACAGCCTTGAATATAGATTACACCTCAAAATAAAACAAAAATATGCACAACTGGATCAATAAGAAACATCATGACTGCCTTAGGCTGGGTTCTCTAGAGAAGCAAAACCAGTGAAGCGGGTACACACACACACACACAGATTTATCTCAAGGAAATGGATCACGTGGTTGTAGAGGCTGGCAAGTCCCAAGTCCCAAGTCCATGAGTCAGGTGTCAGGTTGAAGCTGCAGGGGCTGACAAACCCAAGACTGGCTCATGAGCTGCAGAGGCCAATGAATCCCAAGATCAGCAGGTAAGCTGCTAGCTCAAGTCTCAAGAACCAGAGGTCAGATGATGACAACCTGGATGCAGGATCCAAAGTGTAAGCCTTTCTGGAACATCCATTTATATACTGGAGGCAGGCTACACCCCTCAAGGAAACTCCCTTTCAACTGATTGGCTGCTCATAGCAGATCTCATCATAGAGTTGATTACATCATTACTTAACTACCAAATTACATGATAGCTGCCAAACCACTAAGAATTATTGCCCAGACAAACTGACACACCATCTTAACCATCACAATTCTAAATGGAGAAAGTATTGAAGTTGTCAAAGATTTCATTTTACTTGAGTCCACAATCACACCCATGGAAGCAGCAGTCAAAAAATCAAATGTTGCATTGCATTGGGAAAATCTGCCGTAAAAGACCTCTTTAAAGTGTTCAAAAGCAAAGATGTCACTTTGAGTACTAAGGTACACCTGACCCAAGCTGTGGCCTTTTCAATCACCTCATATGCATGTGAAAGCTGGAAAATGAATAAAAAAGACCAGAGAAAAATTGATGCATTCGAATTATGGTGTTGGCAAAGAATATTGAATATATTACAGAATTCCACAAGAAGGAACAAATCTGTCTCGGAACAAGTACAGCCAGAATGCTCCTTGGAAGCTGCAGCGGCAAGACTTCGTCTCACATACTTCGGACATGTTATCAGGAAGGACTAGTCCCTGGAGAAGGACACCAAGCTTGGTAAAACAGAAGGTCAGCGAAAAAGAGGAAGCAACGAGATGGATTGATACAGTGGCTGCAGCAATGGGCGGAAACATAGCAATGATTTTGAGGATTGCGCAGGACCGGGCAGTGTTTTGTTCTGTCGTGCATAGCGTCACTGTGAGCCAGAACAGACTTGATGGCACCTAACAACAATAGCTTTTTTAACAACAATAGCTACCTAACTGGTGAGAAAATAAATTTATGATATTCCTGTTACAGCAACACTAGCAAGCTAAGACAGAAGGGAAAGAGCAGTCAGCAAAGCTGACAGCAGAATAGTTGGAGAGTAAAAAAGAAAAAGGAAGATATCATTACAGGCATCAGTAGAGGAAGGGAGGTGAGAGTAGGGTGGCAGGCTGCAGAGGTCTGGACAAAGTAAACCAAGAAAGCCAGTGCGATCCAGTCTCTCAGAAGATCCCTGAGGAAACTGGGGAAGGGCATGGAGTAGGACAGTTTTCCCGAAGGGGAAATGGTGGCAAACAATGGGAACCTCTGTCCTGTAATCACTAGGAAATAAATTCTGCCACCAATCAGTGAACTTGAAGCTCAGTCCTACAATCACAAGGAAATAAACTCTGTCAACAGCCAGTGCACCCTGAGTTCAGGTAAGAACTGCAGCCCTGGCTGACACCTTGATTTCAAATGAACAGAATTTGAATAGCATTGCATTAAGGAGGTTATCTCAGGGGAGAGTTCACAGAATTCTCTCCTGAGCAAAGAATCCAGTCACACTATGCTCAGGCTTCTGACCTACAGAGACTGTGAGATAATAAATTTCGTTTTAAGCCTCTAAGTGGTAATTTGTTATGCAGCAATAGAAAACCAATTCAACCCCTAATGAATGCTAAATTGAAGTTTAACTCCTTCAAGAGGTACCCTTGAGCTTTCTTCAGTTAGACCCTGAGATCCTCGAGGATGAGGGCCTTGCCTCTGGAGTCAGAATATTTGTGTTCGAGTCCTGACTTTGCTACTTCTTAGCTGTGTGAACTTGGGTAGTTTATTTAATATCCCTAAATTTCTCTAAGCCTCAGTTTCCATATACACAATGTGATGATAATAAGTCCCTACCTTAAAGCGGTGTTGAGAGGATCAGATAACCCATGTAAAGTACTTAGAGTAATGCTTGGCATATAATAGGCACTTGACAAATATTTGCGAAGTGAATGTATGGGTGAAGGATGGATGGAATGAGGGCTTGAAGATGTGCCTGAGTCTATCAATGTGTGTCACTCGGCTTCCAGAAGGATCTAGTCGGTTTGGAACCGTTTCCTCAACTGCAGCTGCCCTCTGCCAGCAGACAGCCTTCCTGTGGCGTTTGTGTACTGTCTCTTTCTTTTTCCCTTTGTTTGTTTTACTCCTGCTTCTCCCGTGATTGCTCACGTGAAACATTCCTAGAAAAACTTGAAGGCACCGACTTCCTTTGCTTCAGAGCAGCAGACAGTCTGTGTTCTGTTGGCTGGCAGGCTCCCTTAGGGCCTGAGTTGGGGACAGCACCTCAGGAAGACGTGGGTGGGAGTCAAACAAGAGAAAAAGATAAAGACAGAGTCTCAGCAAGTCAAGCCTGAACCGGAAAACCCCACAAGGCTGTGCTGAGAGGGCAAAGGATTCTTGATCCCCGCTACCACATACATCCACAGCCGTCTTTCCTTTTGGCCACCTACAAAACTGGCACATCAGTAACACCCCTCACAGCTTGAGAGACGCAGGCCCTTGGGAAAGGCACAGCTTCTGTCGTGGTGTCAGACTCAGAGCCATTTGGCAGGCATGAAGAAGCAGGCCATCTGGAGAGGCCTCTGAGACCTGAGTAATTTGAACCAGTGACTCCACTCATTTTTATTTATTGCAAAAAACAACATTAAAGAACATTTTTAAATAAGGAAAAAAGATTACTCATAATCCCACCACCTTAACATCAGAACTGTCTTATTTTTCCAAGTTCCCTTCCAGTTTTTGTCCACATGATATTAGTTTGCATACAGTCTGTGTCCTGTTTTGTTTTGTTTTGTTTTTTTCCATTTAATGTTATATCCTAAGCCTTTCCTAACATTAATGTAATCTTTGCATTGGCCTTTTTTTTTCTCTTTTTATGCAAATATTCCAGCACATTTGGTGGAGGCATAAAAAAAATAAAACCAAACCTGTTGCCATTGAGTGGATTCCAAGTTATAGTGACCCTATAGGAGAGAGTAGAACTGCCCCAGATGGTATCCAAGGAGCTGCTGGTGGATTTGAACTGCCAGCCTTTTGGTTAGCAGCTGAGCTCTTAACCACAACGCCACCAGAGCTCATAATGATTCTTTAGCCTTTGGGGATTCTTGTTTAACCTCTTGAATCTTTTGAATCTTTGAGGGTGCCTCCTGGCAAAATTGTAAATGAAAGTAAGACAGGGAACAGAGGGCCCCCCAAATCTGCAAACAAAGTATGGGAAATGGGCCAGTGGCAGAAGCAAAGCCATTCCCCAGAACAATCGGTCAGGGTATCAGAAAATAGCCTCCAAACTTCTTTAAAGTTGTCTTTCAGAAACAGCTGGATAAAACTAGCCCCAGGAACATGGGCAGAACATCACCTGTGACCGCTGTGTGACCTTCCACCAGGGGCAATGAGGGGCTGCAGTCACAGATGGGGAATCGAACTCGAGGAGCAAGAGACTGCGCAGGTGCGACACCCCGTAATAAGTACTGCTACGAATCCCAGAGGCCTCCCGGACAGGAACCATCTTAGAAAGCTGCTGCATGGGCACCTTAGTTAACCGTTCCCCACCCAAAACAGCCTACTTGTTGGAAAACCCCGCCTATGCCTGTGAATAAACAAGAATCTGTTGCTGCTCAAAAACTTTTAAAAACCCAGGCAAGTCTTTTGTTTTGTGAGATGGGGGGTAAACGTTGCTTAGGCCCTCCTCATCTCCACTTGTGAGCCTCTTCAATAAAGCTTTGCTCCTGTGGAAAACTCTGCATGCCTTACCTGTTCTTTCTTGACCAGTGAGAGCAAGAACCTTATTCTGATAACAAAAGGAAGTTTGATTCAGGGCCCATCTGGATCCCTTATGATACAAGTCAGAATTGACTCGATGGTAACTAACCATGACAGCAATTTTAGCCCATGATCTTGCATTCTCTTGCCATATCCTGATGCCCAATCTGCTCTCTAAAACTGTACACTTATTACTAAAAAATAGTAATATAGGTTCTATTTTTTTCCACAACATGAAAGCATTACATGCTCACATTGTCTAATTTGGGAAATACCTAAAAGCAAAGGAAAATGAAAATCCTCTATAATCTTCCTACTCAGTGGATGTCATCGTTCCTTATTGTTCTCAAACATGTTATTGGCACTTCTGATCCAACTTGCCTATGCTTGTTTTTCTCCTCCAGAACTCTGCTTTGCCTCCCAACTTCATCCCAGAGGCTAACTTGTGTCGCAATGATGATGGCTGAATGAGTAAACTATAGAAACCTTCCTGAGGCCTTAGGCACCTGTTTAAATAAAAATATGCACAAACAGGTACACAGTAAATCATTTAGGGTGCCTGAGGTTGCCAGCAGCAGATAAGCCCAACTCAAGGTAGTTTAACACACAGAGGAATTTATTGGCCCATGTAACTGAAACATACAAAGGCAGGATGGGCTACAGGACTGGTTTAATCTACTGACTCAACCACATCATAATGGAAATGTTTTTTAAATATATATATAATTTTTATTGTGCTTTAAGTGAAAGTTTACAAATTAAGTCAGTCACAAAAAACTTATATACACCTTGCTACACACTCCCAATTACTCTCCCCCTAATGAGACGGCCCACTTTCTCCCTCCACTCTTTCTTTTTGTGTCCATTCCACCAGCTTCTAACCCCCTCTACCTTCTCATCTCCCCTCCAGGCAGGAGATGCCAACATAGTCTCAAGTGTCCACCTGATCCAAGAAGCTCACTCCTCACCAGCATCCCTCTCCAGTCCAATCCATGTCTGAAGAGTTGGCTTCAGGAATGGTTTCTGTCCTGGGCCAACAGAGGGTCTGGGGGCCATGACCACTGGGGTCCTTCTAGTCTCAGTCAGACCACTAAGTCTGGTCTTTTTATGAGAATTTGGGGTCTGCATCCCACTGCTCTCCTGCTCCCTCTGGGGTTCTCTGTTGTGTTCCCTATCAGGGCAGTCATCGGTTTTAGCCAGGTACCGTCTAGTTCTTCTGGTCTCAGGATGATGTAGTCTCTGGTTTATGTGGCCCTTTCTGTCTCTTGGGCTCACAATTACCTTGTGTCCTTGGTGTTCTTCTTTCTCCTTTGATCCAGGTGGGTTGAGACAAATTGATGCATCTTAGATGGCTGCTTGCTAGCGTTTAAGGCCCCAGACACCACTCTTCAAAGTGGGATGCAGAATGTTTTCTTGATAGATTTTATTATGCCAATTGACTTAGATGTCCCCTGAAACCATGGTCCCCAAACCCCTGCCCCTGCTACACTGGCCTCCAAAGCATTCAGTTTATTCAGGAAACTTCTTTGCTTTTAGTTTAGTCCAATTGTGCTGACCTCCCCTGTATCGTGTGTTGTCTTTCCCTTCACCCAAAGTAGTTCTTATCTACTATCTAATTAGTGAATACCCCTCTCCCACCCTCCCTCCCTGCCCCCTCTCGTAACCACAAAAGGATGTGTTCCTCTCAGTTTAAACTATTTCTCAAGTTCTTATAATAGTGGTCTTATACAATATTTGTCCTTTTGCAACTGACTAATTTCACTCAGCATAATGCCTTCCAGGTTCCTCCATGTTATGAAATGTTTCACAGTTTCCTCACTGTTCCTTATGGATGCATAGTATTCCATTCTGTGAATATACCATAATTTATTTATCCATTCATCCATTGATGGGCACCTTGGTTGCTTCTACCTTTTTGCTATTGTAAACAGTGCTGCAATAAACATGGGTGTGCATATAGCTGTTCATGTAAAGGCTCTTATTTCTCTAGGATATATTTCGAGGAGTAGGATTGCTGGATCGTATGGTAGTTCTATTTCTAGCTTTTTAAGGAAGCACCAAATCAATTTCCAAAGTTGGTGTACCATTTTACATTCCAGGAAATGGTTTTTTTTCTAACCTCTGTCCTCTGGTCCCCATAGCATTACTCTCTTCCTAAGGTAAGATCTTTTTGTGGTTCAAAACGGCTGTTTTATCAGTGGCTTCTGAGGCTACTGGCTGGCTCCCTTCTAGCAGGAAACAGGAACAGCTGCCCACCATTATTTAATAAATTCCTCGGATTTCCTCTGGTTGAATCAATCTGGTCCCCATGGTCACCCATGAGCAAGTCATAGTGGCAAGGAGGATGGGACTACTCCGGGTAGGTTAGATCAGCTGGTCTCAAAACTTTTTGGTCTCAGGACCCCTTTACACTCTTTGAAATTACTGAGGATCCCGAAGAATTTTTTTAATGTAGATTTCATCTATTGATATTTACCAAACTAGAAATTAGAACTGAGAGAAATTTAAAGTATTTGTTAATTAATTGAAAATAGTAACATAACATGTTAAAAAAAAAAATGTTTTCCAAAGCAATAAAAGGTGAGAATGGCATTTTTGCAAGTCTATTTAATGTCTAGCTTAAGAGAAACCAGCTGGATTCTCATATTTGTTCCTTCATTCAATCTGTTATAAATTGTTTTGGTTGAAGTACATGAAGAAAATCTGGCCTCACATTGGTATGTAATTGGAAAAGGGAGGAGTATTTTAATAGCCTTTTAAGATAGTCTTCTTTGATACTACACCAAAACTCTACAAGAGGTAATTTCTTAAAGGTCTGTTGCATTGTGGAATCTGAAACCTTAATCTATTAACATTTCATCCCGTTAACGTAAAATCCTTTGAATGGGGCTTTTGCCCATGAACAATTTTGTAACATCACCCATTAGTCATTATCCAAAAATCGCATTCATTCATATCACCATTGATCTCATCGGTAAAATCCTTAAGTGGGAAGCTGTCAATCTCATGGTGGCACATACAAGTTCTCCAAAATTCTAAATTTTTCTTGAAAGCTGGAATGTTTTTTATTACTGGTAACAAAAACCGTCAGCTGGTTTCTTTGAAGTGAGTTTCATTTCTTTCATTTTCAAGAAAATGTTCTCCAAATACTCAAGTCTGAATAACCATATTTTTTCAGTTGTTTTTTTCCAGTAAAAATGGTACTCTATGGAAAAAGCAGCTGGTTCAGATTGCAACTCAGATGATGGCACAAGTGCCTTTCGTACTTCAGTCTGCAGCCAGTGTTTCTGGTGCACTGTTCATGTTGTCATATAACACAGTAAACACATACTTACTCTGGGTGGATATTTTAATAAAATTAATCATTTTTTGCTGCATCAAGAACATTAAGTGAAACTAAAAAAAGAAAAAAAAAAATTTTTATAACCCAGGAGTAGCATGGTGGTAAAGAATGTTACTAGAGTTGGTGCCACTGTCTTGATTCGTGAGGTGACAGCAGTGTTGCCCTCCATTTGCACCTCTGGTGAAAAAGGGAAATAATGTCTTAGATTATTCTGAAACAGTTTTGACTTCACAGATTCCCTGAAAGGCCCCCAGAGACCCCCAGGAGTCCACAGACCATATTTTGGGGACCACTGGCTTAGAAATCCTGGTGATGTAATGGTTAAGTGCTATGGCTGCTAACCAAAAGGTCAGCAGTTCAAATCCGCCAGGCGCTGCTTGGAAACCCTGTGGGGCTGTTCTACTCCATCCTGTTGGGTTGCTATGAGTCAGAATTGACTCGACTGCAATGGGTTTGGTTTTTGGTTTGGCTTAGACCAATCAGCACACACCATACAGCAGACCATGCAGCATACTAACCTAAACCACATGCTGCAGCACACAGCAGTTGGGTGGAATGAGTGTCGGGCAACTACAGTGTCTGACGGCAGAATGACCAAAGTAGTGATATAAGAAAGTAAAAAAGAACTACAAAATCATGCCAACCTCTTAGTTACTGTCTCTGATTTACAAGCAGTCTGATCCCTTTTTTTGTCAGTAGCCAGAAGCTTCTCTGAGACCAGCCACTGGCTTGGAGAGATACCAGGTAAAGCTTTGAGATCTAGTAGCTGACTCTAGTCTAATTTTAGACTAGGATTTCTGTCTTAATGCAGAACAATAGCTAAGGATGATTCTGCGGCTGGTGAAAAGGAAGCTTTGGGGGCAGGGCTCCTCTTGCTGCACATTATATCTTACCCCTGAAGTGGGTCTGCCTCTTTTCCCACCATACGCAAGTAGGGTGCTCATGTTGTGGAATGAATGAGGTAGTGGGTACAGGCAGCCTTAACAGCTGTTCCCTTAGATTAGGACAGGAAGCAGCTTCAAGGTCCCTTTCTCCCCCACCCCCACGGCATACCCATCCTTCCAAGCTAGGCTACTGCTGACTCCCACAATGCTAGCAGGGCTTCGCCCTATGGAAGAGGAAAGGAGAGAGACTGGAAGACGTCAAGAGGAATGAGGGGTATCTGGGAGCAAAGAGAAAGAAGAGCGGCTGAGGGAAAAAGAGATAAAGGTGGTCTGATTAAGCAGGCAGGCCTGGGGCTGGTCTCCAAGAGGGGGGTGAGGTGCTCAGCATTTTCTTTGCAGCTGTCACTAAGCCAGGCAGCTGCTCTGCCTGTCCAGCCTTGGCCAACCCACTGGATACAGATCTCCCAGTGACAGCTTTTCCTCTGACATTTTCAAAGTACTCTGGTGTCCTCATCTTAATCCAGAAATATTTTTGCAGCCAAATCCCTTTATGAAAGCACGGTCTTCCCACCCTCTTCTTTCCAAAGCCTTCCCTCCTGACTCTTGTTCCCCAAACCAAAATGTTCCCCAGATACTATATTTTTTCCAGCACCCCTACTACCCACACTGGGAGGAGAACAGAGACAACTCCAAACCAGCTGCCCTGTAAAAGCTGTTGCAAGAGTGGCAAGGTTCTCAGTTTATGCAAAGACATTTGGCTCAGTGTGTAGGATCATCCTTTCAAGCCTGACGGGTATCACAGGCACTAGGAGGCAGTGTCAACCTTAAGAGAAACTCTGAAAGCAGACCAACTTCCCTGGCTTCACTGAAGCGTCAGTAAGTCCTAAAGCACTGGAAAGCTGCAGGCCATAATGCGTACTCAGCTGTGTTAAGGAAATAACTTACCAGTGCTTTAAGCTCTTTTTTTGAATTCCTGAATTTTGGAATTCGATAACATTTATGCTTTTTACAATTGTGTGGCATTTCCTCCCCAGAATCAAGGGGGACTTCAGAGGTATGAAGTGGGCGCTCCAAGCCCAGGTTCTGACCCTGGCTCTGCACTAAATGCCCCAATGACCTTCCCTTCTCCAGCCCTCACTTGTTCCATCTGTAAAACCAGTGGGTTACCCTAGATAATTACCGCACTCTCTCTCTCTTTCCTACACGTGGAAAAATAAAAAGCTGTTGTGATAGTCACCAGATACGCTCCGCCTGCCCTCGCGCTGGTCTCACGGCCCCCAAGGACGCGGGGACCGTGTCTGTCTGAGGGGCTGTGTGGGAGACTAAGGCACGTGACTGCGTAAATCCCCTTCACTCACCAGCTCCGCGCATAGGATTCCCAAGCGCTGTAAAAGCCCACATCCTCTGTTCCCTCCACTATCGAACCGCGCAGAGCTCGAGGGAACCACCCGGGCCCCGACCCCAGGCCCAGCCCAGCCTCAGCCCTCAGCTTGCTCTGCTCCCCCAACCCCCGCCGACCCGGGGGGCGCGGGTCTCGGGGGCGGAGCCGCCGGGGGGAGCCGCTCGCGCACTCCGATTGGCCGTCCGCGCCCCCGTGACTCGCGGCCCCTCCCACGCCCCTCCTCCGCGTCCGCGCGGGGAGCGGCGGCTGGGGGCTGAATGGGCTGGGGCGCGGCGCCCCGGGGCGCGGGGTCGGGGTCTGGCTGGCCGCGGGCGCCCTCTCCCTAGTATGCGGACGAGGTCGGCCGGCGGCGCAAAGCGACATCCTCCGCAGCCGCGGACGGAGACAGTGGCGGCGGCACCTGCCGGCCGAGGTACGTGGCGAGCCCCCTCCTCGGCGGCTGGGGCTTGCGGGGGGCGGCAGCAGAGATCAGCCCTTGTCCCCTCCCGCCGGGCGCCGCGGCTCCGCCCAGCCCCCGCGGCAGCTCCCGGGGTGCGGCGTCCCAGCCGTTCTCCGCGGGGGCTGGCTGAGGCTGGTGGCCCGGGGACGCGCCGACGGTGTAGGGGGGCGCCACGGCCCGCGCAGGTGTGGGCGCGTCACGCCGTTAGGGGGGTCTGGGGACCGGCCGCAGTGCCAGGTCCTGTCGCCGTGGCCCTTCCATTGCCTGCTTTCCGCGGCGGCTCGGGCTTTAATTCATTGCTGGAAGCTTCCGAACCAGCACGGCCGAGTTAACTCGTTTTCCCGTGACCGACTAGGGGATCCCTCTGCGGAGTACCTAGTGGCTCCAGAAACCGCCCTTTGCACCCATCGGGAAGGCGTGATGTGTGGTGTCTGCTGATAGGCATTCGCCAGTGACCTTCCGCGCCCGCTCTCTGCGGCCAGCCTGCGGAGGGGACACGTTTTGGCTTCCTTTGGCTTCTTCTGAATTGTAAGCAGCAGCTTGATGAGGAATGCATTTATTGTGCGCCTTTAATGTGTAATTGACGCAAGGTTTTCAGAGAGCATCTTCTAGCAGCCCCGCGAGTAGGGAGAGGCGGGTTCCTGCCCTTACCCCCACCGACTGGGTGACCTTGGAGGACACTGATCCCCCTGTGGGCTGGTCTCCGGGTCTGTACGGGGAGGCTTGACCTGTGGATAGCCAAGGTCCTTTCCAGGCCCCCGGTTCCGTGGTCCTGACCACAAAATGTGTGTTTACGAATAAAGAATGCCCTGCAGAATCGCTAGCTGAGTTGAAAGACAAATTTTTTGCCCTCGTGCCTTCCTTCATGTACATGGCCTTTGCTTAATTAGGTATCATTTACTTAAAAGAGAAAATTGTTTTAGGGTGCTGTGCTTTATCTGGCACCCATGGGTTACGTGCTTCTTGTGCCGAGTGCTGTGCCAGGTGTGGGGGTTGCAAAGAGGAAGGTGTTTAGCCAGACCTCCTCTTGGCTTACGGGTGCTAATCCTCTTCCACAGGAGGGTACGTGCCCTGAAACTGGACTGTGGAAGAGAAGCCCATTTCTGTTGAATGAAGAAGCACAGACTCAAATACAGCCTGGACAGTTTGTGGTTTCGCTTGTATAATCCTGAGGGCTTGATGGCTCAGAGGAATGTCTTACGTTTCTAGTCATAGAGCCAGGAATCACCCGAATTCCAAGCATTTGCTTGGACAAGACAAATAACTTCACTGTAACCTGAATGCCATGGGGTTTGTTTTTTTTTACGTGTACGTCCTTTATATTGGTGCTGCTGTTTCTGTAAGATGAAAGGAACTTCAGATATTCTTGGTTATGATTAGTAGCTGTTCCTTCTTTAGGCAAGAAAAGAAATGGCTGTGATAGGGAAGGCATGAAGTGGGTTAGGAATGGGTGGTGGGCCAGGGGCTGACAGGTATATTGCTGTTGAGTGACATGGAGTCAGTTCCAACTCATAGTGACCCTGTGTACAACAGGACAAAACGCTGCCCAGTCCTGTGCCGTCCTCACAATCGTTGCTATGTTTGAGCCCATTGTTGTAGCCATTGTCTTAGGCCATCCAAGCATGATGTCCTTCTGCAGGGACTGTTCCCTCCTGATAACATGTGCAAAGTATGTGAGATGAAGTCTCACCATTGAAGCATTCTGGCTCTATACTTCTTCCAAGACAGATTTGTTCATTCTTCTTCCGGGTCTAAGAACCTGCATTTGTGACTTTGCCCTCCAACTGTACCATTTGCAAGATTCTTATGCTAGCACCAATTGCCAAATGGTCATGTGTTATCAAAATAGAATAGTGGTGGATTTTAAAGACAGACAATTATTGATGAAGAGCAAACTCTTTGTTACTTGATTTGCCTCCCCCCCGCCGCCCCCGCTTCCCTTTCTGGGCTGTTTGGCCATGGTAAAAACCCGTTGCGGTCGAGTCAATTCCGACTCATAGTGATCCTATAGGACAGAGTAAAACTATCCCATAGAGTTTCCAAGGAGTGCCTGGTGGATTCGAACTGCAGACTTCTTGGTTAGCAGCTGTAGCTCTTAATCACTGTGCCACCAGGGTTTCCTTGGCCATGGTGGGGATGAATTTATTTAGCAGGTGGGCTCTTGGGAAATGGAGGGGCGATAAAAAGACATTCTGGGGTCCTTTGTGGGGGTCTCTCTCAGGTGCTTGGAGCCAGCAGCTCCTGGGAGAACGAGGAGGCTCACCCTATACCCCCTTGTTGCCCAGGAGAATGATTTAATCCGTGCTTCCTGTGTAGACCACAGAGGATGGAGACCACTCCTGGAAGGCATTGCCCATGTTTCCAGTCTAGCTGGGAAGCCTTGGCGGAAATGAAACAACCAAGAATGTACAGTACACCCAGTGATGATGGTGCAAACTCCCTAGCTGCTGAGAAAGGCATCCTAAAGGGGAAGTGAATCACAGGCCCGTTGTGAGAGGAAGCCATACATGTGGGGCAGTGGAAAGAAGGCTCTGCGAGGAGAGAGACCCAGCTTAAGCACAAGTGCAGAGGGGAGCCACCAAGGTGTGTAAAAGAGCAGGAGAAAAATGAGGTTAGGAGTTCAAGGACACTGCCACTCCTGTCCTATCTAGACAGACACCTGACAGGCAAAGCTTTTTTTTTTTTTTTTAAACTATGGCATACGTACTAGAAAAGTAGGCACACCGTAAGTGTGATGCTCGCTGGACTTTCCAACCTGAGCACACCCGTACACTCAGCACTCAGATCGAGAAACAGAAGATGCTGAAACCTGAGGAGCTCACTCTGTGCCCTGGTCCAGCTACAGCCTCCTCCAAGCTAACTGCTGACCAGACTTCCTGTGCTGGCGCTTCCTATAAATGGAACCCTGCTGTGTCTGTCTGCTTTCCTCAGCTAAGTTAGGTTTCTGCAGTTGTAGTGTGTTTGCTCTCCTTGCCAGTAGTGGCCATTGGGTGATTAGACCACATACTATCTGTGCGCCGTGGATGGACATTTGGGCAGTTTCCAGCATTTGGCTGTTACGAGTAGCACCACCGTGACCATTCTGGTACTTGCCTTTTGGTATATAGTGTATGCATTTCTCATGGGTCTGTACCCAGGAGTGGGATTGCTGGGTCATGGAGTGTGTGTATGCACTGCTTTAGGAGCGGCTGCTAGAGCTGTTTTATTGCAGTTTTGGAATAATCGTGTTGGTAGTTCCTCACTACTAGCTCATGAGTGGCTCAGTCTCCTTGGTGAAATGTCGTGCCCGTCAGCTAGTAGCAAGGAACTGCCAATATGGTTACTACTAAACTGGAAGAAAACAGCTTTGCCTGAGGTACCAGGAGTCAGGATCAGTTTCTACCTGACTGTGCCCCATATAGTTGCAGCAAGTGTGGGCACCTTCGAGCCCCCTTCTCCCCAGTATTGGATCAGGCAGCAGAACAGGCTGAGCTGTGAAGAACCCTTTTTCTCCAAGAGCCCCTGACACTGGGGAAGTGTTTCTCTGGCCAAACTGGTTGGCTTCATCTCAGTTCCCAGGGCTGTGGTCTGCAGACAGACCTGTGAGCCTTATCACATTGTACCCCTTCACTGTTTCTGCTTCTCTGACCTGCTTCCCCCATACCACTTGATTTCTGGTTAAGAATTCCCCATATACTTAAAAAAAAGCATTCCCCTTATCTTAGAGAAAAGCCTGTTTCTTCTTGTTTGGTCTGTTGAGGCCATGCAGACATTTTCACTCTCCTGTTACAGCATGCAGAATTATCCAGGATTAAGTTATTAATGGTTCACCAACTCCTGTACTCATGAATTCTTCCCTCTTCCCTTCAGTTTTTAACATTTGGAATTAGAATAGCTAAATATCATGCAGCATGATCATATTTATCCCAGGAAGAAAAATTTGATAAAAATAATTAAATGAAAACGATTGCTTTTATGGAATAGCAGTCCTATCTTTTGAATTTAAGGCTGTTTTTAAGACCATATGTCATTTTCCTAATTAAAGGCTAACGTATTGAGTTCCCAGCCAGGGCAGTTTTTCTGTTACGCATGTAGTTTCTTCTTCTTGGCCTTCCCTCTTCTTCTCAGCCTCTGCTTTGTTATCCTCTTCTGTCTTGGTCCTTCACCCCTCTTTCTGCCTTTTCACAGTCTGTTCTCATTTCTTATCTCGACTCCAGCAGCAGGCAGGTTAGGAGGACAGGCTGTTGAGCTTCAGTAGGGCCTCCCATACGTTCTTCTCTTTGCTTATCGCTTTCTGCAGTCCAGTTCTTAGTCACCCAGGACTTGGTGGCTGTTGCAGGCTGCTTGCTTCTCCTCTCTCCAGACCAGCACTAAAAAAAACTATCTAATAGAAATATAACCCAAGCCACATATATAATTTTGAAGTTTCTAGTACAGGGGTCCTGGTAGCACAGTGGTTAAGTGCTTGGCTGCTAAATGAAAGGTCGGTGGTTTGAATCCAGCAGCTTCCCCTCGGGAGAAAGATACAGCAGTCTGCTTCCATAAAGGTCACAGCCTTGGAAACCCTGTGGGGCAGTTCTGCTCTGTCCTATAGGACTGCTGTGAGTTGTAATCAACTTGATGGCAGTGGGTTTGGTTGTTTTGGTTTAGTAGCTACAGTAAAATATTAAAAAGAAACAGGTGAAATAAATTTAATAATATTTTTCATTTAATCCAATATGTCCAGTGTATTTGAAGTCAATAGAAAAATTATTAGTGAGACATTTACATTCTTCTGTTTTTGTTTGTACAGAGTCTTCGAAGCCCAGTGTGTATCTAACACTTATAGTAGAGCCTGTCTCAGTTTGATCTGGCCACATTTCAGGTGCCCAGTAGACACATGTGGCTAGTGGCGACTGTAGTGGCCAGCACAGCTCTAGATCTTGGCTGTAAACATTGAGGCGGCTTGTCTCGGTAACGGGCATGGTCGGGGGAACAGTGGTAGGGTTTAGTTATCTCTGCAGATTAGCCGTGTTTTATGCTTGGCAAGGGGAGAATGAGGTCTTTAACTGCTGTGACAGTCTTGATACAGACTCCTCTCTCCTGCCCCCAGAATGAACCCACACGATACAACACATAGATAGGACATAAAAGAGACCTAAATTGATGATAATTACAGGGATCACAAACATCTATATGGTTCCTGGTTCTGCTCTAAATGCTTTTCCTGTGCTCACTCACTTTAACCTCACCCTGCTAGCTGTATGTTAACTCACATAATCTTCACAATAACTATAAGAACTTGATATCATTATTATCCCCATTTTGAAAATGAGGATATTGAAGCACAGAGAGATTGAGAAACTTGTAGGGAGCAGAGCCAAGATTCGGGCCTGCAGGTGGCAAATGGTGTAATCGTATCCCTGTCTTTGCGTCATATAGCCAGCCCACCCCTCAGAAGGGTTCCCGTCTAAATTCTTGAGAGAGTTAGCTGGGGTGGCTGAGATGGCTTTGTTCCCTGGCTCAGGTCTGTGCATTCCCAGACACCAACATCACTGCTTCCTTGGGTCTCCACGGCAGTCTCCAGTTGGTCTTGCCTTAAAATTGGCCTTCCTTTCTACAGTCTGCCTTATGCAGTGTAGCCCCAAAAGAGGACTCCGCAAAGTCCAATTCCAGTTTAAAACTCACTGTTTGCTCCCTTTTGTTCTGATGATAAAATTGCAACCCCCTATGGCATGGTCAAGAAACCCTGGTGTTGTAGTGGCTAAGAGCTCAGCTGCTAACGAAAAGGTCAGCAGTTTGAATCCACCAGCCACTCCTTGAAACCCTATGGGGCAGTCCTACTCTGTCCTGTAGGGTCACCGTGAGTCCCAGTTGACTCAATGGCAATTTTTTTTTTTTTTTTTTTATTGCATGGTTAAAAGGAGCCTTGGTGGTAGCGCAACTGTTAACCACTTGGCTGCTAACCAAAAGATTGACAATTTGAACCCACCCAGCAGCTCAGTGGGAGAAAAGACCTGGCGATGTACTTCCTTAAAGATTACGGCCTTTAAGGGGCAGTTCTACTCTGACACACATGGGGTCGCTATGAGTCGGAATTGACTGGATGACAAGTAACAACAACAACATGGCACGGTCTGCTTACTTTACAGACCTCTTTTAATACCTTGTTCCCTCCTGGGCTGGACCCTTCTGACAAACTGCGTCTGAAGTTCTTCCATTAGTGTCTCCTTTCCCGGGTCAAGCTGTGCCCACCTCGCATCCCACACAAATTTCTATTCAGGCCACAGCAGAAACATTCCTTCCTCTGGGAAGCCTTTTCTAACCCCTCTTCCCCAGACACGCACACATACATCCATACATACACACTCCAGGTCTGAATTAGATGCCCTTTAAATCTTCTCATAACCCTCTGCCCTCATGTCCAACGTAGAAGAAATTACAAAGAAAATTGACAAAAATAATTACACTAGTGATAGATCTATTTGTCTGTATTTTTGAAAAGAGTTTATGAGATCTTTTTGGAGGACAGACTGTGTCTGTGGTGCTTATGGCTATATCCCCAGGTGCTTACTCCATGCTTCATTGGGAACTGGCCATATGAATGATGGTGTGCTGGTTTCCCACGGGATCGAAGCAGAGAGTTAAAGGGATGCATGCAGGGCTGGATTAAGGCACACGAGGGCCCTAAAGACGGATAGTCTGTGCTGCCCCTCTGTTTACTCATGCCTTCAAACAGGATATGTGAGTTATATATATATATATATATATATACACGTATATGTGTGTGTGAGGAAACCCTGGTGGCGTAGTGTTTAAGAGCTACGCCTGCTAACCAAAAGGTCAGCAGTTCGAATCTACCAGGCGCCCCTTGTAAACTCTGTGGGGCAGTTCTACTCTGTCCTATAGGGTCACTGTGAGTCGGAATCGACTCAACGGCCACAGGTTTGGTATATGTGTGTGTCTGTGTGTTTAGCTAGCCATGATGTAACTTCTTTTTAAATGCAACTATGGTGTTAGTGATTGGACACAAAAGTGGTGTATGCCAGTTTAGCGGAATGAGATGAACTGGATTGTAAAATTTTTAGTGGATGTGGGGTATTAAAATTTTTACTATATACCACATTTTCTAAAGAAAGAATATTCTACAACAAAGAAAATGAGTTAGTGAACTAAGTAGTTTCAACAATCAGTGTAGAATTCATGTGATCTCCCACAAGGAAAAATTGACTTTCGCCAATTTTGCTTTAAGCAGCTCATACTTCGGTTTTGATGCTTGTTTTGTAGCAAACGCTGTAATTATAAATGAACAGATGAAAAGATGTCATAAAAGAAAATTTAATGATCAGAAAACGAATCTTCAAACCTATTGCTGTTGAGTCAGTTCTGACTCATGGCAACCCTATAGAATTGTCCCCATAGGATTTCCAAGACTATAAATCTTTACGGAAGTAGACGTTCTCCCACAGAGCAGCTGGTGGGTTTGAACCGCCGACCTTTTGGTTAGCAGCCAGGCTTTAACCACTGTGCCACTAGGGCTCCTTAGAAAACAAGTATTACAACAAATTACTATATTTTATTTTTAGATAGATCTTTTATCTCTTTAAAAAAAAAACAAAAAACCCATTGCCATTGAGTCAGTTCCAACTCAGAGTAGAACTGCCCCACAGGGTTTACAAGGAGTGCCTGGTGGATTTGAACTGTTGACCTTTTGGTTAGCAGGAATAGCTCTTAACTACTACGCCATCCTCACACATGTTATAATTGAAAACATTTCTTTCTATTCTTTGCTCTTAGAGATTCTTCAGTGATTTCGTTACAATTAAGCTGCTGAACAGTATCTATTCCCATACATAATAAGAATAATGAATCGAGTCTTTTTGAATCATTGTTATATGCTGAGGGTTTTTAAGTCTCTTTAGGAGCCCTGGTGACACAGTGGTTAAGAGCTCAGCCGCTAACTAAAAGGTCGGCAGTTTGAATCTGCCAGCCACGCCTTGGAAACCTTATAGGGCAGTTCTCTGTCATATAGGGTCACTACGGTTGGAATTGACTTAATGGCAACAGGTTTGTTTTTTTGGTTTTAGGAACGAAAATGAGCATTCTGTTGTGAGTTTGTGATCATTAAAGTTAGGAATATGTGTAAAGGAATTTCAATGTTGGGAAATATACATTGTATTTTATCTTCTATTTTAGAACCAGCCATGTCTACATGAGTAAAAGCTGCCTTTCCTGAATCTGTAAGCATACTTCTCATGTAAGAATGAAATTGTTGCACTTCTCCGTAAAGGTTTTTTATTTTAGTCATTGGGATAAACCTGCTTTAATTTCTTGGATGCCTTCATGTATTCTTCATCAGGCATATCCACGTTGTTTAAGAAGGGAAATCTATCTGAAAGAACTTCATATACTTTCGCCCTTCTTTTCATGCAAGATTCAGATGTGTCATTGGTGATATACTATGTGGTTGCATGAAATTGATCTCTGGCACTCAGTACTTTTGGAGTACTACTGTCATTTACAGTACTTGTTTCTTTCTAATGCTTCTGAGACAGTGAACTGCTTGATAATCAGTATTTGGCAGTATTTGCTGTGTTTTCAAAATCTTCTCTGAAATCACATAGCCTGTTAATGACTGGGAGAGATCTGTGCATGTCTTTAAATTTATTTCTGAATCTTGGAGAGTTTGACTCATCCAATGAAAATGCTGTAATGTATTATTCCACATAACCAACATAAATACACACTCAGGTGTTTGCATTTTGTTGGTGATATTTTCAGTTTCTCTGTTGGTATTCTCTTTTTGTGTCTGGGCTTTAGCAGTATTTTTTAAGGCATCTAGAATCTGAATGTATGATTCCAGGATTGCACTTGTTACTACAACATGCACTTCCAACGTGTATTAAAAAGACATTTTCAGTTACTGCCTAAATATGTTTTAAGAATTGTCCATCGGTGAGTAGAGGGGACAAAAAAACCTGTAGAGTAACTGAACAGTAGAAAAAATAGCAACTGCTTCCAGACCAAAATCTACTGTGCTACAACCTACAAGATTAAGTAAATGTGCACCACATGGTATGAAAAATAGCATTTTCATTACATTCTAAAATTTCTTATTGCATACCTTTATAATTCCCTGCCATATTGGCAGCGTTGTTATAAGACTGGCCTCTGCACTTAGAAAAATCAGTTTTGCAAACTTCACATAAATAACGAAGTACTTGATTTGCAGTTTCTTCACTGGTATGACTTTTTAAGCTAGTAAATGTGATAAATGGCTTGACAGGTTTTCCATCTGTTGGAGATACCAAAACAAAACAAAACAAATCCATTGCCATCAAGTCAATTCCAACTCAGAGTAGAAGTAGCTCATAGGGTTCCCAGGGAGTGGCTGGTGGATTCAAACTGCCGACCTTCTGGGTAGCAGCTGAGCTCTTAAGCACTACTTACCTTAAAACAATATGTAGCTGATCTGTATCAGAAAGATCAGGAGTAGAATTTCTAGACAAATATCTAGTTATTCTTATTTCACTGAAAATAGTTGATCAAACTGTATCACTTACTAAGTTTATTAATTCTTCACACATTGTTCTAGACATATACGATGGGTTGCTCTTTCCTGTGTTACCATATTTTGAGATGTGACTTGCTAAAAATGGATCAAACTGAGCAACAAGTTCAAGTAAACCCCCAAAATATCCATTTTGTAGGTACTAAAACACTTCATTTCTTCCTTGAAATGATAGCCCATGTTCAGCAATTGTTATGACGACAGTGACAACACATTGCAAACGTCTTCCTGTTGCTGACGTTCTTCATTAATTTGTGTTTCCAATTCATGAGCTAAGAAAAAACCATGTCTTTGGTTTAAATAAGGCAATATATAATCTCTGTGAATTGAACTGCTTTCGTGTTTACCAGTCATATTTGAGTTGAGCCAATTGTTAAATCCATCCATAGCAAATTGAGAATTACATGATTTAGGACTGAATAGTTTGCAAACAAAACAATATACAGTCAACTGATGGAGAATACAGTAGCCACTCACTTCTTATAAGTTTTACCATTAGTTTTGCACCCTAGAAATATATTCTGGCTACAGAACCTTTTTTGTTTACCATCTAGAAATTTTCAACACGAATTTTCAAATGGTTCACTGTGATGTTGACGATCACTTGGCCCTGTTTTGATCCAGTGATTTACATCATTAGAATAAAACTTATTCCACAAAGTAGGATCTGTATTTCTGTTATTTATGGGGCCTGCAGAGGCAACAGCTTCAGATTCTAAAACAGTTTCACTTTCTACACAAGTATTAATTGTTTTACTACAGGAAAGAATGGATGCAGAATTTGGAACAAATTCTGTTATATTGCTGTTAGCAATTTCAGCACTAGTGGTCCTAGCACAATGATTTGCACCCATTAAACTTGAGCGTTCAACAGAAGAGTTCTCTTCTGATTCATTATGTTTTAAAAATGAAGTTAATTTTGGACCTGTCTTTAGGAATTCATAAATCCTTTTCTTTTTATCTTCTACGAGCTTTTGTTTTTGTGGTCTACCTAGTTGTTCCCATTTCATTTTACCTGGGTATAAAATTATGTCACTGTTTAAATTTGGTTCTGCCATAGCAAATAAATTTGAATAATTGAGAATAAATAATTTGTGAAACAAGTGAAATTTAGAAAATAAAATTTACATTCAAATTTGGACATTAACATAAAATTTATATTTGAGAATTAGTAAGTAAAAAAATTGATTTGGAACATGTAATTTTGTTCTTCTGATCAGAAATAGTCAAAAGAATAGTACTTACATGGCAAATCCAAAAAAAGCATGGCAGTCAGAAATAATTTCAGTTGTTTGTCATACAGTGTTTGTTTGTGGGTCCTTTGCAGATCTCCACGACTGTTTTTCATCTTGAAATAATACTTAAAAACTCTCACACTCACTTTGAGTCCTTTGATGCTGTGTCTTCACAATTCACGGGACTAAGGCTGATACCTGACGGGGGCGAGAGCGATTGCAAAGAGCATGATACAAATACAGGGGCATGCTCAATCTGAAGGTGCATTTTGGTTCACTTTGTCCAAGATAGGACCAGATACTTCATGAGTCACATGATTATAGCGCTGCTGGCGCGTTCTTAATGTGGTCGACGAGAGAAAGCTGAGTGTGAGGTTATACCCAATCAGTGCGAAATGAAAATGAAAATTTAATTGTTGTCATATTCAGAATGTATGAAATGTACATTTTATTTCTTTGTGGAATTGTTTAACTACCTTATTCAGAGATATGCACGTAATTGATGTGGCAATAGCACCACTTGTCGATGAGCAAGCTTGTTTCCCAAGTCCTAATGATATCGTTTTCTTTAAAGAAAGTCAGACTGAAGGGAAATGGAAAGTAAAATACATTCATATACTTTTTATTATCTAAATATTCATTTAATTTATTTCCTTGAGGAATTGTTCCATTTCCTTAAACAGAGATATGTAAATGTTCTGATAAAATATAAATATAATGTTTTGATAAATGCCCTTTGTTGCTTTCTTGGAAGATGAGTTTAGAAACGCACTTATTTTTGCAAAACAGAAACATATTTAGCATGATAGATAAATATTGAATTTATGTCATCTTAATATGCCTCATACCTCATTTATTAGCATATACAGAGTAATGTCAAGCACTGCGTTCTGTGTTAAATATTAATATTTCCAGTATTTTCCAGATGTTTGCTATGTTAGTATTATATTTCATTATTACCCGTGTTGGTATTATAATAAATGTATGCTAGATTGCATCCATGTGTATACCAAACATATTTTAAAGTTAAAGTTTTAAATATTATTGTTTATAAAAATGAGGACGTAACTCTGTATGCGAATGCTACACAGTTAAAAGGTAATTTGACTGAATTCATTGCAGTGGTTGACTAATTTGAGTTCCCTTGCTTTTGCTTATTATCTGGGCCTGGAGTTCCCGTTGAATATTTACCAGGGCAGGCGTAAGGGCATACCCTTGTGTTTATATCATGGCAAAGAGCACTCTGGCCCTCCTGGGTGGAGTTGCTATATCAGCAGACATGGGTGTACAAGACAAGACGGTTCTCTCGGAACGGATCAGAGACCTGTTATCTATTAATGTAATGTGTCCTTGCCTAGTAACTGCTCATGTTGGATCCAGTTGCATATTGGGTGAATGTAGCAAGACTTAGACTCCACGTCAAGAGTGTACTCCCAAGAGACCCACTGAGATAAGGAGTTTCAGTTACATGGGAGGGGATTGTAGGAGACACATGTCAGCAAAGGTGTTGAAATGGTAGGGGAGCCTCATAACTTAAACAACCTTGCTTGTGGGTGAGCTCATGACCCTGTGTGCACTTTATTTCCAGCCGGCACATTTTCACGCACTAGAGCTGCTATCAATTTCATTTAGTGCCCTGCCAGTTCCCTTCCACTGTGGCACTCGCTTACCTTGTATCCTGTCAGTTTGGCATCTGTGGGTTCTTGCTTTGGACAAGTGGTGACCCTGTTTTGTTAATGCCCTGAGCATGTGCTTACCTTCCTCATTGGATAATCGGTCCCTGGATGTGTGACTGGTGTGTAAAAGGAATTCACATGTTTTAGTCATGCCTCTTACAGACCTGAATACATATTGTTGATTTTAGGCATTCAGAGATGTTGAACTTGTTCCGAGTTTAAAGTGGCCCAAATGAAACTTTGTCACCTGTGTGATTCTTCCCACTCTCCGAGACCCTGAACTGCCAGGTCCTGTCATCCCTCCCGGTTTGCTCCCAGTCATTGCCCCTCTGTTTCCTTTTCTAGGGCCATTGCTATTTTCTGGTTTCAGGCTTTTATGATGAGCCTGGTTCTTCTGTCCCTGTAGTTCTGCTCATTTTTTACAAATGGAATTGAGTACTGTGGGCCAAAGGTGCCTAATGATTCTTCATATGCCCTCCCGGGACACCGCCTGCCCAATGTTCCGAGGAGTGTTTCTTAGGCTCTGCTTTGGTGACGTCACTTTCATACTCCAAGACCTTCAGAACATTCACCCTTTCTTTTTGGGATGGCAGGACCTTGGTTAATTTAGAATTCCTATACAGACTTTTCCATCATCTTATACCCGATGTTTCCCTTTATGCTGGTCAGGTTTTGGGGGGAAGGCTCCATGTTGGAACCTGTTTAATGCTGTTTCCCTGAATTGCTTTTGTTAAAGTGAATTCTAGTGATTTTGACTTTCTTGTATTAAGTGTTACTTATTTAGTCCAGCTACAGTACTCGGGAAACTCTGGTGGCGTAGTGGTTAAGTACTACAGCTGCTAACCTAAAGGTAGCTAGTTCGAATCCACCAGGTGCTCCTTGGAAACTCTATGGGGCAGTTCTACTCTGTCCTATAGGGTTGCCATGAGTTGGAATTGACTCGACGGCAACGGGTTTGGTTTTTGGTTTGGTACAGTACTTGCGTTTCCTTTATATTAAAAGGGAAATCTTCCATGAAAAAATCAACTGCTAGATATTGCTTTATTTGTGACAATTATGAGTTTTTTTGTTTTTGCTCTAAACTATCCTGCATGTCTGGTTTGGTATCACGTGGGTCCACTGGCAGGGAGCTGTCATGTACTACGCTTGGTTAAAGCTTGGCTGGGCCTGAAGGGGAGGGGCAGTTCTGTGGGAAGTTTCTTCAGTTTAACCCTAGGTTCACCTCAGGGTCATGTCTTGCTCCTGCTGGTGTCTTCTTCTTTGAGGGGTGCCCCCTACCCCATCAATGACCTGAATCTGTTATGCAGGCCAGATCTCGCCTGGCCAGGTGCTGTAAGAGCACCGCTCCCGGGCCTGTCATCGAGTTCCCTGGCACCTTCCTCCTCAGCATTTCTTAGGTCCATCCCCACCTCACCTGCCCTGGCTCAGCTCCTCCTCACTCCTCACCCACAGTGATCTCAGCAGTCTCTAGACTGCCCCCTCCTTTGGCCTTTGACAGCCCAGTGTGATCTCACCACTCCCCTGTTTAAGAACCACTTAGGGCGCCCATGCAGCCTTCTTGGGGGCAGTTTGGGGGGCTGGACCCTTCCTAGCTGCATTTTCTGCCACTCCATGGCCCCCACCACCCTGGGATCCAGCCTCAGCACACGTCTCTGGGCCTTTGGCATGCTCTTTCTTCACCTAGAGTGCCCACCTCTCTTCTTTCTGTCTCTGAAGTCTTTACTATTTATTAGTTGCCATTGAGTCGATTCTAACTCATGGCAACTTCATGTGAGCCAGAGTAGAACTGTGTTCCACAGGGTTTTCAATGGCTCATTTTTTGGAAGTAGGTCACAAAGCCTTTCTTCCAGGGTACCCCTGGATGGACTTGAACAGCCATCCTTTCAGTTAGCAGCTGAGCACATTTACCACTTGCATCACCTAGGCACTCCTCCGATTCCCTCCGTGATTTCCTGTGATGGAGCTAGTGGTTCCCAGCCCAGGGTGATTGAGGCAGAATGCGGCTCCTCTGTCATAGTGGCTATTTTAGTATTTAGGTATTTCTGGTTTTCTTGGCAGGTGTTATGGATTGAATTGTGTCTTCCCCAAAATATGTGTTATAAATCCTAACCTTTATGCCTGTGGTTATAATCCCATTTGGGAATGGGTTAGCTTTGTTATGTTAATGAAGCAGGATTAGTGTGGGGATATCTTGAATCAATATCTAAAACCCAAAACCCACTACCATCGAGTCGATTCCAACTCATAGCGACCCTATGAGTATGAGCCAATCTCTTACAAGATATAAAATGACCAGATTAAGCAAGCAGAGATGGGGGAAGAGAGATGCCAAGCCACATTAAGATTGCTCAGGATCAGAAGCTCAGAAGAGACAAGGGCCTTCCTCCAGAGCTGACAGAGAAAACCTTCCCCTAGAGCTGGCACCCAGAATTTGGACTACATTTGTTATTCTCAAAAAAGAAAAAGACCATCCCTTGAGTGGCTCGGAGATCCACAGAACAATTGGAAGGAGCACAGGAAGCGGGGCTTTCTTGGTTTCAATGGGTGGGGCCGTGGTCTCCTGGATCTCAAAGGGTAGGACCACAGCCTCCTATATTTCAAAGAGTCAGATCTTTGCCAGCTTAGTTACAAGTGTGGAGCTGCTGTTAAAGTGTGCCAGGGGGATGGGGCTACCACCCAGATTTGAGGGGGCAGGGTTGCCATGCCCAAGGGGCAGAAGAATGGGACCTGCCAGGGCCAAGGGAATGGGGCTGCCCAAAGCCAATTGAGCAGAGTTGCCATTCCAGTGGGCTTGGAAGGTGAAGCTGAAGCCCAGGGCTAAGGGACCTCCACTCAGAATCCAAAGAGCATGGCCAAAACCTAGAGTCTGGAGGGCAGTGCCCTTGCCTAGGTGGTCTCAGAGAACAGAAAATTATTTTCAAGCCTTGAGAGTTAATGTAAATTGTTCTGCTGGGTTTTGCACTTGCTTGGTGCCTGCTATCCCTTCTTTCCCTCCAATTTCTCCCATTTGTAATGGAATTATCTACCTTGTGCCTGTTCTACCATTGTACTTTAGAAACAGATAACTTGTATTCTAGATTTCATAGGTTCACAGATGAAGAGGAATTTTGCCCCAGGATGGAATACACCTAAAGTCTCACCCATATTTGACTTAGAGGATTCAAAAGATGAGATTTTGGACTTGGAGTTGATTTAATAAGACTTTGGGGATGATGTGATGGGATGAATGTGTTTTGAATGTGGGAAGGACATGAATTTTGAATGTTGTGGATTGAGTTATGTCCTTCCAAAATATGTGTTGTAAATCCTAACCTCTGCACCTATGGTTATAATCCTGTTTGGTTATAGGTTGTTGTTATTATGTTAATGAGGCAGGATTAGTGTAGGGTATGTCTTGAGCCAGTCTCTTACAAGATATAAAATGAGCAGATTAAGTACTGAGGGGAGGGAGGAGAAGATGCCAAATCACATGAAGATCACCCAGGAGCAGAGGGAGCTCAGAAGAGACAAAGACCTTCCTCCAGAGCTGACAGAGAAAAAGCCTTCCTCTAGAGCTGGCACCCAAAATTTCGACTCCTAGCCTCCTAAACTATGAGAAAATAATTCTCTGTTTATTAAAGCCACCCGCTTGTGGTATTTCTGTTATAACAGCACTAGATAACTAAGATGGCAGGATTATTCCTTTAAAGAAGAAGGGGGCTGTCTGTGTCTTACTTATTTTTATAGTCCCACTGTCCAGTGTATGGAACTTGCCAATTAAATGTGTATTTAAAATGTTGTTAGGTAAACAAAGCAAATTATACAACAGTACGGACCAGCCCTTCTTATCTGGGGCTCCACAAGAGAATTAAGCCTTAATACCCTAAGCTACCCTAAGGCAACCATTGTAGGGAATGAATTTACTTCTCTCCTATGCTTCTAGAATGAGTCTAGTTGTATATCATCCTTGGGAGAATTGAGAAAATAAACACTCAAATCCTTTTCTGTAGGGTTTAACTCTCAGTGGAACCCAGTTGGTGTAGACGAATATGATCCCAATCATGATAAATTATGCACAGGCAGAGAGCAGAGGCTGATGGGATAGAGACCAGAATGTTAACAGCGGGTATCGTGGGTTGTAGGGTAACAGTGATTTTTAAATGTTCTTTCTGCTTTATGTATTTTCTGAAGTTCCTGATTTTGTGGTAACAAAGTTTTGAAAATGTTTCTTAAGCGAAATCGAGCGTTCCTAAGCCGGGTGGTGCTTCAGCACAAGGCGGCAGAGAGCTGCAGTTTGTGTTTTTAAATACAGCTCCCTATGCCCACCATAGTGGTCTAGAAATCACGGAGCTGAGTGTCCGCCTAGAGAATCAGACGTCTGTGTGAGGATGACTTTAGCAGGTGGGGTGAGCTTGCAAGACCACCTCTCTGAACCTGGGCCTCTTCTTGCTCGCCTGGAGACCTGGAGGTGCCTGGTGCATTGAAGGGCCACTCCCATGTGCTCTGTCTGGATTGGCTGCCCCTCTCTCCTTTCTCTGTGAAGTCTTGGATTTGAATCACAATCTGAACAATCTAGAGATTGTTGTTTTTTCGTTTTAATAACTAAGACCAAAACCCATTGCCATCGAGTCAATTCCAGCTCATTGCAAGTAGAACTGCCCCACAGAGTTTACAAGGAGCGCCTGGTGGATTCAAACTGCTGGCCTTTTTGGTTAGCAGCCATAGCTCTTACCCACTGTGCCACCAGGGTTTCCTTAATAGCTAAGAATGAACGTAAATGGGGATCTAGGAGAGTCTCACCTGCTAATTCTTGCTTATCAACTCCTACTTTATCCAGCACAAATTCTCAAAGTGTTACCTCACGCAGAATTGTATCCGTGTTCCTGCACGAATCCCCCAGACCCGTGGCCATCGAGTCAATTCCAACTCATAATGACCCGAAAGGACAGAGTAGAACTGCCCCATAGGGTTTCCAAGGAGTGGCTGGTGGATTCGAACTGCCAGCCTTTTGGTTAGCAGCTGAGCTCTTAAGCACTGCGCCACCAGGGCTCCCCCAGTGGGTGCTGAAACAGGTAGGTTTGATAAGGAACAGGGTATGTACAGTCTCCATGTAGCTCTCAACAAGTTACTTACTAATCGCAAACGGAAAATAGTGGCTTCAAACTGGAGACACAGACTTATGCTGCCTAACTGAAAAAAAGTCACTGCTTGGGCAAATCCACACCATCTGCTTCCTTAGAGATGGCACCCAGAAGGGCACAGCATCACTTCTGTGACATTCCAGCCAGAAGTGCATAACTTGAATCTAATGATGAAGGAACAGTAGACAAACCCCGAACGAGGGACACTGTACAAAATAATTGGCCTGTACTTTCCAAAAATGTCAAGGTCATGAAGGGTGAAGGGACTGTTTTAGATTAAAGAAGACTACGGGGACATGACAGCTGAATGCCACATGTGATCCTGGACTGGACCCTGGAACAGGAAAATAAAATTATTCTTGTTTTTGCTCTAAGGCCATGATTGGGACTGCTAGAGAAATTTGCATAAGGTCTTTAGATGGTATTCAATCAATTTTCTGATTTTTATCATTATACCATGGCTATATAAGGTGTGTAGGAGCCCTGGTGGTGCAGTGGTTAAGAGGTATGGCTGCTAACCAAAAGGTCAGCAGTTTGAGTCCACCAGCTGCTCCTTGGAAACCCTGTGGGGCAGTTCAGCTCAGTCCTGTAGGGTTGCTATGAGTCGGGATCTACTCAACAGCAACGGGTTTGGTTTGGTTTTACGTAAGGTGTGATGGATTCACTTGTGTCCCCCTGCCCAAAGAAAAAAAAATGTTAGAATCTGTCATGGACTGAATTATGTCCCCCCAAAAATGTGTGTATCAACTTGGTTAGGCTATGATTCCCAGTATTGTGTGGTTGTCCTCCATTTTGTGATTGTATTTTTACGTTAAAGAGGATTAGGGTGGGATTGTAACACCACCTTCACTCGGGTCACCCTCCTGGTCCAAGGTAAAGGGAGTTTCCCTGGGGTGTGGCCTGCACCATCTTTTATCTCTCAAGAGATAAAAAGGAAAAGGAAGCAAGCAGAGAACTGGGGACCTCATACCACCAAGAAAGAAGCACCAGGAACAGAGTGCATCTTTTAGACCCAGGGGTTCCTACACAGAAAAGCTTCTGGTCCAGGGGAAGATTGACGAGAAAGACCTTCCTCCAGAGCTGACAGAGAGAGATAGCCTTCCGCTGGAGCTGATGCGCTGAATTTGGATTTGTAACCTACTAGATGGAAACTCTGGTAGTGTAGTGGCTAAGTGCTACAGCTGCTAACCAAAAGCTTGGCAGTGCGAATCCACCAGGTGCTTCTTGGAAACTCTATGGGGCAGTTCTGCTTGGTCCTATAGGGTCGCTATGAGTTGTAATTGACTCGATGGCAACAGGTTTTAACCTATTAGATATAGATATAATCCTGTTTGGAAATAAGATTTGTTATGTTGATTAACTTATGCCCCAGTAGGGTGGGTTCTAAATCTAATCACTTCTAAGTTATCAAAAGAGCAGATTAAACACAGAGATGCACGGGGAAGACAGATGCCAGGTGAGAGTCGTCTACAAGCCACAGAACCAAGGAATGCCTGAGACTACCTACAAAGAATGCCTGACACAGCCAAGACCCTGATTTGGACTTTTAGCCTCCAGAAATGAGAGAATAAGTTTCTGTTGTTTAAACCCACCCGCTTTTGGTATTTCTGTTACAGCAGCACTGGGAAACTGAGACAGAAAGGAATGTCCTTGTTTTTAGGACGTACTGAAATATTTAGGGGTGAAGCGTCATCACATTTTCAGCTTACTTCCAAATGGTTAAAAATAATAATGCATATTATATAATAGAATGGTTGAGCAATTACGGTAAAATGTTAACATTTGGGGATCTGGGTGAAAGGTATATGGGAATCCTTTGTATTCTTGCAGTTTTTCTGCTAAGCTTGATGCTTCGTCTGGTCGAGCCTCCACAGCCATTGTGGGGTTCACAGTGTCTGCCCTTTCTGCAGTCAGTGCTGATGTCATTTCCCACAACATTGAGCTCTCTTCAGAATTTGTTTTGCTTCCTCTGGCATCAGCAGAAAGTAGGGTAGCTTTCTTTCCCCAACTGCCTGTTCTGCTGCTGTGAGAGGGGATTTCATTCCTGGTGAGTGTCCTCGGGTATCTGCTGACAGTGACTCTGGCCAACCAGCCCTAACCCACAGATTTGTCTGGACTGAACTAGGTATACAGCTGTCCTGTGAGAGAGTACTGAATCCCCACTGTAGGCTTCTCAGCCAGAATGCAATTTTAAAAATTTATTTAAACACACTTGGTATTTATGCACAGACACCAGTGAGCTTCACCGAGGTGCGTTGGTCTAGGGCTTGCTGGCAGATAAGGCACAAGGCCCCCGGAGTGTACAGTTTACTTTAGCATTTGCCAGTTAAAGATGGGCCTCCCCTCTGCCTTGACAGAACCTCAGGTTTTATGTTTAGGGTAGTAATCCTACGTTTATTACTGTGTTCTGCATGACAAAGGGGGAGTCCCTGGGTGGTGCAAACAGTTAACACTCAGCTGCTACTGCTAACCAATTGGTTAAGTCTGGGTGGGGCGGGGGGCTCCAAAGAAAGGCCTTGAGATTTACTTCTGAAAAATGAGGCACTGAAAACCTTCTGGAGCACAGTTCTAATCTGACACACATGAGGTCAAGGAACCATGGTGACCCAGTGCTTAAGTGCTCGGCCACTAACTGAAAGGTCGTCGGTTTGAACCCACTAGCCACTCTGCGGGAGAAAAGACCTGGCAATCTGCTCCTGTAAAGATTTTGCCTAGGAAACCCTATGGGACAGTTGTGCCTTGTCACACAAGGTCGTTCAATAGCACATGCTGTCGCTGTGAGTCGGCAGCAACTGGTTTTGTTTTTTGGCATGAGAAAGGGGAGCCTTATCCAGCCCTCACTGCGTTTTATCCAATTTAGGGCAACCTTCTGTGCTTCTGGCTGGAATCTCCCGGGGTGTTTTGGGGGTGGCAGGGGCAGTTCTGACTTGAGAGCTGGATCTCTAAGCTGGGCCCTGAGGTCAGCTGCAGGGTGGTCTGCTTATCAGAATTTGGAAGGTGAGGAGTTAGTTCCTCTGCAGCTCCCCAGGCCCAGTGAACAGAACATGAGAGCAGAGGTGCTGCTTCTCTTCTTCCTTCCCATCTTTTCTGTATGGCGCTCCGTCCACAGAATTTCCTAACCTTCCTAGTGCCACCCTCTTGTCTCCAGCCATCTGTCCCCCATTCTTTCCTTCCCTTTTATCTTAAATCCACCCCCTGCCCACTTATGCCAGGTCCCTATTTCTCTCCCCTCAACTGCCGTAACAGAAGTGACAATATGTTGCACATTATTGTGCTTCCTGTTCTTACTTTAAAAAGTCAATGAGTGAGAATCATAAAATTCGAGTAAGGGAAAGGGCAATAGAAATGTTCTCTCCTAGCCCTGCTTTTATAGAGAAGCAAACATCCTCAGAGCTTATGTGACTTGCCCAAGATCAAACAGCTGAATAGTTGAGTGTTTTATTTCTTTCTTTTTCCTCCCTTAAAAATATCAAACAGATCAAGGTGCTCTTTTTTTCTAGGGTGGAAGTGGTTGACAGTCACTTGATTTTGTTCACTCCTCCCCCCAACACACACATGCTAGTTGCCATGAGCTGATTGTGACTCATGGTAACCTTGTGTGTCACAGTGGAGATGTATGTGCTCCAGAGGGTTTTTTTTTTTTAAAAGTCTCCACATGTACCATTTACTGACCTTGATTACGTTGAGTTGTGCAGCCATTCTCGCCTTCCATTTCCAAGTTGTTCCTTCCCCATTAACATAAACTGGCTGCCTCCGAAGGTTCCCGTCTAATCTTTCGAGTTGCTGTTGTCAGTTTGGTCCCCTATAGATAGTTCTTAAAAGAACATAATGCTCAAGGCGGACATTTTTTACTAGTTAAGCTAAATTGTAGTTTGGTTTGAAGAAGACTTCAAGGGAGCTCCACAGAGTTTCCAGGGGCTGATTTTTAGGAATTAGATTGCCAGGCCTTTCTTTCAGGGCACCTCTGGGTAGACCTGAACCACCAAACTTTTGGTTAACAGCCATTAACCATTTGTACCGCCCAGGGACTCCTAACACATACACACAGTGGATCTTGTTTGGAAAAATGATTCCCATTCCCAATCTCAATGTGCCTGGTACACTGTGGGCACTTGGTAAATGCCCTGCGATTGTGATATCTAGCCACATGGAAGAATCCAGCCTTCACACCTGCCTCTTGTAAGAACCATGTTGAGTTTTGGTTAGCTTTTCTGCGGTGACCTGGTTCCAGGCCACTGACCAGCGCATTCATTCGTTCATCTGTTCAACAGATATTTACTGAGTACCTTTTATGTACTAGACATAAAACATGTACTGTTTTTGGTTCTGTGGGTATAGCAGTGAACAAAATTGACAGAGTTCCTGCCCTAAGAATTTTATTGGGAGAGCAGACAGTAGGCAAATGTATATCAGTATACCCTGAAGAAAAATAAAGCAGGAAAGAGGATAACAGGGCGGAGGGGTAGGGATGCTGTTTTTGCAGAGGATGGTCAAGGAAGGAAACCCTGGTGGCCCCATAGTGGTTGCTAGCCAGAAGGTTGACAGTTCGAATCCACCAGGCACTCCTTGGAAACTCTGTGGGGCATTTCTGCTCTGTCCTATAGGGTGGCCATGAGTCGGAATCAACTCAGTGGCAACAGGTGTTTTTGGTTTGGTCAAGGAAGTCGAGTTTTGAGCCAAAGCCAGAACAAAGATGGTGAGAGAGGAAACCACATGGAAGAAGATCAGAGGGAGGGACAACTTGAGACCCCAGAGGCAGGGGTGAGTGTGAGGAACAGCAGGGGAGACCCACCTGGCTGAAGTGGTTTTGAGCCAGAGCAGGAGGAGGAGGAGGGTGGAAGAGAGGGCTCTGGATTTGACTCCGAGAGTCATTGCACTCTTAACGTCTTTGCCCCTTCAGTAAGAAAAAAAAAAAAAGCCATTGCCTTTGAGTGGATTCCGAGTCATAGCGACTTTGAGGCAGCGACTTGGAGTCCTTCAGTAAAGTCCCGGAGAAATACTGTCTGTTAGTTGCTGGGCGTGTTCTAGGTTTGGAGAATGTTTATGTATACTGAGGGCTCAGAATTAATTGCCTCTACACTCTTTTTTTTTTTTTTACACTCTTAAACCTGTAAACAGCATTGAATGATACCAATATGTTATTAACATTAGAGGAATGCTGGTCAGTTTGACTTAGCGTACTTCAGAATTATCAAAGGCCATGCATCTTGGTTGATGGTCAGAATTCCTACAATGCAGACTGCAGGTTCACAGAGCAGCATTTTTATTTCTCAGGAGGAAGATAGGTCCTTGGACCTGGCTAGGGTTGTAGGAGGACCAGTGGGTGGGGCAGGGTTTCTCTCAGAGTCCCACCCAAGTAAACCTGGGGGAACTTGCTTAAAATGCAGGTTCGGAGTTCCCACTTGGTCTACATTATATGTGCTGAGCTCAGCTGTGAGAAACTTGCTGGAGGGGAGGGTTTCCCTAAGTGTCACATCTGCATAATTTTGGGAAACTGGCTGAAAATGCAAATTCTGAGGCCCTACCTGGTCCTAACAAAAATCAAACCACTTGCCTTCCAGTCGATTCTAGTTCATGGCGACCCTATGTGTTTCAGAGTAGAACTGCTCTGTAAGGTTTTCAATGACTGTGGCCTTTTGGAACCAGATCCCCAGGCCTTTCTGCTGAGGTGCCTCTGGGTGGGTTCAAGCTGCCAACCTTTAGGTTAGTAGCCAAGCGTTTAATTGCTCGTGCCACCCAGGGATCCCTCACCTTGTCCTGCCAGCCTGGAAATTCTAGGGATCAGGTCTGGTCATCTGCCCACTCCGTGGCCTCCTCCGTGTTCATGCACAGGGTTTGTTGGAGAATCGCTGGTTAAATAGGACCGAGGCATTCGTAGTTTAAATTGAACACGTATTTTTGGAAGATGGTAGGTGTGTCAGTCAGCACAGGTATTCTCATCATTCTCTCTGTAGTTTTGATATCGTGGGTGAAAGTTCACATTCCTGAAAGATGGATTAGATGCCTGTCCAGTGGAAATAGGAAAGTACAATGTTATGGGTTTTTTCCTTCTTTTGGTGGTGAGTGAAGAGTTAAAGGTACTCTTCTTGATTAATAGGGATGAAACTTTGGGGGCTGGGGGCTCAAACTGCTTATTGAGGTCCCCAGGAGAAGACGGGCACTTGGCGGTTTTAAAATGTGCTCTGTTGACCTGGATCAGCATGTTCCTAAACGGCTCATTTTTAACTGCGCATTACTGATTGCTAACACATTGGAGACCACAAGCCATTCAGACCTGGAATGCAGGTTTCCTGCCCCCTCTGCACACCTGCCATCTGTCAGTGCGGCTGCAGGGGGCTCTGCCCAGGTCACGTGTGCGCATTCAGGCCTGTACGTGTCAGGCTTGTGCCATGGCACAGGTAAGGACATGACCACACATCTTGTGCCGTGGTAAAGGTGAGGACATGACCACACATCTTGTGCCGTGGTATAGATGAGGACATGACCACAAATCTTGTGCTCTGGTACAGGTGAAGACATGACCACACATCTGACAAATCAAGATTTTCTTGAAATTGTGCAACCCAAACAAGACAAAACAGAAAAAGCTTGGATACTGAGACTTTGTTATCATTGGTTTTTAGCCATAGCCTGTGATTTTCAATTTTGATGTTAAGTCAAATTATTCTTTAAAATTAGGCAGTATTGAAATTTTTGTATATAAAATTACTCTATATCAGAGGTTCTCAAGCAAGGACAGTTTTGCCCCCCAGGGGACATTTGCCAATGGCTGGAGAAGTTTTTTGTTGTCACAACTGTGGGTGGGTGGGGGTGCCCCTAGTGGGTGGAGGGATATTGCTAAGCATCCTGCAATGTACAGCTGGGAAACCTTGCAAAATAGCAATTGAATACCTCTTATCAGGGTAGGATTCTGAGTGAGCTTTTGTCATGGATTGAATTGTGTCCCCCCAAAATATGTGTCAACCTGGCAGTGGTTAAGAGCTTGGCTGCTAACCAGAAGATCGGTCGTTTGGAGCCACCAGTAACTCCTTGGAAACACTATTGGGCAGTTCTACTCTTTCCTCTAGGGTCGCTATAAGTCCGAATCTACTGGACAGCAATGGTCTTGGTTTTTGGTTTTGGCTAGGCCATGATTCACAGTATTGTGTGATTGTCCACCATTTTGTCATCTGAGTGATTTTCCTGTGTGCTGTAAATCCTACCTCTATGATGTTAATGAGGCAGGATTAGAGGCAGTTATGTTAATGAGACAGGACTCAATCTATAGGATTAAGTTGTGTTTTAAGTCAGTCTCTTTTGAGATAGAAAAAAGAGAATGGAGCAGAGACATGGGGACCTCCTACCACCAAGAAAGCATAGCCAGGACCACAGCACGTCCTTCGGACCTGGGGTCCCTGCGCTGAGAAGCTCCTAGACCAGGGGAGGATTAATGACAAGGACCTTCCTCCAGAGCCTACAGAGAGAAAGCCTTCCCCTGGAGCTGGCACCGTGAATTCGGACTTCTAGCCTTCTGGACTATGAGAGAATGAATTTCTCTTCGTTGAAGCCATTCATGATATTTGTGGTATTTCTGTTACAGCAGCACTTGATGACTAAGATAGCTTTCATAAAAGTAGCACTGCTAAAACTAGTTAGAGGTTGTTGTTGTTATGTGTCATCGAGTTGATTTTTGACTCATAGTAACCCAATGGGACAGAGTAAAACTGCCATGTTGGGTTTTCTTGGCTGTAATTTTTATGGAAGCAGATTGCCAAGTCTTTTCCCATAGAGCTGCTAGGTGGGTTCAAACTGCCAAACTCTGTGTTAGCAGCCAAACGCTTAACCTTTGTGCCATCAGGTCTCCTGTAGTCGTTTGAGATTAACTACCTAGGTTGTGTGGAGATGCCCATTGGATTGGGCAGACAACGGAGGAGAGGTTGAGTCCTGAAGTCAATAAGCGAAAACATGTCAACAAGTCCCTGGGTCGTGCAAATGGCTAACGTGCTTGGCTGCTAACTGGAAGGTTGGGGATTCGAGCCCATCCAGAGGTGCCTTGGAACAAATTTCCACAAAATTTGCCATTGATCCTGATGGAGCACAGTTCTACACTGACACACGTGGGGTCACCGTAAGTTGGGGTTGCCGTAAGCTGAGGTCAGCTTGGAAGGCTGCTGGTTAACAACTGGTTAACGTGTCAACAAGCACGTCTTAAGCCAAGTGTAAGGCCCTGAACAGGTGTACTCGTGATCATTTCTAACCAAATCATTGTCCTCCCACCCCCCACCTTCCCACTTCTGCAGCCACCCCTACCGCTTGTGTCCTGGTGCACATGGATGGGGCCTCTGTGAGACCACTAGGGAGCCAGCTCTGACCACACTGGGTCTGTGCCGGCCGTCCAACGCCACACTTCTGAACTGTCCGTCTCTTGCACAGCCTTCACCGTGTTGTCATAGTTACATTTCCCTGGACCCTGGGTTTCCAGAGACCAGGCTCTGTCTTCCATTTCATCTCAGATACGTGGGGGGAATCAAGGAGGTTAACTTTCAGAAAGCACTCTCTCTGTGCGTGCAGTGGGACACCCATATTCCATTTTCAGATGAAAGCAATTTAAAATGCATTTTGTTTAGGAACTCTAGTGCCACTCTTGGAAATGAAGTGTCCTGAAAGCCAGGCTTGGCATTGCCACATTACAGGGTTTGCTTAATGTTTCCTTCCCTGCTTTCCAGCATTACTTCATGCACCTCCTGCGCCCCCGCAGCCCTTGAAGGTGGGCTTTCTCCCAGGTTCACGCTCCTCAGCTCTTTCTGTTTATAGCAGCCTTCACTACCACTTTCATCCAGATGGCCCCAGATCCTGAGCTCCAGCCGTGGCAGACCCTACTATTGCCTGTTAATAGTCTGTCTCCCCTTCTTCCATACTGACAGATGTCTAATTTTGTTTGAGGAAGCAGCACGCAAGCTTATAAAAAGTTCCTGGCCGTTTTTGCAGCTGGAGGTGGCCATGTGCTGTGCTGGCCGAAAGGATGTAAGTGGAACCGGCCAGGGATTCCTAGGACGTAGGTGCCGCCCCCTCCTTCCTGGAATATGGAGATCCTCTCCCTTCTCTGGAATGTGGAGAGGGGATTGGCCATGTGCTGGTGCTAGAGGTGCAGAGGATAGCCAGTGGGGACGTTGATGGCATTGCAGAACCACTGCACCTGGTTGGCTTGTCTCTGCACTTTCTGCCCTGTAAGAAAAATAAACCCCTATTTGGTTAAAGGAATCATTAGGTGGTGCAGATGACACTAGGAAGAAAGGCCTGGCAATCTACTTCTGAAAAATCATCCATCGAGACACCTGTGGAGCACAGTTCTACTCGGACACACATGGAGTCGCCAGGAGTCAGAATCGACTCCATGTCAACTGATTATTTTACTTGATTAAAAAACCACAATAGGCAGGCTTCTGTTGCCTGCAGCCAAGTGCAGGCCCTGACCCATACGCCAGCTCCAGCTCCAGTCCCTCCTGAGAGCTTCAAGCCTGTGCTTTCAGCCTGTCCTTGGGGTTTTATCAAGCTGAGTGGCCCCCGAACATTTGTGAGTCAGCAAGGCCAAGCTGACCTCACTGTCACCGCAGTTCCTCTTCCTTGTTGTGGCTTCTCTCCACAAAGGCACTGCTGTCTCCCTGCCCCCTGAGTTAACTTTCCTCCTGTCCACCCATTGCCAGATGCCCTTCCTCTCCACCTCCCTGGCAGCATCTTTGCTGAGGTCCAGGGATTTTTTCACTGAGAGCGCTGCCATAGCCTCTTCGCTGGCCTCCCTGTCCCGGGCTCACCACCCTCCTCGTCTGCTGCTCCATGTGTGTTTCCTGTCCCCTCAACAGGCCCCGACCTTCTGCCATCTTCCTTACTTCACCCCGATGACCTGTCTTAGGCCCGAAGCAGGGATTTATGCAGGGAGGTCTGGGGGAGGGGAAGTGAGGGCAGAGGGTGGGGTTGGGAGAGGTGCTGAGCACAGCTGTGGTCTCAGCTGATCCTTCCAGAAGCCCTGGAGCTAGAATTGCCCCACAGAGGGCCCCTCCTCGAGTCAAGGGGACCCTCCTTTTGTACCCCAGTCAGTCAGTCATTGGCTCTGTGGACAGAGGAGAGAGATGCAGAGAAGGGGGCAGCTGGTGCTGGAGGCAGCTGGCACTCACGGCAGGTCCATTGCAGCATCGAGCGTCCAGTTCCCGGCCTCGCTGTCTGTCCCTTGCAGCCTACCGTGCATACTGCCACAGACCAGTCTTCCTTCTATCCTGAGGATCATACACAGCTGTCACCATCCTAGATACCCCAGAGAGGAGTCTGGGGCACCGACAAACCACAGCCCCATCCTCATTCCTGCTTATACCCCTATCCCTTGCCTTGCTTTCTTGGCCATTCGCAGTCATTTACCATCCCTCACTCTGGCTAGGCCTCTGTGCTTGGCTCCTGACGTCCGTCCTTCTGCCCACAGAGAGGCCCTCCCTGCTCTCCCAGCTCCTCTGCCCTCCCTCTCTGCTGCAGCTCTCAGCTGGCTCTTGTGCCTTCTTTCTGACACTTTAACCTGTGCTCTTCGCTGTCTCTCCTGAGGCAGGCTTTTCCTCCCTGGCTCCTGTTCTCCTTCTCAAGTGGAGTTCCTCACCTGAACACAAAACCCCAAAAGTGACTTGAGTGGCTGTTTTCTCAGCTTGCCCGAGGATGGCACGTAACTCGTGCCACCCTGGCTGCCCAGAAGAAGTTAATTGGGTCTGCCCGGTGACGCCCTTAGGGCTTAATTCTCCTGTACCTGCTGGCACAGCTGACTGTTCTGCTGAGCCCCTGTTCACGTTTCCAGCTGCGTGCTGGGCACTTTCACTTGGTTATTTATGATGTCAAGCTCACTGCACTGACATCACTAACCTACTAAAACTTCACCATCATCCCTGTTTCTTGCCATAATCAGGACCCCAGATTCCTCTTTGTGTGCTCTGTTTTCATCATTTCTTGGTAGATTCCTCTCTTCTGCCACCTCCTCACCAGGGTGGTCCTCAGGCTCCTTCCCAGGCCACCGCAGCAGTGAGCATCCAGTTTCTGACCTCGCTATCTGTCCCTTGCACCGTAAAATGCACACTGCAGCAGACCAGTCCTCCCTCTGTCCTACTGTGATGTCCTTCTGTGCTTAGAAACCTCCAACTGTAAGGGCATGCGCTTTAGATGGCCAGATTAACGCCTCGTGTTCCCTGGAGTAGCTTCATTATTTTTTAAAAAATGCATACAGGCATATGTACATATCCACTGGTTGTTCCAAGACCTTCCTAAGCACTCATCTCGGGGAAGAGCCGTGAACTTGAAGGTGGGTAGATCTGGGATGGAATTCTCAGCCTATCTGCATACTCACAGGTGACCTTCGTTGGGTTAATGCAGATGGCGATCCAGTGAAGTAGGTCCTTTTAGGATCCAGTGAGATAACATATAGCTTCTCCCTCCCAGTAAATGTTCATACCCTTCTCAGTCTTGCGCTGGTAATTGTCTGTACAGTAAATTGGGTGACTCATCACCTACTGCTTTGTGGCATCTATTCTGCTCTTGTCTTGAATTGTTAATTCTTCATTCTGTAAGTATGTATGGTGCTAGTTCTCCAAAAGGAGGGGAAGTCTGGGCCTTGCCCTTACGTCTCTTCATACAGGCACTGTTTCTTCATACAGGTACTGATGAGAATCTGTTACTTTTTAGGTAAAGAGAAAAATATAATTTTGAAAGTCAGGCCCTTTTGTGCATTAAAATGGTTGTCGGAGCATGACGCAGCAGCTGTTGCTGTGGCGTCTGAGGGAGAAGGGGTCACAGGTATAAGCCCCCTTGACCCCAGCATTTAGGAAGGGATGGCAGGGGAAGAGCTGCTTGTGAAAGACGGGGAAGGAGCAGCCAGAGAGACAGAAGAGAACAGGAGGGCTCTGCAGGACAAAGAAAGCAGGCCAGCCCGTGGTGACGGCCTGCCAGCACAAAGACTTTGGAGAAACGCCTGTAACCACGAGCACCTCTCGTAAGAAACTGAATATTCATTCAGTAAATAGGTATTGGGTGTCCACTGTGTGCCTCTTACAACATTCTGTTGTTGTTTTGTGCCGTCAAGTCACTTCCGACTCATGGTGACCCTATGTGTTATGGAGTAGAACTGCTCCATAGGGTTTTCTTGGCTATATAGTCTTTACAGAAGCAGATCTCCAGACCTCTTCTTCTGTGATGCCTCTGGGTGAGTTTGAACCGCCAACCTGTCAGTTACCAGCTGAGTGCAAACTGCACCGCTCAGAGACCTTTACAGTACTCTAGGCTCTGTGAGTACACTGGAGTCCCCATGTAGTACAAACGATTAATCGCAAGTCAATGCAAGTCCACCCAGTGGTGCCTCAGAAGAAAGGCCTGGCAAAAAATCAGCCATTGAAAACCCTATGGAGGGACTTCTAAGTCAATTGGCAAAATAATTCCATTAGGAAAACATTCTGCATCCCACTTTGAAATGTGGCGTCTGGGGTCTTAAACACTAACAAGCGGCCATCTAAGATGCATCAATTGGTCTCAACCCACCTGGAGCAAAGGAGAATGAAGAACACCAAGGTCACATGACAACTAAGAGCCCAAGAGACAGAAAGGGCCACATGAACCAGAGACTTACCTCACCCTGAGACCAGAAGAACTACTTGGTGCCCGGCCACAACCAATGACTGCCCTGACAGGGAGCACAACAGAGAACCCCTGAGGGAGCAGGAGATCAGTGGGATGCAGACCCCAAATTCGCATAAAAAGACCGGACTTAATGGTCTGACTGAGACTAGAGGAATCCCGGTGGTCATGGTCCCCAAACCTTCTGTTGGCCCAGGACAGGAACCATCCCCGAAGACAACTCATCAGACATGAAAGGGACTGGACAGCGGGTGGGAGAGAGATGCTGATGAAGAGTGAGCTACTTGTATCAGGTGGACACTTGAGACTGTGTTGGCATCTCCTGTCTGGAGGGGAGATGGGAGGGTAGAAAGGGTTAGAAACTGGCAAAATTGTCACGAAAGGAGAGACTGGGAGGGCTGACTCATTAGGGGGAGAGTAAGTAGGAGCGTGGAGTAAGGTGTATATAAGCTTGTGTGTGACAGACTGACTTGATTTGTAAAGGTTCACTTAAAGCTCAATAAAAATCATTAAAAAAAAAGAAAACCCTATGGAGCACAGTTCTACTCTGACACACTTGGGGTCACCATGCATCAGAATCAACTCCGTGGCAACTGGTTTTGGTGAATACAGTGGAGAGCAAAGCAAAGACCGCCTATTCCTTGGAGTCTACATTCTAGTGGGGGAGACGAGAGACAGATGTATAGTCATGTGCCGCATAACGTCCATCTGACCGCATATATGTCCGTGATCTGATAAGGTTATAATAGAATTCAGAAGTCCCAATTGGGGAACAGGATATAGCGGACACAACGGGATGTGGCGGATGCAGCAGCTTTCCGCACACACATTTGTATCCCATGTCTCTTGTATACAAAGTGATTGCGCTGCCAGGCATACACTGGTACAGTGCATATATAACCTGTAATACATGTGTCTTTATAGTCATAATAAAGGCCCACGTGACTGGCTTATGTATGCACTCTGCTGTACTATCTGTCCTCACTTTGATGTGAGCTTTCTCTGCTTATAGATAAAAAGTGTGTTGTGTAACAGTGTGTGTTTGGACTCATAGGCAGCAACATCCGATCTTGTGTATTATGGTCTCTTGAGTGTTGTAGCGTTATCTCCCTGTTTAATTTTCTTTCGAAAATATTGCGGTGAAGTGCGTCATGGCTCCCACGCACAGCAGAACCACTGCTGGTGGTAGCAGCAGCAAGAGGCAAAGGAGAAGTACCGATTTGGAAGTGAGACAGAAGGTTATTATTAAACAACAGGAAGATGGAAAATCAGTGACTGCTGTTTGCACAACGTCCAGGTTACATAACATCCTGTTTCACAGAGTATATCATGGATTTAAGTGACCCATGACTGTATATTAAAAAATTAAAAATATGTACGTCTCATGATAAGTGCTGTAAAGACAAAATAAAGCATATATATGGGAATATCCACATACGCAGTTTTGGTAAGTGGGGCTTATCTGTCGTTGTGTTATTATTCTTGCCTAAGCCATCTGTGGGAAACCCTGGTGGCATAGTGGTTTAAAGAGCTATGGCTGCTAACCGAAAGGTCGGCAGTTGGAATCCACCAGGCACTCCTTAGAAACCCTATGGGGTAGTTCTGCTCTGTTCTGTAGGGTGGCTATGAGTCCGAATTGACTTGATGGCAACAGGTAAGCCTTCTGTATATGATGTGAATCCACTGAGTTGGGTAGCGGGTCTAATCGCTAAAATCAGCAGAGGCTGGGTGTGTCCATGCACACCATTGGCTGATGGGCGCTTAGTTTGGGGAAGGCTTTGGTGACTGAATCCTCTTTCTTCTCCAGCTAATGCTGCAGTGCCAGGCCAGATCAGACCAGAGTCTAGCCCTCTGAAAAGAAGGGGCCTCTGTTACCATCAGTCTGTCCATTGACTGGCTCACCACCTTTTTGGAAGCCCTCTCGATGCTTAAGCAGAGCTGGACTTGAGGGGCTTCCACACAAGGGGGGTGACCCAGCCTCTGCTGCTGAGGCAAGCCGGACTGGCTGAGTGTCAACACTCTCTGTTTTCTCTCTCCATATTTTTTCCAGCTCAGTAGACACGTGGTGCTTTCGTAATGAAGCTCCTCTTGAAAATCTAGTCATTTCTTTGTTTTTTCAGTTTTAAATACTTGATTTATGAGTTATTGTCCTTAACATACTAAAGGGATGATGAAAGATTCCTAAAAAAATTTTGTTTGGGTGGCTTTCAAATGTCTTCTCTTCATAGCTTAAGGATTTCTCCCCCCGCCCCATGAAAATAACTTTCATTTTTCAGAAATGAGAGCAGTAATATACAGAATTCAGGTAGTGTGAAAAGAAATGCAGAAAGAGAAATGAGCGCACCCACAGCTGCACTACCTGTTGACAACGTGCAAGTGTACCTTCTTCCAGTTATTTTTATTCCTGTATACACTTGTGGATACAGAAACAGTCTTCCCTACATTCTGATCATTTTTATCAGCTAAAAGTGTAATTACCGTTGAAATTAATGGGGCACAGTTTATCTAATAGTTAACAAAGCATGCCTGCAGCTCAGTGTTTATGTAATGGAAGCTTGAATTGCAACCCCTTCTCTGCCAAACAGAACGTTAAAGGTAAAAGAAATGAATGAAAACAGTGCAGGTGCTGCTGAGACCGTCAGCTATCAACTGGTAAACCCAGGTTCTTGAGAGGGGACCCTGAGGCCACCTAGTATCAGCTGTGTGTCTGTGAAGATGACCCAGGCTGGCCCTCCTTTTGTGGTGCTGAGGAGTGTGGAACCCAAATGGTCCCTTGTAAATCAAAAGAAATGCCTTCTAAGCCCAAGTAAGGGGACTCAGTGAAACTCAAATTCTCGTACCTTCAGTGGATACATTCCAGGAGATGACTCTGTGTGTGCAAATAAATTTTTACGAAAAACGCTTTTTTCATCTTGCATCTTTCTGACAGTAAATGTTAGTACATAACACTTCAAGCTAGTTTTTTCTCAAGCTTTGATGTTTATGTGAATCACCTGGAAAGCTCGTTAAGATGCAAATTGATTCAGTAAGCCTGGGGTGGGGCCTGAGACTCTGCATTTTTAACCTGCCCCCAGGTGGCGAGGATACTGCCATCATGGGCCACACTTTGTGTTGTTGTTCTTCTTATTGTCAGTTGCCCTTGAGTCATTTCCAACTCAGGGCAGCCCCACGTGTCCAGAGTAGAACTGCTCCATAGGTTTTCAAGGCTGTGACCTTGCTGAACCAGACCACGAGGCCTCTCTCCCGAGGAGTCACTGGGTGGGTTCAGAATGTCAGCGTTGTGGCTAGTAAAAAAAAAAAGTAGTCAGCGTTAATCGTTGGCGTCGTGTCGGGACTTCTGTACCTTTTTGTAGGAAGGCTTTACTGAATGAGTAGTATTCCCTACAGTTTGTACTATCATTTACCGACAAGTTCTCCACTGTTGAACATTTTAGGTGTTTCAGTAGACCTTATACTTTATTCTTTACCATTAACATTTCTGTTAACATTCAGTTTTAATTTTAACCATGTACTGGGTTGAAGTGTTCTCCCAAAATTCATGTTCTCCCCAGAACCTCAGAAAATGGCCTTATTTGGAAATAGCTCCTTTGCAGATGTGATTAGTTAAGTCACAGTGAGGTCAGACTGGAGTAGGGTGAGCCCTACACCAGTGCCTGGTGTCCTTACAAGAAGGAAGGAGACAGACAGACAGACACAGGGAAAACACCATGTGACCGGCAGAGATTGGAGAGATGGCGTCTATAAGCCAAAGAACGCCAAGGATTGCCACCAGCAAACACCAGTAGCTAGGAGACGGACATGGAACAGATTCTCCGCTAGAGTCTTCAGGGAGAGCATGGCCTTCTGGCCTCCAGGACTCTGTGGTGGTATACTTCTGTTGTTTTACACCTCCCAGTCTGTGGCACTTCGTTGCAGGAGCCCTAGGAAGCTGAGACAGCTTCACTGGGAAAACACTCTTCTTGGAAGTTTATCTTGTTTGATGACAGGCCAGAGACATATCATACTGCACGTACTGTTCAATCTGAGCTGTTCCTAAGGGCCTGCTGTGTGCCAAGCCCTGTCCTGGGTGTTGGAGATACAAAAAAAATGAACAGTTCATCGGCAGGGGTCTGAGGCCATTTCCGGCCTTTAGTTAGCTAGTTCTTACCCGCAACTTCTGGCATAGCTGACTAAAAGACTGAGATGGCCTCAGATCCCTGCCAGATGGATTGTATATAATGAGACTGCTGATAAGGGTAATGAAAAAATTAGAAATGGATAATGGTAATGATTGTACACCATGGGGAACATCACTGAATTGTAGACATAAAAATGGTGGAAATGGTGAAGGTTGTTATATAAATTTCACCACAGTAAAGATTTTTTTTTTTTTAATTAAATATAGGCAATGGGACCAAAAAAAAAAAAAAAGATAGCAGGCACCTGTGACTTCCCTATCTGTGTGGCACTAATAGCAACAACAACCAGTCTATAGCGTTCGTTCTGTGCAGCCACTGTTCTCAGCGGTTGGCATATTACGTCTCGTATGTGCCTCATAACCACCCCATGGATAGGTAATATTATACCCACTTTACAGATGAGGAGACTGAGCTACAGTAACTTGCCCAAAGCTTCACAACTGGTGGGTAGATGAGCCAGGGTTGGAACCCAGGAGTTCAGGGTTGTAGATTTTAGCCTCTCCTGTGACCTTCTCCAGTTTGATTAAAAAAAAAAAATCAACTTTTTTTGTGTTTTGAGTGTTTGAGTGGATTCTCTGTCTGGTATGTGACAGTGACTGTGGTGATGAGAGAAGGAAGGATTAGGACTGTAGACCCTCCGTGACCTCCAGAGCACCTCCTTTCCTTGCTTGATTACTTTCCTGAGAGTGGCAGCTGAGAGTCACCCATGCAGCAGTCAGCGTTCAGCAGAAACCACTATAGATCATAGACCGTTCAGGCAGAGAGAGCTGTATACAGGGGATTGATTACAAAGATGCTGAAAGAACTGCAGATGCCAAAGTGGGCAGGAAGTATTACCCAGAGACCAGAAAGTGGCTCTTGCCCCCTGGGCTGTATATGTACTTGTCACAAAGCTCCTGGAAGTGACACTGTGTCCACCCAGTAGAGCCTAGGGTCCTGGATGCCCAAAGTGGCTGCTAGAGCTGCCATGGCCTGCTGCCACTGCAGCCACTGCCGGAGGCTCCACCAAGATGGGAGTAGGAAAGACATTTTCTTTCCTCTTGTCTCCCAGTCTTTCACCAGCACATCCCAGGGTCAAAACTTAACAGGAAGCCAGCTGACAAGAGAGACTCTGGGAGTTTATAGGCTTACTGCCCCAGCGTAGAGAAGAGGGCAGAAGAGAGCTGAGAGCCAGCAGACACTAGGCAGCACACTAATGACAGGCCAGGGGCCAGCCAGGGCTCTTTCTATTACTCTCACCATGGTCAGGTTTGTTCTCTGGAGGTCCACTGTGGTATGACTTGAGCGTCTGATCATAAAGACACAGGCATCTTAGAAACTTTAGCTTTATATATGCAGGGTCACTGAGAGTAAGAATCAACTTGATGGAGGTGGGTTTGGTCCTAGGTAGTCTGCTGGTTCCCACCACTTGGCTAGTGTACATCAGAGAACCACAGAGCCATGGGGTTGGAAAACCTTCCAGGGTCTCAGTTGTTCTCATTTGTCACTTAAGAATTCAGTAGCCTCTTCAGCCCAGGTATACAGGTATCTCCTGCATTTCAAAAGTTGGCTTTACTCCACTTACCTTTTACAAAAGACCTATATTAGTACCTGTTTTTGCTAACTAAAATCCGAAGAGGATTTTCGCTTTTATGAAAAAAAAAAAAAAAGGCCAAAAGCGGAAATAGCGTTCAGCATTTGTTTTGCAGTGAGCAGTTAAAGAGGCAGCGTGCACTCCAAACAGTGAGAGTGGCGTCTCCAAGCTCCTTCCCAGGAACGAAACTCAGCTTCAAGCTGCCAGAGCTTTGACTGTGTCTGTGAGCACCGCGCTTTATAGTGATTTATCTTGTGCTTCCGTTAGCAAGATGTGTCCTAAGGTACCAGAAAAGCCTAAAAAGCCTTGGTAGGTTACGTTTCGGGTCTGGGAATCCTCAAAAAAAAATTTCCCTTATAAGTTAACAGTAATTGTTTCTTCGCTTTGCATCGTTTTGGCTTACAAAAGGTTTCATAGGACCGCTCTACTTTTGGATAGCGGGGGAAACCTGTAATGAGGTCCTTGGCACTACTTTTTGAAATTACTCCAATGGAATGATACATGGCTATAAAAATCATTGCACTATAGCGCTGTGCAGCCAGAACATAGAATTGGAGTAGAGGGAGAGATTGTTTACAATAGAAAAAGATGAGATATTTGAGTATCCGTTTAGTTTAAGATACAAGATTTTTGTTTTTCCTGAAGAAAATGGCACAGCCCTAATTGGGGATATAAAATGAATAATGAGATATAACTTCCTCCTAGCCGAAAGACTAAGACATTATTTCCTAAATTGATATATACATTTATCACAACAGCAATGGTGCTTAAATTAGTTAGGATATAACTTTGCTTTTAATTAACAATACAGGCAGTTCCCGGTTTATGAATGAGATTCATTCCTAAGCCTGCCTTTAAGTCAAATTTGTGGGTAGGTTGGAGCAGGGCCATACGGTTTTTATTTAGCATCAGTCAAATGTTTGTCTTAGTATATAGTATATATTTTACCTTTCTATACATATAAAAGAAACCCTGGTTGCGTAGTGGTTAAGTGCTAACCAAAGGGTCGGCAGGTCGAATCCACCAGGCGCTCCTTGGAAACTCTATGGGGCAGTTCTACTCTGTCCTATAGGCTCGCTATGAGTGGGAATCGACTCAACAGCACAGGGTTTGGTTTTGGTTTATGCGTATAAAGGAGCCCAGGTGGCACAGTGGTTAAGAGCTACAGCTGCTAATCAGAAGGTCAGCAGTTTGAATCCACCAGCCGCTCCTTGAAAACCGTATGGCGCTGTTCTACTCTGTCCCATAGGGTCACTATGAGTCAGAGTCGACTCAATGGTAACCGATTTGGTTTTTTTTTTTTTTCTTTTTTGATGCATATAAAACACTGAAGAAATACTTCAAATACACTAAAATATCTTATAGTAATACACTACATAATGTTGTTGTTATGTGCCATCGAGTCGATTCTGACTCATAGCCACCCGATAGGACAGGGTAGAATTACCCCATAGGGTTTCCAAGGAGTAGCTGTTGGATTTGAACTGCCGATCTTTTGGTTAGCAGCCTGAGCTCTTAACCACTGTGCCACCATGGCTCCAATAATAATACAGTAATAATAAAATAGCTACATACAGTACCGAACTGAAGAGAGCATGAAAGAATCTGTGCGTATGAGTAGGTATACAGTATTGTAAAAAAAAAAAATCGAACAGTTCTTAAAGCAGTTTAGATAGGAAAACGAGATCATGATTAAAAGTTAACATGAACCATTGTATTTAACTCAAATTTTTAATACAGTAGGCTTCATGGCAGTCCGTTCTTAAGTTGTCTGTAATCGGATGTTCGTAACCCAGGGACTGCCTGCAGCTTCACAAGATGGAACTTTATTTCTCCGTCATAGACCAGTCTAGAGGCAGGCAGTCTAGAGGTGGCTCTGCCCTATGGGGGTGTCCAGAGCCCAGGGTCCTTCTCTCCTGTTGCTTCACCATTCCTCTGTGTGGTCCAGAGTGGCTCATTGTGTGTCAGCGTTTCAGCCAGCAGAAAGGGGGAGTATGCCAAGGGATGCACCCTGGGAGGCGTCCGTGTCACTTCTACTTGCATCCCATTGGCTAGACCTTAGTCACAAGGCCACATCTAGCTCCAAGGGAGCTGGGAAATGTAGTCTTTGTTCTGGGACGCCATATGCCCAGCTAAAAATCCAGAGTTCTGTTAAGTTGAGGGAGTCCCTGGATGGTGCAAACAATTTAACACTCTCTGCTGCTAACTGAAATGTTGGCCGTTCAAGTCCACCCAGAGGTGCCTTGGAAGAAAAGCCTGGCAGTCTACTTCTGAAAAATCAGCCACTGAAAACCCTATGGAGCACAGTTCTATTCTGGCACAGTGGGGTTGCCATAGGTCCACATTGACTCAATGGCACCTGGCTGTTAAGTTGAGAGGAAGGAGAGAACTGATGGGGAAACATACCAATTTCTGCTGCAGTACCCGTCTTTACCCCTCAGAATGGAAACCCTGGTGGCATAGTGGTTAAGTGCTACCGGTGCTAACCAAGAGGTCGGTAGTTCAAATCCTCCAGGCATTCCTTGGAAATTCTATGTGGCAGTTCTACTCTGTCCTATAGTGTTGCTATGAGTCGGAATCAACTCGACGGCAGTGGGTTTGGTTTTTTGGTTTTTGGTTTACCCCTCAGAATATTATATAGAACTTTACAGATTGAGAGTGAAACTAGTTCAAAAGAATAAATAGGCAAGCAGACCTGAGAACACATTTTTTCAAAGAAACATTTCTCTAAAACTTTGCAGTTGTTATATTGTGATGTAGTTGTGGATTCACATGCAGTTTTAAGAAATAATACAGAGAGGTCCCCTGCGCATTTTACTCAGTTTCCCTCAATGGCAGCGTCTTGAAAAATGAGTGCAGTATCGTAGCCAGGATATTGACGTGGATGCAGTCAAGGTACTAAGCGTTTCCATCACCACAAAGAATCCCTCAAGTTGCCCTTTTATAGCCGTACCTACCTCTAGCCCCTCCCAAACCTTTGACAGCTGCAAATCTGTTCTTCAATTGTATAATTTTGTCATTTTGTGACCCCAGTACTCCTCAGCCTGTTTTCTCCTTTTCAAAATGGGCGACTGAAAGCTTGACATAACTAACACCATGATAAACCTGTAACTTCTTCTTCTGCCTGCCTCCTCCTTCGCATACCTCTGTTAATGACTTTGTTTTGACCTAATGTTAATGACTTTGTTCTTTGTTTTAATCTGATGCAAATAACTTGGTGACTTACAGCCCCCCACAAGAAAATCAGAGCCCAGGTGTCTGATATGCATGTCTTTAGCCTGATAAAGAGTCTTTTGTCACTATCTCCTAATGAAAAACCCCAGGCGACTACAAAGACACTTCTAACCCTTGTAAAATCCTGTATAAGCTCTGATGTAAAATTGCTCTTTGGGACTCCATAGAGACAGCCCTTGTGCTGCCGGTCCCCGGTGATGTGGTGATGTATGCATCTCCTTAATAAACTTTCTCACTTTTTCTGACTTGGAGTATGTTTCATTGGCTCAACTGCTCCAGGGCACGGACCCTAACTGGGTAACAATTGCACGAGTGTGATATAAATGGAATCATGCAATACACCACCTTTTCGTACTGGCTGTTTTCACTCGAGGTTCATCCAGATTGTTGTATATATCAATATTCATTTTATTGCTGAGTACCATTCCATGATATGACTGTACCACCTAAAGGCTCTTTTTAAAAACTTGTCTCTTCTGACCCTGTTCTCCTCCCCTCTCTTCACAGCGATGCCGAGTGAGTATAACTGTGTGAAACTGAGAAGCGATTGCTCAAGACCTTCCCTGCCATGGTACACCCGAGCTCAGAATAAGATGAGAAGACCCAACTTGTTGTTCAAAAACATTGTCAAGTAAGTCTAGCCCCTCTGACCGTAAGCGCCCCCTGATTTTGGTGAACTGTGTAGAACTGGGAGAAAAATTCAGTGAAAGCCCTGAAGATGGCTGATGTTGGAAAAGCATACTTGGTCAAAGAGACTAACAGGGATCATTTAAAAGGACATCTGAGGAAAGAGTCAGCATGCTGCTGGAATGTGTCCTTGCCTCTAGCTGCTGCACTGTGTCCTGGCAGGGAGACGGTCAGGCTCTGATACTTGCCCTCAGGCCCGAGAGAACAGCTCTGAGTTACGCTGCTCACTGTGTCATTATTTAACAAAAGAGGACTTTTTCCTGTATGTATTTTAAGGTAATCTACAATGTGCTTTATTAAAATTCTTTCAGCTGCTAACCAAAAGGTCGACTATTCAAACCCACCAGCAACTCCACAGGAGAAAGATGTGGCAGTCTGTGCAGGTAAAGGTTACAGCCTTGGAAACCCTATGGGACAATCCTACTCTGTCCTATAGGGTCATTATGAGTCAGAATCGACTTGACAGCAGTGAGTTGTTTTTTTTTTTTTTTTAGGACATTTGAGTAACATCAAATATTAAATACTAAAAAGGATGGAGTGAGTCTCTGGATGGTATAAATGGTTAGCGCTCAGCTGCTGACCGAAAGGCTGGAGATTTGAGTCTACCCAGAGGTACCTCAGAAGAACGGCCTAGAGATCTACTGACAAAGCAGCCATTGAAAACCCTGTGGTGCAGTTCTACTCTGGCACACACGGGGTCACCATGAGTCAGAGCCGACTTGGTAGCAGCTGGTTGGTGGTTGGTATCCTTATACCCTAATAAATGATCAGATTAATAAAGGAGGAACTTTTCAGTTTTATTTGGTACCAGCTAAATCAAGCTGAAAATTACCCTTTTTCATGTCTAAAGATAAAAATCCAACCTTGTAATCTAGTCTCCCATCTCACTTTAAAAAAGTTTAGAAGTGCAGGAGAAAAGCGAGAGGAAATTTATGTTAACAAGCGCCTGGTCACTTTCCTCTCGATTCAGTCATCAAGCCATCAAGCCGCAACCCCAGTGCAGGCCGAGGGAGGCTGGAAGTGCCGGCTTGCTTCTGGCACCCTTCCTTCCTTCCTAAAAAAGAATCTCATTAAGGGGATTATTACAGGCACTGAATCTCCTTTTCTGGGGTTTGGGGAGAGGACTAGGGGGTACCTTCACAAGATTCAAAATTCAAAGATAGAAAAGGGAACTCAGTGAACCATCTTCTCACCCCTGTAGTTTAACTTTTTTTTTAAACTTTTGGTTTGGCAGTATAACTTGAGTTAAAAAGAAAAATACAAACCCATTGCCATTGAGTCAATTCTAACTCCTAGTGACCCTATTGGATAGAGTAAAGCTGCCCCATATGATTTGCAGGTCTGAATTGACTCGATGGCACTGGGGTTTGTTTGTTTGTTTTTAAATAATCTTTACAGAAGCAGACTGCCGCATCTTTCTCCCACAGAGCAGCTGGTGGGTTCCAACCTCCAACTTTTCAGTTAGCAGCCCAGCGCTCAACCATTGCAAGATGGTAGCTTATTAAAAATGGGTTTTCTAGAATTGGGACTAGACCCAGTTCTTTTTCTCCAAATCCTGTGTTCATATGTGTGTGTTTAAAACTCCACAGTGTGAATTTACCAGGTCTTTAAAAAAAAAAAATTTAGGAGATCTTAAGGGTGGCTGGTGGTAATTATCGCGCTCCTGTCACGTTGGGTAGAATTCTTTAGTGGTAGTTGTGAGCAGATTGTTTCCTTGTTTTCCATTATTTCTTGGTAACGACTGATGATGTTTTAAGTGATAAAACATTGAAGGTGAGAATCTGTAATTCAGAATATATTACTGGTAGTCCCTGACTTCCCATGTATTCGAGTTACAATGAACCACACTTGATGGGTTTTTTTTTTTTGTACATCTTATAATTAGTAATATGTACGACTTAACATTGTTGCAGCTCATAGTTTGCTGATGTTATTCTTAGATGTTCAATGTTATGATTTCTAAAGATACTGATAATAAAAGGCAATAATAATGAGAACTTAAAAAAAAGGTATTTGACTTATGTCACAAATGAGTTATGACAGAGTTGTCGGAATGGAACTGCGTTGCAAGTTGGGGACTGCCTGTACTTCGTTTTTTAGTGAAGTATTTTTAGTCTGCATTGTGATTCAGATTTTACAAATCACAGAAAAGGTTTTATTTCTATTCCCTTATAACAAACCAAAACCAAACCCATTGCCACTGAGTCGTTCCGACTCATAGCGACACTATAGGGCAGACGATTCAGATTTTACAAATCACAGAAAAGGTTTTATTTCTATTCCCTTATAACAAACCAAAACCAAACCCATTGCCATTGAGTCGTTCCGACTCATAGCGACACTATAGGGCAGACTAGAACTGCCCCAGAGGGCTTCCAAGGAGCAGCTGGTGGATTCAAACTGCTGACCTTTTGGTTAGCAGCCGTGGTGCTTAACCATTTCACCAGGGCTCCCGTTTATAACAAAGACAGTCATAAATGACTAATTTATTTTGCAAAAATAATGATGCCTTACTTTGACTGCCAAGGTCGACTTAAAATTGTACTTTTCTGCTGTGTGGCAGTCAAACTTCGATTTACATTGGTGTTTTGCTTATTTCACGTTATTTCTCTTGATTACTGCATGACTGTATCATTACACCCGGTTGATTTTTCTTCCAGATGTGTATTGCTTGTGTTTGGACTGTGGATCCTTTATATCCTCAAGTTAAATTATACCACTGAAGAGTGTGACATGAAAAAAATGCATTACGTGGATCCCGACCGAGTCAAGGTTAGCTATTCCACTGGGGTGGCTCTTGCCCGTTGAATAAATTAAAACGTGTCTAAGCATACACTTAAACAATAATATCATCTCGAAAGTGTAACAAATAAATGTTGACAAAGGTTTGAAAACAGAGGATAAAAACAATCTTAGCAAACAAAGGCAAAACCAAGAAGCCCACAGTATTCTTCTCACATTTACTGCAGTTGTGATGTGGGATTAGGAAGGGTTCATTCGGCATGCTCCAGGGCACCTGACTTGGGGTAACTGTGCCGGGATGGTACCAGAGAGTTTATCCTTAAAACAGAGGTGGCAGAAGCCCTTTTAATATCACCCGTCACTTTTAATATCACCCGTCATCTCTGTGTTTTATTTTTAGTTTTAATGACTTCACATTCTATTTGAAGGTTTTTCTCTTTATGTTTCTTTTTTTAAATCAATGGACGTATTAAATGTTAATTCCACTGATTATTTGAGTGCTTAAATTGTTCACCAGTGTCAGCCCAGGTTGGAAGAAGAGATGATTTCAAAAAGGTAACATGGTAAGAAGAATAACTGGCAAGTATCGAGCGCTTCCTAGGTGCTTTGTATACGTTATCTTGTTTAACCAGCACCGTGACTGGGAGACACTAGCATTGTCTCCATGTTACAGATGACGGCATTGGAGTGTTAGGAAGCTGTGGGTCCAGGTTTACATCTAGGTAACAGTAGTGCTAACTGTACGTCAGGATCTGTTCTGACAGTGCTTTAGCAACGGTAACTCATTTACCCTTTTAACAGCCCTGGGGATGTAGGTACAGTTGTTATCCCCATTTTACAGGTGAGGAAACTGAGGAGATTGGGTTACTTGCACAAGGTCACCTTTGCTAGAAAGTGGTGGAGCCAGGACTTGAACTCAATGGTGTGGCTTCAGAGTCTGAGCTCGGCACCAGTACTTCTGGGTCAGGAGTGCCCACATGGAGGGGCCAGAAGTTATAGCCAGCATGGTGCCAAGAGGAAAGAGCTTAACATTTTGAATCATGCAGCCCTCAATTCAAATCTGAATGCCTGTTAGTAACAATGAGACCTTAGGCAAGTTACTTGTTTTGATCCCTAGTTTTCTAATCTGTGAAATGTAGATAACAGCACCTGTGTAATGGAGTAGGCATAGAAGTTCAGTAAGATAATATACACAGACGTCCTTTTCTAGACCTGATTTTTATCCACAAGTTTCTGCTTCAGTCTGTATATCATTTAAGTGCCTCAGATCTTTTGTGGTGCAGACAGTTATAAACAAGTGAATGAAAAGAGCCTAGTCAGTAAATGCACAGGCTTGGCCCTGGCAGGACTGCTGTGTCAGGGGTCTTGCTGGCCCCGAGTACCCCTTTCCTCGAAGTATCTGCCCTCAGATGTTCACTGACTCATTTCACCTCATCAGCATTGACACATCTGCTTTGGTGGCCAGGCTGTGCCCAGTGTCCCCTGCTTGGACTTTCCCTCCCCTCCCGATTGGCCTGACTGTGCAGATGTCCCTTTAAGTTTCAAGGCCCTCCCCAGCTGTCTTGGATAGAGTTTTTAGACATCCTGTCTGTTTTTTGTCTCCTAGGGGAAGGCCTAAAATGATGACACTCTTGTGACTTACTGATATGCCGTGACCTCTTGGTTTCTTTGCTGCATGTCTGCATGCTCTGCCTCTTCTTTCCTCTGTCCACTTGAATAAGCACACCACTGACCATGTCACAGTTGTCCTGGGTGGTGCAAATGGGTAAGCACTCGGCTACTAACCAAAAGGTTGGTAGTTGGAATCCACCCAGACGTGCCTCAGAAGAAAGGCCTGGTGACCTACTTCTTGAAAATCACAGCTGTTGAAAATCCCATGGAGCAGTTCTACCCAGACACACAGGAGGTTGTCGCCAGAATTGATTCAGTGGCAACTGTTTTTTCTTTTTAAACCATCTCACCAACTGCGCTGGATAATTGCCCTTGAGTCCAGTTTACCCAGGAGAGATGTGAGCTCTTGTGGAAGAGTCAAGCAACAATTTTGTCAACTCAACAGCGGTGGGTTTGGTTTGGGTTTTATACCTGTACACATATATATACACAGATTCTCTTTCTTTTCAGTACAGAACCGTATGCGGTTACAGTATTACGATGTGCTATTTTATTATGTTTAAGATGTTTTAGTGTAGTTGGAGGTGTTTCTTAAGTGTTTTATATGCATATAAAGATAAAATGTATATTATATACTGAGACAAATATTTGACTGAGACTAAATCAGAACCATATGTACCTGTTCTAACTTACCTACAGGTTCGACTTAAAGACAGACTTAGGAACGGATCTCGTTCTAACCCAGGGACAAACCAAAACCACTGCCGTCAAGTCAGTTCTGGCCCAGAGCAACCCTGTAGGTCAGAGTAGAGCTGCCCCCACAGGGTTTCCAAGGAGCAGCTGGTGGATTCAAACTGCCGACCTTTTGGTTAGCAGCTGAGCTCTTAACCACTGCACCACTGGTCCCCAGGAGGGGACTTACACAGAACATGTTTATAAAAGTCTCAGCCAGTTCAGAAATTAATAAAGTAGAAAGTGAAAGCCTGCTATACCCATGGTGGAATTAGGGGCATCCTTTATTATGTTGTTATCTTATTTTATTATAATGATAAGATGTACAAAAAAGAAAAAAAGGACAGTTGAAAGCGCAGTTCATCGTAACTTGAATACATCGTACATCGGGGACTGCCTGTACTTGTAACTTTTTTTATTATTATTATTGTGCATCAGGTGACAGTTGACAGCCCAAGTTAATTTCTCATAAAAAATTTACACACATATTGTTAGGTGACCCTAGTTGCAATCCCTGTAATGTGAGAGTGCACTCCCCCTTTCCACCCCGGGTTTCTTGTGTCCCTTCAACCAGCTCCTGTCCCTTTCTGCCTTCTCATCCCACCTCCAGACAGGAGTGGCCCATTTAGTCTCGAGTATCTACTTGAACTTAGAAGCATACTCTCCACGAGTATTATTTTATGTTTTATAGTCCAGTCTGAGTTGGCTTCAGGAATGGTTTTAGTTCTGGGTTAACAGAGAGCCCAGGGACCATGTCTTTGGGGGTTCCTCTAGTCTCAGTCAGACCATTAAGTCTGGTCTTCTTACATGAATTTGAGTTCTGCATCACACTTTTCTCCTGCTCCCTCAGGGACTCTCTGTTGTGTTCCCTGTCAGGGCAGTTGTTGGTGGTAACCAGGCACCATCTAGTTCTTCTGGTCTCAGGCTGATTGAGCCTTGGTTTATGTGGCCCTTTTGTCTCTTGAGCTAATATTTGCCTTGTGTCTTTGGTGTTCTTCATTCTCCTTTACTCCAGGTGGGCTGGGACCAATTGATGCATCTAAGATGGCTGCTCAAAAGCTTTGAAGACACCAGACACCACTCACCATAGTGGTATACAGAGCATTTTCTTAATAAGCTTTGTTGTGCCAGTTGACCTAGATGTCCCCTGAAACTATGGTCCCCAGACCCCCATCTCTGCTACTCTGTCACTCGAAGTGTTTGGTTGTGTTCAGGAAACTTCTTAGCTTTTGGTTTAGTCCGGTTGTGCTGACTTCCCATATATTGTGTGTTGTCCTTCCCTTCACCTAAGATAATTCTTATCTACTGTCTTGCTAGTGAATTCCCCTCTCCCTTCCTCCCACCCTCATAACCATCAAAGAATGTTTTCTTCTGTGTTTAAACCTTTTCTTGAGTTCTTATAATAGTGATCTTGTATAATATTTGTCCTTTTGCGACTGACTAATTTCACTCAGCATAATGCCTTCCAGATTCATCCATGTTTGAGATGTTTTGTGGATTCCTCATTGTTCTTTATCGTTGCATAGTATTCCATTGTGTGTATGTACCATAGTTTGTTTATCCATTTGTCTGTTGATGGGCACCTAGGTTGTTTCCATCTTTTTGCTATTGTGAACAGTGCTGCAATGAACATGGGTGTGCATACATCTATTTGTGTGATGGCTCTTATTTCTCTAGGATATTTTCCAAAAAGTGAAATTGCTGGATCATGTGGTACTTCTATTTCTAGCTTTTTTATGAAGCATCAAACCGTTTTACAAAGTGGTTGTACCATTTTACATTCCCATCAGCAGTGTGTAAGTGTCCCAATCTCCCTACAAGCTCTCCAGCATTTATTATTTTGTGTTTTTTGGATTAATGCTAGCCTTGTTGGGTGAGATGGTATCTCACTGTAGTTTTGATTTGCATTTCTCTAATGGCTAATGATCCTGAGCATTTCCTCGTGTATCTGTTAGCAACCTGAATGTCTTTGGTGAAGTGCCTGTTCATATTCTTTGCCCATTTTTTAGTTGCGTTGTCTTTTTGTTATTGAGGTTTTGCAGTAGCTTGTATATTTTAGAGATTAGACCCTAATCAGATATGTTGTAACCAGAAATTTTTTCCTAGGTTGTCTTTTTACTCTTTGATGAAGTCTTTGGATGAGCAGAGGTGTTTGAATTTTAGGAGCTCTTAGTTATCTAGTTTCTCTGCTGGTGTTTGTGCATTGTTAGTAATGTTTTGTATTCTGTTTATGCCATGTAGTGGGGCTCCTAGCGTTGTCCCTATTTTTTCTTCCATGATCTTTATCATTTTAGGTTTTATATTTAGGCCTTTGATACAATTCAAGTTAGTTTTTGAACATGGTGCGAGGTATGGGTCTTGTTTCATTTTTTTGCGGACAGATATTCAGTTACGCCAGCAATATTTGTTGAGACTGTCTTCCCCAGTTAGCAGACTTTGGGCCTTTGTCAAATATCAGCTGCTCATAGGTAGATGAATTTATGCCTGGACTCTCAGTTCTGTTCCATTGCTGTATGTTTCTGTTGTCGTACCAGTACCAGGCTGTTTTGACTACTGTGGTGGTATAATAGGTTCTAAAATCAGGTAGTGTGAGCTCTCCCACTTTGTTCTTCTTCAGTAATGCTTTACTTACTGGGACCTCTTCCCTTTCCATATGAAGTGGGTGATTTCTTTCTGCATTTCGTTAAAAAATTTGGATCGGGATTGCATTGTATTTGTAGATTGCTTTGGGTAAAATAGACATTTTCACAGTGTGGAGTCTTCCCATCCATGGGCAAGGTATGATTTTCCACTTACTTAGGTCTCTCTTGGTTTCTTGTACTAGTGTCATGTAGTTTTCTTTGTATAGGTCTTTTACATCTCTGGTTAGATTTATTTCTAAGTATTTTCTCGGGGGCTATTGTAATGGTATTGATTTGGTGATTTCCTCTTCGAAATTCTCTATTTGGTGTAGAGGAATCCAACTGACTTTTGTATGTTTATCCATATCCTGATACTTTGCTGAATTCTTCTATTAGTTCCAGTAGTTTCCCTGTGGATTCTTTGGGGTTTTCTGTGTATATGATCATATCACCTGCAGATAGGAGCACTTCTACTTCTTCCTTACCAACCTGGATGCGCTTTATTTCTTTATCTAGCCTAATTGCTTTGGCTAGGACCTCCAGCACCATGTTGAATAAGAGTGGTGATAAAGGACATCCATGTCATTCCCATTCTCAAGGGGAATGCTTTCTGACTGTCTCCATTTAGGATGATTTTGGCTGTGTCCTTTGTATAAATGCCCTTTATTATTTTGAGAAATTTTCCTTCTATTCCTATTTTGCTTAGAGTTTTTATCATGAATGGGCGTTGGACTTTCTCAAATGCCTTTTCTGCATCAATTGGTAAGATCATGTGGTTCTTTTGTTTTATTTATGTGATGGATTATATTGGTTATTTTTCTAATGTTGAACCATCCTTGCATACCTGGTATGAATCCCACTTGGTCATGATGAATCATTTTTTTTTGATACGTTGTTTAATTCTATTGGCCAGAATTTTGTTGAGAATTTTTTGGTCTGTGTTCATGAGGGATATTAGTCTGTAATTTTCTTTTTTTGTGATGTCATCACCTGGTTTTGGTATCAGGGTTATGCTGGCTTCATAGAATGAATTCGGGAGTATTCCATCCTTTTCTATGCTCTGAAATAGCTTTAGTAGTAGTGGTGTTAACTCTTCTCTGAAAGTTTGGTAGAATTCTCCAGTGAAGCCGTCAGGGCCAGGGCTTTTTTTTTTTTTGTCGGGAGTTTTTTAATTACCTCTTTAATCTCTTCTTTTATTAAAGGTTTATTTGGTTTTTCTAACTCGGTTTATGTTAGTTTAGGTACGTAGTGTGTTTCTAGAAATTTATCCATTTCTTCTAGGTTTTCAAATTGGTTGGAGTACAATTTTTCGTAGTATTCTGTTACGATTCATTTAATTTCATTTGGGTCTGTTATGATATCGCCCATCTAATTTCTTATTTGGGTTATTTGCTTCCTCTCATGTTTTGGGGACTTTTTTTTTTTTAAGTAACTATGTTTTGAAGAGCTCAAAATGCCTCACTTTTCAAAGTGTCCCTACAGAATGTCCTACTTAACTCCAGGCGGAGGCAGCAGTGTATGTAAAAGCCCAGGTCTCAAAGGGCTTTACAATTAGGGGAACAGCAAGAGATAGATATCCCTGAGAATTTGGGGTGGGGAATAGCAGGGTATGAGACTGAAAATACGAGGGCAGATAGTGAAAAGCCTTGAATACCACACTAAGCAGCTCCTTGATTTGATCCCTGGTTGTACATTGTTAATGAAGGAACGGAGCCTTCTCTCAAGTTCCCAGAATGGTTGAGGATGCCTGCCTGTGTGGCCTCATGCTCTGAATGGTTGGTGAACTCCTTACAGAGAGAAGCCTGTCTCCCATCTCTCGGTGGAGATTTGATCCAGACCGCCAGAAGCACTTGGTGAATTATTGAATTATGATGGATGTGTGTGTAGAAAAGGGTCTCAAAGCTACAAGCTTTTAAAAAGCTCTTTATTTTTCCGGTGATAAAAATAACACCCTAAAATTCAAATAATACAGAAGTGATAAAGTAGAAATTCATTGTAATTTTTGTGGGTGAGGGGGGCGGAGGAAGAGAGAGGGAGGAATGGGGGTAGTTATACAGGTAGAACATGTTAGTAAAAACGTTAGTTCAGAAAACAATAAAGTAGAAAGTGGAAACCTGCTATGCCTATGGTAGAATTAAATAAAACAAAACATAAACCCAGACCAGTTGCCATAGAGTAGATTCTGACCCACAGTGACCCTATAGGAAAGTGCTCCATAGGGTTTCCAAGGCTGTAATCTTTACAGGAGCAGATTGCCAGATCTTTATACTGTGGAGCACTGGGTGGTTTTGAACCACCAACCTTTGGGTTATCAGCTGAGTGCTTACCCATTGCAACCTCAGGGCTCGTTGTATGGTGGAATTAGGAGTGTGCAGCCCAATAGCTTGAGCCGTCAGTGGGACCCTGCTCAGGCCTCTTTGACTCTTGAGCTTTTGTCTGGCTGCAGTTGACCTGTGTTAATACCGGAAGAGGAAGTGTGGCCATGTCAGGTGTGTGTGAGTTTTACATTTTCTATTTAAAGATGTCACTTAACCTGCCAGTTTTTTAAAACAGTAACAGTAGTCTCTGAAAGAACACTTGGACACTTTGAAAGTGCGATTCAGATGTAACTGTTTAAAACCCTTTAGTGAATTTTAACGTTTGTGGTTTTCCATGGCAAACCACCACATCACTGAGAATTGGAACTACCAGGTGTCTATTCTTAATTGTGGGCAGCCAGCAAAGCTCAGCCTGGAAGACTTAAAACTGAAGCTTTTATTTCCATTCCTTGACATGAGAATTGGAAGCTCTTGTATCTTCTGAGCAGGACAGAACACCAGCCCTCTGCCTCCTGTAGGCGTCCCCCTGAGTGAACGCCATTCAGTCCCTGAAGGACGCCTCTGAGTCCTTCTTTGCTTGGCCTCTTACCTCCAACTTTGGAGCTGTCTGCAGCAGAGAGCAGGGTATCATGATGTGTTATGGATTGAATTGCGTCCTCCAGAAATATATGTTGTAAATCGTAACCTCTATACCTGTGGATGTAATCCCATTTGGGAACAGGGTTTTCTTTGTTACGTCTATGAGGCCATATCAGTACAGGGTATGCCTTAAACCTAATCACTTTTGAGATATAAAAAGAACAGATTGGGCACTAAAGCAATTAGGCACAAATCGGGGAAAGATAGGTGCCATGGAACCATGGAACCCCAGGGTTACAGAAGCTGAAACAAGGATTTTCCCCCCACAGCCAACAGAGAGGGAGCTTTCTCCTCTAGTTAGCATCTTGAATTCGAACTTCTAGCCTCCTGTGCAAATAATCCAAGAAGCTGGACTATATGAAGAAGAATGCGGCATCAGTATTGGAGGAAAACTCATTAACTACCTGTGATATGCACATGACACAACCTTGCTTGCTGAAAGTGAAGAGGACTTGAAGCACTAACTGATGAAGATCAAAGACTACAGCCTTCAGTATGGGTTACACCTCAACATAAAACAAGAATCCTCACAACTGGACCAATAAATAACATCATGATAAACAGAGAAAAGATTGAAGTTGTCAAGGATTTCACTTGACTTGGATCCACAATCCATACCCATGGAAGCAGCAGTCAAGAAATTAGCGATGTATTGCATTGGGCAGATCTGCTGCGAAAGATTTCTTTAAAGTGTTAAAAAGCAAAGATGTCACTTTGAGGACCAAGGTGTGCTTGACCAAAGCCATGGCATTCTCAATTGCCTCATATGCGTGTCAAAACTGGACAGTGAATAAGGAAAACAGAAGAAGAATTGATGCCTTTGAATTATGGTTTTGGAGAAGAATATTGAATATATCATGGACCACCAGAAGAATGAACAAAGCTGTCTTGGAAGAAGTATAGCCAGAATGCTCCTTAGAAGCAAAGATGGCAAGACTTCATCTCGTGTACTTTGGACATGTTATCAGGAGGGACCAGTCTCTGGAGAAGGACATCATGCTTGGTAAAGTAGAGGGTCAGCAAAAAGCAGAAGACCCTTAGCGAGATGGACTGACACAATGGCTGCAACAGTGGGCTCAAAGATAACAATGATTGTGAGGATGGAGCCGGACCGAGCAGTGTACTGTAGTACATAGGGTCACTGTGAGTCCGAACTGACTCAATGGCACCTAACAGGAACAACAGCAGCCATCTGTGCCATGAGAAAATAAATTTCTATTCGTTAAAGTGTAAAGAAATACATTTGTGATATTTCTGTTACAGAAACTACATCTCAGTGCTTCATGTCTTCATGCCAGCTCCTTAAGATGTGGTTCTCCTCCTGGGGCACTATTCTTCTGAGCTTTGAACCACAGAAGGGAGCCCTGGTAACATACTGGTTAAGCGCTTGATTGCTAATCCACCAGCCACTCCTCAGGAGAGAGATGTGGCGGTCAGCTTCTGTAAGGATTTACAGCCTTGGAAACCCTAGGGGGCAATTCTACTCTGTAGGGCCGCTATGAATCAGAAATGACTCCATGGCAATGGGTTTGGTTTAATGGGTTTTAAACCACAGGCAACATGTTCAAGAGAGAGGTTGAGGCATTTGAAAAAGTTATCCGGGGGCTGTCTCAGAGCTTGTTACACATCTTTAAACAAGTGAGACAGAAGAGAAAAGGAATCACTGTGGCTTTAGATGGGCAGGTGGGACACTTGGGATTTACTTATTGCCCCCCACTGTGACTCACGCACATTAGGGGTTACAGTTAGCAGCCGATTACTAAGCCAGGTGCTCTGCTGACGGTCAAGAAAATTAAGTCTGAAGCCTGAAATTGAACTCTTTGCCAGAATGGAAATGGAGCGAAATTTGACTCCTTCCCAAATGAAACTTCTAAAGAGAGATTTTGGCAGCCCCAGAGAGTTGCACACACATTTCTACCTTGGTCGCTTCCCTCTTCCCAGCCTTGATCCTGTCCCTAACCTTCTTGAGGTCTCTCTTGGCACTTCTGAGACGTTCATTTCCATTCTAGGAGATTCGTAGAACTAGGTGCTTGGAGTCGTTATACAGTGAAGGTAGACTCTTTGCTCTCGGAAAGTTGCCGTCCATAACCTTCAGGTCTAGGCTTTGAGACACCTCTCTTTGTCTTGCCTTCACCAGTGTGACGTCAGGTACAGAACATCACCTGCTGGCGTCCGGGCAGGAGTGAGCCCTCCTTCAGAGACAGCCCAGGGTCAGGGCCAACTCACCAACTCACTTGGCTCTCCCACTGATTCCTCTTAAAGATGCTGATTAGCATTCAAACGGTTGTTTTGTTGTTTTTTTAACACTTTATTTTTGTTGTTGAAGATACACACAGCAGAACATATACCAATTTAACAACTTCTACATGTACAATTCAATGACATTGATTACAGTCTTCAAGTTGTGCAACCATTCTCACCCTCCTTTTCCACACTGATCCACCCCCATTAACGTAAACTCACTGCCCCCTAAGCTTCCTGTCTAACCTCCATGTTGTTAATTTGAATCCCATACATGTAGTTCTTTAAAAGAGCACAATACTCAAGGCAGACATTCTTTACTAATTAAGCTAAGCTATTTTTTTTATTGTTAGGTTTAAAGAAGACTTCAAGGGATATATTTGGTTTAAGGTTTTAAAGATTATCTCAGGGCGATAGTTTCAGGGGTTCATCCATCCTCAGTGGTTCCAGAAAGTCTGGATTCCATGAAAATTGTAAATTCTGCTCTATATTTTGCCCTCTTTTGATCACAAATGGTTGTATTATCATTTGTGTGCTGTTTTCTGTAGGCAGAGGCAGCTGTTTTCAGGAGTTTGGGAAGCAGTCAAGCCAGGGTTAATATACCAGCTCAGCCCGGTTATGGCACCTTGAGCCCACAAAGTGATGATACTAACGAAGGTCATGCCAGGTACCATAGGTGCTGTGAGGGTGACCCGAGACAGTGGCTAATCATCGTGTCTGCAGCAGCATCTCTGAGACTCACTATCAGCTCCTCTTTTCAGAAATGGGGCTCGATCCTCAGCATGTCAGCAACGAGCTCTTCATAGGTGCCAGGAACGTTTTGAAGCTGTAATTAAAAAGAAAGAAAAAAAAGATTCTACTTAATGAGTTTTTTTTTTTAAAGTATTATACAAAAATTACGTCATAAATAGCAAGGCTTTGAGGAAAAATACGGTTGGAGCAAACATTAAAATTATATAATAATAATAATCCTCATAATAAACAGGGTGATGGTTAATGCGCTCAGCTCCTAACCAAAAGGTTGAAGGTTCAAGTCCACCCAGAGGCACCTTGGAAGACAGGTGTGGGGATCTATTTCCAAACAATCACCCGCCGAACACCCTCTGGAGCACAATTCTCTGACATACACGGGGTCGCTATGAGCCGGAGTTGAAACTCAGCAGCAACTGGTTTAACTGGTTTTCATAATAAACAGGCACAGCTTAAAACACATGTTACATTCCTAAAAATAAGTATTCCAATCAATATAGGACTACAGGCACACACACACACAGAGACACACAGAGACACACACACACGCACAGTCACACAAAGGTAGCTCCATGGGAGTTGGTGTAAGGAAGAACCAGGGTGGCTGAATCTGGAGGCAGGGAGAAAAAGCACAATAACGTGATTAGGGAGAACAATTTAGCAAGCAGCTCTGAGGCTGCATTTGGCTAAGCAGGCGAGAGGAAGACTGGGGTGAAGGGGCATTAGTCCTGCATCCTCCACAGATTGCCTCATTTGGCTGTGCTGGCGTCCTTTGAGTTCAACAGCTGTTCTGTGGTGACGCAAAGCATCATTCTGCTGGGAGAATTGTGTGTGGAACCAGCTGAACTTCTACGTTGATATGATATTATTCGCTGGTTACGTTTAAGGTTATCTTCATGCTAGACTGATAAATGAGCCTCTTTCTCATCCTGCTAGATAGGAGGAGCCTGAAACCTGAAACACCTCAAAGTAGACTTTTTTTTTTTTACCACAAATTTATTTGGATAAGATTGAGCTAAGGGAGGTGGCAGGGGTGGGGAGTCTTCCTTCTTTCCTTCAGTGATGAAATAGCCTTGTTAAGTTTATCTGCCTGTCATATAATTCTCCCAGGTTTGGTTTTTCAAGTTTCTGAGCATAAATTAACTCTAAAAAACAAATGTTTATTGAATGACAAGGGAGCTGTGTCAGACATCACAGGGCAAAATGTCATCTACGGAGTGTACCACATTTTCACACAAACAACGTGCACCTCCTGCATTTGTTTGCCATGCCCTCCCCCACGAGATATTTTTGTAAGTAATTTTTTTTTACAGCAACATGTGGAAGAGGATTGGCAGGTGGCGCTGTGAGGGTGCCTCGTGGAGGGAGGAAGGGCACAGCCAGCAAACAGTTGCAGGGGGCACACGTTATTTATGTAAAAACACGTACTTCTAATGCCTGAGAGTTTCTTAAACTCAGATTGTGTGATTCCATTCCAGAGAGCTCAGAGGTACGCACAACAAATCTTGCAAAAGGAGTGTCGTCCCAAGTTTGCGAGGACATCCATGGTTCGGTTGTTTGAGGGCAGGTACAGCAGGGACCTGCTGCCCTTTGTGAAGCCGACCACCACCATGAATGAAGCCGAGTACAAGTATGACCCTCCTTTTGGATTTCGAAAGTTCTCCAGTAAAGTCCAGACCCTCTTGGAACTTTTGCCTGCCCATGACTTTCCTGAACACCTGGAAGCCAAGAGATGTAAGCGTTGTGTGGTTATCGGAAGTGGTGGAATACTTCACGGACTAGAACTGGGCCATGCCCTGAACCAGTTTGATGTTGTGATAAGGTACATTGCTTTCAAAGCCAACCTTTCCGTTCTAGAATTAAGTTCACTGCTCTGTGACCAGGGCAGTACCAGGTATGATGAGTGATATAGGAAGTGCTGCCTACTCAGTATTTGAGACGTTAGGACCAAAAAAATGAAAGGATTGGTTACCCCAAACTGCTACGCTGACCCTAGGTTTAAGGATTGTGCAGTGGACTGTAGGATTGGCGAACCTTTTCAGAGAAGGTGGGGTTTTGAAGCATGGGTAGGTTTAGGTAAGTCAGCAAAGGAGGAAGGCTGTGCTAGGCAGAGGCAAGACGACAACACATGAGAACTGAGTCAGGGACACCTGGCTTCTGGGAACAGGGGGTTGGTGCTGGGGAGCCCCGGCAGGCACTGCCAGCTGGGATACAGAAATCAACACAGAGGAATTTGCATTCAGCACAACAGATTCCTTTTGGTTTGGCTGGTTAAAAATTGTTTTCTTGATTACAAAAGTAAACTACGTTCATTGTAGAGACTGGGAAAATATAGAAGAATATAAGGAAAACATAAACCACTCATAGCACAAATAATCAGTCATCATTAATTTGTTGCGTTTTTTTTTTTCCAGTTTTGTCCTGCACACATACCCATGAGGTCATTTGTACTTTTACAAAGTATTTGTTTTATATATGAACTTAATGTTACGAACAGTTTCTAAGTTATTAAATACAGGTAGTCCCCAACTTATGATGTATTCGAATTACGATGAACCCTGGTTTTGACTGTCCATTTTTGGTTTTTTTTTTTTTTGCACATCTTATTGTTAGTAGGAAACCCTGGTGGTGTAGTGGTTAAGTGCTATGGCTGCTAACCAAAGGGTCAGCAGTTCAAATCTGCCAGGCGCTCCTTGGAAACTCTTATGGGGCAGTTCTACTCTGTCCTATAGGGTCGATATGAGTCAGAATCGACTCGACGGCTCTGAGTTTGGTTTTTCGTTTTGGTTATTGTTAGTAATCTGTACTACATACAGTGTTGCAGCCCGTAATTTACTGATGTTCACTCTTAGATGTTCAAAGATTGGGTTTATAAAGATACCAATAATAAAGGGCAACAATAGTGAACACTTAAAAAAAAAAAAATGAGGTATTTGAGTTACATCAGAACTGACTTACGACGGATTCACGGGAATGGAACCTCGTTGTAAGTCAGGGACTACCTGTATTCTTTGGAAATCTAACTTTAGTGTATAGTATTCTTTTTTTTTTATTATTCTTTTATATGAAGGTATATCATAAGTTATTCAGCCATTCTCCTATTGCTGGACATTAAAAATGTTTTTAATTTCTTTTTTATTGTGAAAATGTAAATCTCTGGTTATTAGAGAAATTCCTAGAGATAGAGTTGTTTTAAAAATATTTGGATATTTTTAAGGCTCTTGATACATTTTAGCGACTTGTCTCCCAAGAAGATAGTTCTTATCTGAAGGGTGTGAAGAGCCAGGAGCGTGATGAAAATTGGGCCGTAATATTCTAGGCAATAGTATGTGGGTTTGATAGAGGGCAGGAGAGACTAGGTGTGGGGGCCTGAGTTCAGAGGTGGCAGTAATGAGGCCATGAGGTGTGTGGGCCCGGTGTGACACAGAGAAGGAGGAAATGGCAACCAAAGGCTGAATCTGAGAACTATAATTAAAAGTAAATTTTACTTTCCGACAGTGTGACAATTAACATCAGAGAACACCAAGATTTCTAATCTGGGGTCTAATCCATTAGTGGAGCCACTGTCAGAAATGAGATAACAAAAAAAAAAAAAAAAAAAAACCCATTGCTATCGAGTCGATTCCGACTCATTGCTATCGAGTCGATTCCGACTCATAGCGACTCTATAGGACAGAGTAGAACTGCCCCATAGAGTTTCCAAGGAGCGCCTGGTGGATTTGAACTGCCAACCCTTTGGTTAGCAGCCATAGCACTTAACCACTATGCCACCAGGGGTTTTTTTTCTTTTTTTCCAAAAATGAAATAGTTGAGAAAAGTCCCTGGTTGGTGAGGGAGGATGATAAGATTTTTTTTTTTTCCAAAAATGAAATAGTTGAGAAAAGTCCCTGGTTGGTGAGGGAGGATGACAAGATTTTTTTTTTTTTTTTCCAAAAATGAAATAGTTGAGAAAAATCCCTGGTTGGTGAGGGAGGATGACAAGATCCATTATGAACATTTTGAACCTGAAAGCAATGATGTGCCCACACTGTGCTTTTGCCCCAGCAGAGGTGACCTCAGGCCAGTTACCTGCCTTCTTCTGTCTCAGTTTCCTCATCTGTAAAGTAGAGACAGTAACAGTACCTATCTCATAGGGTTACTGTGAAGACAAAATGAGTCAACAAATGTGAAGTGCTCAGAACAGTGTCAAGCTTGTAGTAAATGCTCAATAAACATTAGCAGCTGTTTTTAGAGAACATACAGGAAGGTGGGGACCCAGGAGGAGGGGGCAGAGAGTGCAAGGTGTGTCTGGGAAAGAATCAGGTTTTCTTGAGGGCCAAGAGGTAGAAGAAACAGGTAAGAACTGAGTTTCAGAGTGAAAAGGTACCGTAGGCCACCCTGGCAAGGGAGAGGATGGTGTGAAGTGAGGGCAGGAGTGGGTGCCAGGGCTTCAGAGGGTTATGACCATTGCCGTTTATTGGTACTCACTGTGTGCCAGAGACCACGTCAGGCACTTCAGATATTTTCATTGCTCAAAATAAGCCAGCGAGGTGAAGCCCTCGTTGTTACCCTGTGCCGTAGACAGGGCCTCAGAGCACCGAGGGGCCTACCCTGCAGGCCAGACCCCAGCATTTCAAACGCAAGGGTTTGAGGCTTCCATAACCTCCTCCCTGATGTTATGTGAGGAGCTGAGTGATCCGTGCATAGGCAGCACTGGGGGAGACAGGACAGGAGCAACACACCCACCAACGGGAGTGAGTAGGATACGGGAAGAGATGAGGTGTGGTGAGAAACCAGGGAGGCCAGACGGGGGGGAAGCATGGGCTGAAGAGGAGGGCAGCTTTCCACTGGCCTTATTTGAGCACTGGCGGGTTTTGGCCTACAGAGAGGAGGCAGGCCGGGAGACCTGGGAGGAGTCCCGCTTGGCTGGGAAGGGGGTGTGATGTCAAGATGATGGTGCCATCACAGTGATAACAGTAACTGTGATCTGTGGACCTCACTCAGATTTCACCAGTTATCCTGATCATGTCCTTTTATTTAAAAAAAGAAAGGAAAAAGGTCTGCTCGAGGATCACCCTTTGCATTTAGTGGTCACGTCTGATAATACCTTGTAATAATCCAGGAATTGAGTGTTTGAGCCGTAGGAGAGGAAGTGACAGTGGGATAGAAAAGAAAGACTACATGCAGGTGAAGAACTCAACAGAATTTTTGAGCTTTCAGAACTGAGCAGCATGACTTTTAGGAAAATCCTTAGAAGTTTTCCTCAAAACAACCATCCTTGAAAAGCCATCATGGATCTAAGGGCTTTAAATGCCCCAATCCTTGCTTTTAGACCAGGTCAACCTGAGGCCCAGTATCCTCCTAGGTGTGTACAACTGCTGTTTGTGTCTGCCTGGCCTGCTTTCTAAGCTTTCCTTTTGATTACCTTTTGAAATTCTGGCAGGAACTATTACTGTCTGGGCAGAATGGGAAGCTTTCAAGGAAACTTCACTGGTGCCCAGAGAAAGCCCAGTATGCTTGAACTGGCTTAAAATAGCAGGACTAGATGAAATCGCTTGACATTTAGCAACTAGATGCGATGTCCCTCGTGGACTGAAGGCTGCATTTGTCAAGCACTAGGAAAGGGCAGAGCTGTGAGGGCCGGTGAGGCAGCTGGGGAGGCACGGCCACTCCCGGGAGGGCCTGGGAAGGGATGGCCCCCACCACGTGCTCATTCCTAGTCCTCAGTCAACATGGAGAATACAACGCGGTGATGTTGCACGGTGAGAGAACGTAGTTGGTGGCTTGCTTCGTCAATTTCTCTTTGTTTTTCATTTAAATAGGTTAAACAGTGCACCTGTTCAGGGATACTCAGAGCATGTTGGAAATAAAACTACCATAAGGATGACTTACCCCGAGGGTGCGCCCCTGTCTGACCTTGAGTATTATTCCAATGACTTGTTTGTTGCTGTTTTATTTAAGAGTGTTGACTTCATCTGGCTTCAAGCAATGATAAAGAATGAAACCCTGGTAAGCACCAGAGATTCAGCTATCACCTGTGTCTTAGTAAAAAGTGGTCGCCATCAGGAAGTACCTTTTCCCAGAACTGGGTCCTTTGCAGAGACCTTTCAGAACTGCTTGCTGAGAAGTGTGAGTCACATGTGAACACTGGGATGATTATTTAATGGGAATATCAAATTTGGGACCAAAATTGCTGTTACTGGGATTGGTCACCTACCGTATTCACCAGACTTGCACTTATTTGGCTTTTGGCTATTTCCAGAAATTAGATTTCTTGGATGAATAATATACCATTATTAAGGATATTCAAAAGAATATACATAAAGATATTGGTGATGGTTGCACACATAATGCAATCGCTGTCACTAAATGGTACACGCAAAATATGTTAAATTGGCAAATGTACAGTAAAATCTGCAAAAGCTGGAACCTGTGTAAGGTGGAAACCTGTCAGAGAAGGAAAACACAAATATTTCCTGCTAATAGAGAGTGATGGAAAAGTGGAAAGACTGCACCCTGTCAGAAGGTGGAAAACTTGCAAGACTCGGAGAAACAAGGCAGTCCTGTCAAGTTCCAGCTTTCACAGGTTTCACTATATATATTTTTACAGCAATAAGAATACATTAAAAAATGAATATGCATAAAATCTCTGTTGAATATTCTCCAGAAATGCTCCAATAGGTGGTCCCCTTGTTAGAATAAATGCATGGTGTTCCCGGGGCCAGTGTGAAGGGAGAGCCCTTACCTGGTCATATTCCTTTGGTTTGTCTTTATAGTAATCGATCACATAACTTTGTAGTCCCACCTGGTACACGGAAATAAATTTCAGCAGTCAACTGTCAAGGAGTATGTGCGCATTTATATACACCTGCACGAACTAGCTGTCTGCAGAAATACTGGGAGCTATTAGACTTTTCACATAAGCTCTCTCTGAGGGAGAATTTATATCTCCAAGGCTTGGTTCTTTACAGATTGTCAGGGTCTTCTGGACTTTCTGTTGGGTAGTTGTTCTTGTTAGAAGATGAGGCATACATGAAATGACTTACAGTCCGTTACCATGAGACATAGTGGGACTAGGAAACTGAGTAAGTGGAGGTGGGGGCAGGATGGGGGCCTGGTCAGGGTGGGTGCCGACACAGCTCTTAGTACCCTTGAAGTTAGACCCGTACGCTTGGTCTTCTCTGGACAGTAATAGCTCTAGACCCTAAAAAGGCGTACCATCTCAGGAGGAATTTCTTCCCCAAGCAAGAGCTGGCCCCACAGCTCTTCTCTTGTACAGTGTCTCCTCTATAAATCAGCTCCTTCAGAATTACTTTTTTGAGCTGGAGTACTGGGTTTGCCTAGGTCTCAAGGATTCTGCTGCAGAATGCCGCACCCAGGCCTCCCTGGGACCATGGCCACGCAGTGGCTGACTGACAGAATGTAGAATCCACACAGTGGTTAACTGACAATGCAGAATGCTACACCCAGGCCTCTGTGGGACAATGCCCACACAGTGGCTGACTGACAGAATGCAGAATCCACACAGTGGCCAACTGACAATGCAGAATGCTACACCCAGGCCTCTGTGGGACAATGCCCACACAGTGGCTGACTGACAGAACGCAGAATACTACACCCAGGGCTCCCTGGGACCATGCCCACGCAGTGGCTGACTGACAGAATGCAGAATGCCATACCCAGTCCTCTATGGGTCCATGCCCATGCAGTGGCTGACTGACAGAATGCAGAATGCTATACCCAGGCCTCCCTGGGACCATGCCCATGCAGTGGCTGACTGACAGAATGCAGAATGCTATACCCAGGCCTCCCTGGGACCACGCCCATGCAGTGGCTGACTGACAGAATGCAGAATGCTATACCCAGGCCTCCCTGGGACCACGCCCATGCAGTGGCTGACTGACAGAATGCAGAATGCTACACCCAGGCCTCCGTGGGACCATGCCCACGCAGTGGCCAGGTTAGCAGGGTCTGTGTTCTCACCCTCTGCTGAGAGGACAACTTTATTGAACACCCTAATTCTCAACATTGCTCACTTTCTCCCTTAGCCATTTTGGGTGCGATTGTTCTTTTGGAAGCAAGTGGCGGAAAAAATCCCACTACATCCAAAACACTTCAGGATTTTGAATCCAGTTATCATCAAAGAGACTGCCTTTGACATCCTTCAGTACTCGGAGCCACGGTCCAGGTTCTGGGGCCGAGATAAGGTATTTCTGTTGTTATTGAAAGTTAACTGTTCTCTGTGTTTGAAGGGAAACGTCTGTACAAATTCCACTTAGGCTCAACTGTATATCCAGAAACATCTCCCTTGGGGATGCTTAGCCATCGGTTAGCTGCTGCTCATGTAGGTACCACTCCCCCTGACTGGAGGCTTCCTAATTGTCTCCTTGGCGTGTTCCCCTGTGAGTCACCCTTTGATATATTAAGCACGGTGAACACTTATGCCACTGAGATTTTATTTAAGGCATTCTTACTGTGGGACTTCATGGTGCCTAACACTGCAGGACCCTGAAGGGCACTTTGAGGGTCTGAAAAATTCTTTCATTTTAATTTAAGTTGCGTGAGCCGCTTATTAAGCTGACCAGACAACATTGATGTTTATCGTCACTTTATACATGATGATAGTCAGCCTTCTAGAGGAGTGTTTTTCAGCTGATGCCTGGGTCCCACCCCGATGTTCTGATTTAATGGGTCTGTGCTGTGGTCTGTGCATTGAGATTTTTTGGAGTTCCCTGGGTGACTTTATTTTGCATCCTAGCTTGAACCGTGCGCTATAGGCTGGTAATTGTAGAGCTTCTTTACCTGCAATTAGCATGTGCTGCCACCAGGTGGCTGGGGATCCCTTTATTACCTATGGCTTCATGGTCTGAATAGCTAGACCCGTGTCTTTAAAACTTTCCAAAAACAGTGGAAATCTTTCTTAAACAAAAATTTAAGCAGAACTCTAAAATATGAAGAAAAGCAAGGGATTTTGAAACGTGGGGTCCAGTGGGGCCCAGCAGCTCACACCAGAAGCCTGACCTATCTCTAAGCAAGAGGTGCAGGTCAGGGCAGCAAACACTGAGCTAGGCTCTTTGGTGTAGTCAACCAAAAGGCAGGCTCTTCTATTATCCCTATGAATCAAATTTTTAATAAAAAGTGTTCTTTAAAGCAACTTATAGATGTTAAAAGGAGTGCTGCAGTTATTAAGGAAAACAAACACCCGAATATAATTACAATAAAACCAAACCTGTTGCCATCAAGTCAATTCTGACTCTTAGCGACCCTATAGGACAGAGTAGGACTGCCCCGTAGAGTTGCCAAGGAGTGCCTAGTGGAATCGAACTGCCAACCTTTTAGCAGCCGTAGCTCTTAACCACTGTGCCATCAGGGTCTTAAATATAATTAGGCACCTTCAGAACAAAAACCTGATTCTTTCTATGGTCAGACACTGCTAAATCCACTTCTGGCTCTCACCTCAGGCTTGAATGCCCAGCTCACTGTGACCCATCTCACCTAGTTGAAGCTCTTTCTGTGCTCAGCTTGATTGCCTTGGGGCTCCAGAGCAGTCTCGGTGGCTGACCTTGCTCATTTTCCAGTGACTTTGTGCCCACAGATCCTCGGGAGCCAACGTTGCCGTTTTCCTCAGCGCTCTGCCCTTGCCTTCCTGCCTCTCCATCCGTGGAGCGCCACTAGGGCCAAGTAGGAGCCTCTCCAGAGCCAGGTTTCCAGTCAGGAGGCAGCAAAGGTTTCCTCTCAGCAGAGATCGTTAGGTTTATGGTGGGAATCATCACAAGTTTTCCTTAGCCGCACTCTCCCACGTGGGAGCACACGGGGCTGATTCACCCCTTTAGAACATGGACTTACAACTTTTAATCTGTTAATATCACTTTTAACATGCTTTTCTTTAAAGGATTTAAACAGAATTTGGCAAGATTCTTAAATTGTAAAGAGGTTTCACTACAAATAGACTTGAGAATCTCTCATGATCCTGCCACACCTTGATTACTGGGTCTTTTTTGTGTGTGTGTGTGCTTTAAGTGAAAGTTTACAATTCAAGTTAGTTTCTTCTACAAAAACTTATGCACACATTGTTATACAACCCTCGTTGCTCTCCTTATAATGTGACAGCACACTTCTCCTTTCCACCCTGTATTTCCTGTGTCCATTCAACCAGCTCCTGTCCGCCTCTGCCTTGTCATCTCGTCTCCAGACAGGAGCTGCCCACACAGTCTCATGTGTCTACTTGAGCTAAGAAACTCACTCCAGCCAGTATCATATTTTATGTCTTATAGTCCAGTCTAACCTTTGTCTGAAAAGTTAGTTTCGATTTCTGTGTCTTTTAAACTGCACTGTTTCTTTATTAAATTCCTTAGTATTTTCTAAACCCAGACAAATGTGCATTTGTTTGTTTGTTGATAGATTTTATTTAGAAAGTAACCTTTAAAAAATGGAACAGATTTAATTATATAAAATGTGAAGTTGCTGAATGGCAAAACATAGAAACCACTCAGAACACAGAATTAAGTATATATGTGACAGAGTAAATACTCTTCAAGCACAAAAAACTCTTCTTAAATCAGAAAGAAAAAGATGAGTCACTAAACAAATGGGCAAAGAGTATGAACAGATATTTCACAAAAGAGAGAGTTAAAATGGGCACGGAAATAAAAGGAGCCAAGGTTTCTCCCAAAACTATTCGAAGAAGGTGTGGCCAGGGAATGTGTGATAAAATGTTCAACTTCTAGAATCAATTAAAAGCAAATTGGAGCCACAGTGGCATACTTTACCTTTTTTCTTAGGGAAGATTTAAAAGCTTAATAATGTCCTTGGTCAGCAGGAATGTAGGTGAAGTTATAAGTCTGAGCTTTTTCTGGAGGATACTGTGGCAATATACATCAGTTTTAAATATGAATAGTCTTTGACCTAGCAGGGCTGGGGTGGAGATCCAGAAAGCACCATTCTAGATTTTGCAAATGGCAGGAGGCATGGCAGGATAACAGACATGAGGAAGGGGTGGCACAGCCCAAACCCAGCGTGATTTGGACATTTGTCATGTTGGGCCAGAGTCAGTAGGATACGCTTTGAAAGGGATAAATGTGAGAGTCCTATATTTGCGTCTAAAAACGTACTTGCCCAAATAGAGAGTGAGAAGAAACAGGCTTAGCAGCTATACATGTGACGTTGGCCCAGAGGTATACGTTGATGTACTACAGGTAGGCGTGAGTACAGTCTTCACCAGTGGAAACCAAGACAGAGTTCATGCACAGGAGACAGCCCGGAGGGATGGGGTCCCGAAACAGCGCCCTTGGGAAGACTGCTGAGGCCCTGCGGGCATCCACCCCAGAGGACACCTCGTAGAAACTTGGGTCTCAGGAAGAAGTACATGTGAAAGAGAACATGGGCTTGTTTTGTGATTCTGGACATCATATTTAGGATCCAGGGCGGGGGGAGTGGAAATTTTAGAAAGAACAAATTTTAGCTTGGCACAGGAAGCATTTTCAGGCTGCCTCCTGATGGGGTGTTAAACGTATTCACATCACCCACTGTGTTTTAGAGTTTAGATTCCTAACTTGATGGGAAGTCAGACTTTAATATCCTGTGATTCTCTATGTTCAGTTAAAAAATAACCGCAGGATATCGGGGGGAGATTGCTGGGAGTCAGAAGCAGGAGCGGATTGACCAGCGAGCAGGATGTGCACGGGCTTGCTCATATTTGGTTGCTGCCCTGTAGTGCACAATTGTGCCTGTTTCTCAAGGTGAAATTGTGCACTACAGACTGGTGAGCGGGCGCAGGTGGGCTCTGCGTACCTTGTTTATTGGGTAATCTGTCCCTGATCAGAAGGCACGTTTAAAGGGCTGGTTGGAAGGACTGCTTACAGACCCATGCGAAAGGAAAAGGTGGTGAATACATGGGGTTAGCAACCCTGGAAGCCATTGCCTCTGTGGGAACCATTGCCTCCATGGGAGCCATTACTCCACGGGAACCATTTCCTCCACAGAAACCATTCGTCCACGGGAACTATTTCTCCATGGGAACTGTTGGCTCCGAGGGAGCGATTGCTCCATGGGCCTGAAACGTCAAGAAGAAGAGCAGTTATGTGAACCCAGAGAGAGCTGAGGGAGAGTGCTTCCCAGTGAAGGGCTGAGGGCTGTAGCACCTGAGAGAGACGAAATGAGGGAACAGAAAAAAATAATAACTGCAGCTCCAGAGCTGCTTTTATTACTTGCATAGAGCGTACAATACTTAGAAAGCAGTGAATTGTGCTAAGAGTTTTTTTGGTCTTCTCCCTTTTTCAGAACGTCCCCACGATTGGCATCATCGCTGTCATCTTAGCCACGCATCTGTGTGATGAAGTCAGCGTGGCGGGGTTTGGGTATGACCTCAGTCAGCCCAGGACCCCTCTGCACTATTTCGACAACCAGTGCATGGCCGCCATGAACTTCCAGACCATGCATAACGTGACGACGGAGACCAGGTTCCTTCTCAGACTGGTCAGGGAAGGCGTGCTGAAGGACCTCAGTGGCGGCATCCACTGTGAATTTTGAACCCAGAAAACCTCACCGGAAATGCAGCTGTGCCTCCGGGGCTGTGTCTAATAGCCTTCTGGGGGCATTTCATCCTCTGGTATTTTGAAGTGCAGCTGGCATTTCTAACTTCTATTTTTTTTTTTTAAGTTTAGCTCTTCCCATTTTTGTTTTTTTTTCCGTTTATTTGAGGTCGGTGTTTTTTGCACAACATTTTGTAAGTTAATTTTGAGGATTGAATTGAGTTGGAAAGACTTTTTAAAGAGAATTTTATGTCATGATGTTTTATTGTGTTATGAGAAACTAATTTGTGAAAACCCTATCCATGTGCTGCACATAGAATGCCAGGTCATTGAGTGGAAAGAGAGGAGAAGGCACTCCTGTGGCAATAGCCTGGAATGCCTGCTTCTGTTCACTCTTGCCCTCTTTGGGGGAACAGATGTCACAGGCATTCCTAGGATAATGTGATCAGTAGCTAGACCACTAGTACTGGTTCTGTACTGGTTCGGCAAAGCTGCTGTGAGGGCTGGGCCGGGTGGAAATGTTCCCAGCTTTCTCTGTTGGTCTGGTTCCTGCCTGGAGTCTTGTGGGAATGACCCAGAGCAGCTGTGTCCTGCGGGGTGGGACACAGAAGACATTCTCTGTGTCCCTGGATGCTATGAAGCTGCCCCGGGCTGCAGAAAGCCACCGTCTGCTCAGCAGTTACGACAACTCTTGACTCGAGTTTTTTACTGCCCTTTCAAAGCACTTATGTGTTTAACCTGAGGTGTCACCCTGTCTCTGAGGTAGCTTATAAAAAGTTAGGGTAAAACCTCTGCTATCCAGAGTCACAGGGGAATAAATCTTTTCCAAGAAAAATCTTGTTTTCTGAAACACTGAAAGAAAATCCTCCCAGTATTTAAAATTGCCTGTTTAAAAAAAAAAAAATTTTTTTTTTTTTGAATGCCTGCCTGGCATTGTGTACCAGGCAGTGTACTGGTTAAAAAAAGAATAAAGACTTTTGAGGCGCTCTCACAGTCTAGTTAATTTGAGTGTGGGTTTTTTTGTTTGTTTGTTTGTGTGTTTTTTTAATTAAAGAAAATAAGCCTATCTAAAATGTCCTTCTTGGATGCTGCAGCTAGCTATAGGCCTCACCGTGGATACCAATAGTGAGGGATGGAAGACTAAGGGTACCTTGTCCTGAAAGGGGCCCCTGAGTAGGGCAAATGGTTAGTGCACTTGGCTGAGAACCAAAAGGTTGAAGGTTTAAGTCCACCCAGAGGCACCTCAGGAGAAAGGCTTGGTGATCTACTTGCAAAACATCAGCCACTGAAAACTCTGTGGAGCACAGTTCTACTCTGACACATACGGAGTCGCCAGGAGTCAGAATCCACTCTGTGGCAACTGGTTGCTGGTTGTCCTGCAAGCTTTCTTATCCTGGTCAGCTGAGAACTCTAGGGGATAAATCTTGGGTGTCGGTAGCTTCCTCCCAGAGAACAGGCTTGCTCAGCTGTCTTCCATCTCTTTAACTGCTCCAAGCTTTGCTGTCAGAATATCTACTGCTCCTGTTCCCCTCTGCCCCCAACCCTCACGTCTCATTGCTCACTTTGCTTCTCCCCACGGTGCAGCTTCACTCCCAGCCCGTCCAGTGTCCTCCAAAGAGCTGGGCAGAGCGTTTAAGGCGGAGAGTGCCTGTATCTCCAGGGCCCTGGGGTAGACTCAGAGGGGCCTGCATTGCAAAATAGCATTTCTCTGGGCTTGGAGTCTTAAGATTTTGGTTTTTGCTCTATAAAATACTGTTTGTTTAAAAGAAAATGCCTTTAAATTCTCACTAGTTAAATTACTTAGTTTTGAAAATCGAGACTCAGGAAATGGCCCATGGCTTCTCTGTGGTCAGGTGGGGCCAGGCTTATACCACATATTTCTGCCACGTCATGGTGAAAGCAGAACTGTGCTCCATAGGGTTTTCATGGCTGATTTTTCAGAAGTAGGTCGCCAGGCCTTTCTTGTGAGGCACCTCTGGGTAGACTCGAACCTCCAACCTTTCAATTAGTGGGTGGGTCCATTAACCATTTGCACCACCCAGGGATTCCACTAGCCCTAAATGAATAAAAAGGTAGAATTTTAAATGGCTTCTTATGGAGTCCACCAGCCAATCAGAGTTTACTGGAGGCCACCTTCAAGAATTTCTAACACTTTGGGAGTTGTTTGTCAGAAGTTTTATCTTTGCCTTCAAAGCTGTGCTCCCCTTAGCCCACCACACCCACATTTCTGGGAACAGACCTTCTCTGAGTGTTTTGGGGAGATAAAAATGTGGATCTCCTCTCTTAGTTACCTAGTGCTGCCATAACAGGAACACCACAAGTGGATGGCTTTAACAGAGAGAAATTTACTCTCTCATAGTCTAGTAGATTACAAGTCCAAATTCAGGGTGTCGGCTCCAGGGGAAGGCTTTCTCTCTCAGCTCCAGAGGAAGGTCCTTGTCATCAATTGCCCCCTGGTCGAGGAGCTTCTCAGACGCAGGGACCCTGTGTCCAAAGGACACGCTCTACTCCTGGTGCTGCTTTCTTGGTGGTGTGAGGTCCCCAAATCTCTGCTTGCTTCCCTTTCCTTTTATCTCTTGAGACATAAAAGGTGGTGCAGGCCACACCCCAGGGAAGCTCCCTTTACCTTGGATCAGGGAGGTAACCTGGGTAAGGGTGGTGTTAACAATCCCACCTTAATCCTCTCAACATGAAATTACCATCACAAAATGGCCTAACCAAGTTGATACACACTTGGGGCGGGGGCGACACAATTCAATCCATGGCATCTCCAGTAACTCACGTTTTACTGTCACTCTCAGTTTTGTACAGCTTCATAGGCACACTTGCGTCCCTCTTACGATAGGTGGAATCAGTGGCTTTGAAGCAATTCAGGAGAACTTAACACATATTCTGTATGTGAACATATTTAATAGAATTTTGAGCCACGGAAAATTTTTCTTTTGCCTTTTTTTTTTTTTTTTTTTTTTCTCTTTTTCCCTAGGGAAACGCCGGTGGTGTAGTGATTGAGTACTACAGCTGCTAACCAGGAGGTTGGCAGTTCGAATCCACCAGGCGCGCTCCTTGGAAACTATGGGGGGATTCTATTCTGTCCTATCGGGTCGCTATGATTCAGAATCGACTCAACGGCAGTGGGGTTTTTTTTTGTCCTAGAGAGCATATTCTCTCCAGAAGCCTAGGCTGGCCTTTAAAAAATGCTTTTGGGAGCAGGATGAGTATATCCCAATAAGGTGTGTGTAGACAAAGGTAACAGGTTTTACACAACAACTTTATTCTAAGAATTACCTTTCATTTTTGCTCCATAATGTGTGACACACTGTTTTTTTCATTTCCCAGGGGTATATTAATAAACCACGGGCAATATCCATGTCCACTAACTATGAGGGTCTCGCCATTTGTTTGACCTTGAGCTCAAATTTAAGTTGCCAAACCAGGGTTTTGGACTGCTTTTGTTGAATGGTGACCTCTTGGTCACCAGTGGTCAAGCCAGCTTGTGTGCAGAACTGGCCTTAGTTATAAAAGGAAAAAAGCCGTCACGCCATAGTCCACCCGGGTTATTAAAGGTTTCTGACACAAAAGATTGCTTTGTTTTGGCTACATCGTAACCCCATCGCTTTGGGACTTAGTAAGAAAGGCTTGTTGAATGTGCCTTTCTACTGTCTTAAGAGGGCATTTTGGAGCATCACAGCAGGAAGAGGAAGGGGCGATGCCTTACTCTGCTGCTGGGTCCACAGCAGCCAAGGCTGGGGTATTTTGTCAGCTTCCTTTTGAACACTTGCCTTGGGTCAGCTGAGAAGAAGAAAAGGAATAGTACCTATGACTTAGCAGACATTCCCCTTGGAAGGCAGGGAGTTTTTAGTACGCTCAAGCCACCAGCAAGAACTGCTTGACACTGGGGCCCTTCTTTTATAAACTCGTGGTGACAAAATGCTTCCCTTAAACAAAAGGCCCTGTGTTTGCTGCCCGTGGGACCAGTGGCTACTTCCCAGGCAGTGACCCTCCGCGTAGGGACACCCAGATGACCACAGGCTCAGCTCTGAGACTAGAGCGCAGACAACAGAGAGGAAGGGCTCTCCAGTACATCAGAGCGCACCCCAAAACACCTCCCTCCCAGCCCCTACCCAGGAAAGCCAGACACCTGGCCCAACCCCGACTTCGTTCTCTCCTTTCCCACTTCCCAAGGTCAATATGGGTTAGTATTCACAAAACAAGGTGTTTTATCTGGGTTGGGATAACCCTTACTTATGACCAACACTCAGTGTAAGACTGAAGTAAATTGGGAGGAAGAATTCATTAAATGTACATCACACACACCCTTTGCCGTCGAGTTGATTCGGACTCATTGAGACCCTGTAGGACAGAATAGAACTGCCGCATAGGGTTTCCAAGGCTGTAATCTTTACAGAAGCAGACTGCCACATCTTTCTCCCACAAGGCAGCTGGTGGGTTTGAACCTCCAACCTTTCAGCAGCTGAGCACTTAACCATTGCAACACCAGGGCTCCTTTAAATACACATACAAATTTTATTGACTAGAAATTAATGTTCCCCAAAATGAAATTGCAAATGTAGCGGTTTAACTTTCATTAGCTGAATGATTAAAAAAAAAAATGATTAGATTTGAGTAATTCCCAATACTAAATTCCAACCCATTTAGTAAGGAAGAGTCCCTGAGTGATACAAATGGTTAACACACTTGGCTGCTAAACGGGGGTTCAAGTCCACCCAGAGGTGCCTCAGAAGAAAGGGCCTGGCGATCTACTGAAAATTCAGCCATTGAAAATTCCATGGACCACAGTTCCACGGTCACACACGGGGCTGCCGTGAGTCAGAGTCGACGCCACAGCAACCGGATTTAGCAGGAAAGAAAAGCACCCACATTAGCACGGTACAGTGCCACCAAAGTAAATAGCACGCTATGAAATTTAGTTGTAACGTTTTGAAAAAAAAAAATTTTGAAAAGCAGGTATTTTTTCCAATGAGTTGTGTCACAAAAACACATAGGAAGGAAGAGAAGTTAATAAACTTCCTTCCGTCTGGGAGAAATGAGATGTCAAGGTTTGTGTTGGTCTCGGGCTACCATCCAAGACCTGCCCCGTGCGGCAGACACAGCTCCTGGGCAGCACAAAAAACAAACGTCAAAGAAACTGACTCTTCAGCAGTACCTCAGAGCTGCTGCTGCTGTTGTGTGCTGTCGAGTCCATTCCGACTCCTGGCGACCCTAAAGGACAGACTAGAACTGTCCCATAGGGCTTCCAAGGAGCGGCTGGTAGATTTGAACCGCTGACCTTTTGGTTAACAGCCTGAGTTCTTAACCACTGCGCCACCAGGGTTCCACCGCATAGCAGCAATACTAATAACTGTACACTAAAATTTTAAAACTTAAAAGAGCAATAAATTTTTACTCTGTCCTCTGTAACTTAACGTTTTTTGACTTAGAGAAGAAAATCAGGTCCAAGAAAAATTGATATTAAAGAAGAGGTCGTTTAAAATGTGGGTTAGATGCCTGATATGAAAAAGTAATTAAATTTCCAGACAGTCTTATGAACATGTCAGATGCATGAAGACAAATGTGTAGATATGGCCTGTAACGGCTGATTAGCAGCAGTAGTCAAATGCAGAAGTGGTTTCACATCGACTTACTCATAATGTATCAGTATATCCTATTCGCAGGCTTATTTGGGATGGAAGGAAATTGACTAGGAACCCTAAAGCCATGAGAATTGGAGAATGCATTCGTAACTAAGTTACGAACTCTTTAGTGACAGAATTTTATACTTCATTCCATCGATTGTTGTTGTTAGGTGCCGTCGAGCCGATTCCGGCTCATAGCAACCCTATAAGACAGAGTAGAACTGCTCCATAGGGTTTCCTAGGCTGTGATCTTTACGGGAGCAGATCGCCAGTTCTTTCCTGCTGAAGAGCTGCTGGTGGATTCGAACCGCTGATCTTTCAGTTAGCAGCTAAGCGCTTAACCCAAAAGGCCTTGCCTATTGTAGGCATTAAATAAATATGTTTTCATTTGATTTGATTTGATTTGGTATCGTTGATGGAATTTAAAGATTGGCAGCTGACGGTCTAAAACTGAACACGATGGATGGTCTTGGGTCAAGAGTTGGGTTATGGGTGTCTTTTATGCTGAGAGGAGTGGGACAAAGGTGATAAAGCAATAAATGAGTGCAGTCATTTTTTCCATGTGTAGTTGTCCCAGTGGTTTAAAAGCTATTTTAAAAGAATGTGTTAAAAGTTGGATATGCCCATTTAATGGCTGTATACAGATTCAACCATTTTGGAAAGGAAACGAATTGCTGAAGTGTCCAAAATGCACCCTACTTTTTCAGAAACCCACCAGCATATATCAAAGCACGGGTGCGGTTTCAGACTAACAGAGCAGCTCCTGTGTCAAACGCTCTGTTTCATATTCAAGACAGTTGTAGTGATTTTATTGTGTAGAATCTCGAAACAGAGATAATATACCTCTATCATAACTACAGAAACCCTAGTGGCACAGTGGTTAAGTACTATGGCTGCTAACCAAGAGGTTGGCAGTTCAAATCCACCAGGTGCTCCTTGGAAACTCTACGGGGCAGTTCTACTCTGTCCTATAGGGTCTCTATGAGTCAGAATCGACTTGATGACAGTGGTTTTTTAAATCATATCTACACATTTGTCTGTTTTTTTTTTTTTTTGCCCTCCATCATTTACTCATTAAAGTTTTGTTGTTGTATTTACGATGGCAATCACTAAAATATCTGATCATTATGAATTGTTCAGCCCTGTCTTTAAAATGGAAACCCTGGTGGGGTAGTGGTTAAGTGCTATGGCTACTAATTGAAAGGTTGGCAGTTCAAATCCACTACGCGCTCCTTGAAAACTCTTTGGGACAGTTCTACTCTGCCCTATAGGGTCGCTAAAAGTCGGAATCAACTCAACAGCAATGGGTTTGGTTTGGGTTTTTTCTTTTTTTTTTTTTTGGTCTTTAAAATACAAGGTGGCATGGGGTTGCTACGAGTCGAAATCGACTCTATGGCAGCAGGTTTTTTTTGGATGAGTTGGAATCAATTCGATGGCAATGGATTTGGTGGGGGTTTATTGTTTGTTTGCTTTGGTCTTCAAAATAATGATGGACAACAGATCTTTTGACTGTGGGTTTTGTGCTGAAGGCCGCTTGCTCTTCTGATATTCAGTACAAAGACTGAGTGGACTTCAAAATCACACACACACTCAAACAAAACTGGATTTCAGCCTAAACCAAGAGTCTTGTCCCAAAAACGAAAAGTTGAGTGGAATAACACCATGGTGGCCTCCCACCGCCCCCGCCCCCCACCTCGCCCCTTTATTTCACTTCTCTGTGCAAAGTTGACCTAAATAAAAAAACATGGTGTGTACGGTGATGCCAGGGTGAGTTGCAGAGGAGTCAAAAGGACAGACCCTCTGTCCTCTTGCTGACTGCTCAGTCTCACGACAGGCCACCATTAGTCACAAAGACTGGCAGGGACTGTAGACACCATCTAGCCTGACTGCCTGCTTCACAGCCTTCGGGGCCATGAACATTAGCCTGGCTCGGGTGCACTTACACCGTTCAATGAGCAGGTCGGGTATCCTGATTTTGACTCTGGATGATATGATCACCATACTTATTGCTTCGTATGCTTATCCCTAGTGGTCCATTTTATGTTTTTAAAAGTCTTTATCCCAAGGATCCCAAGATGCTTGGTCTCCCTTTTAGACCACTTCAGGACCACTTCATTCTCAGCCTGCAGCTATTTCAAAGTCTCTCCAGCATCTTCCCCGGATCTCGCTCCACAGAGAGCCCCTTCCTCGTCATTCTAATTTTCTTTCCCTCTTCTCACCACCCGCCCCCTCAACCTGCCCGGTTCCTGCATTGTTCCCTCCAACCAGAAAAAGACAGCCCTCCCTCTCCAGGAAGAAAGTGAAGTTGGGCTGACAATAGCAGGAGACCTTGGCAGGCTGGGGACAAGGAGACAGAGCTGAAGGTCAGCTGCCATGTCCCTCTTCGGCAGATGTCCAAACTTCCTGCAGAAACTAAAGACTGTCCCATTCTTATCGTCCAATTTTGGGTACTCCTGAAAAAAAGTGTTAAGATTTTAAATATTATTTAACATTGAAATACGAAATAGAAGAAAAGCTTATTTAGATCAGCTTTCATTGCTTTAGCCTTTTCAAGTCAACCTGTGGATAAAGAGACACGCAACCCCTTTTGTGTGACAAGCTTGCATTAACCCTGGTGGTGTAGTGGTTAAGTTCCACGGCTGCTAACCAAAGGGTCAGCAGTTCAAATCCACCAGGAGCTCCTTGGAAACTCTATGGGGCAGTTCTACTCTGTCCTATAGGGTCGCTATGAGTTGGAACCGACTCGACGGCACTGAGTTTTTTCGGTTGCAGCTGTCCAGCTGTGATTGGGGAAATTCAACACCTCTCAATAAAGATTTTTTTTTTAAGGGTGGTGATTACTAAAATGGGGTCCTTGGGGGGGTGCAAAACAGTTAAGGCATTTGGCTATTTGGTTGGCAGTTTGAGTCTACCTGGAGGCACCTCAAAAGAAAGGCCTGGCAATCTACTTCTGAAAAACCAGCCATTGAAAACCCTACAGTGCACAGTGCTACTCTGACACATGTGGGGTTGCTGTGAGTCAGAATCACTCAATGGCGACAGCTGCATCTGCTAACGCCCACTGGTGCAACCACGTGGTAAGAGAGAAAAGAAAGCATTTTAAAATGATGGCCCTGTGGGCCAACTGCCCAGAGTTGGCATGTGCACAGCAGGGTGTTCGCCAGCCGTCACTTTCGTGGGCCCCCATGGTTGCCAAGGTCTGGCTCACAGGTCTGTTGGCCCCAACTCCAGGAGAGTTCTGACTGCATCAACAAGGACCATGCTGAGACCCACCTGCTCCAGGCACACTCCCACATCTTCCAAAACCTGGAACTGAGATCAAACCCAGTGGTTGCCTTATTTTTAAACACTGCGATATACCAGGTCCTGGAATACGGAAGTGCAGCTAACAGTGGGAGTCCTTCTGTAGGACACTCTGTTCCTCGGGGTAACCACAGAGTTGTGGTGAGGAGGAGACAGGCCCTGCTGAGCATGCCACGCTTGGTTCAGGCTCTGGCAGCAGTTGGTGCTCTGCCCACAGCTCCAGACAGACACCTTTGGCTGTAACTTGGTACCCAGCAGGGCTGTCCCCAGTACATTTCCCTATGACACCCTGACTGGAGAGGCTGCAGACAAAATGGACCCTGTTCCTGGAGTTTCAGTTTAGAGGAGAAGAGGTGGTAGGTGGCAGTTCAAAGGTGAGTCCAGGACACCGGCGAGCTTATCATGGGATGTAGCGGAAGTCTAGTCTGTGGCCTAAGGGATGGTTGGAGTCCCTGGGTGATGCAAATGGTTCATGTGTGTGGCTGCTAACCAAAACAGTGGCGGTTCAAATCCACCTAGAGATGCCTCAGAAGAAAGACCTGGTGATCTGCTTCCAAAAAAATCATCCATTGAAAACCCTATGGAGCACAGTTCTACTCTGACACCCACGGGGTCACCATGAGTCACATTCGACTTCATGGCAGTTGTTTTGCTTTTCGTTTTGAGGTGATAAAGCACAACAAAAGGTATCAAACCAAATCCAAAAGATAAGTACAGGCTAAGGGTGCGGCAATTATGTGGGATGAAGCCCTAGAAGCCAGGCTAAGGAGGTGAACCCTAGGGGAAAGAGCAATTTAGAGCCCCTGGTGGGTGTTAATGGGGGAGGACTTGATCCAACTTACCATACTTTCCACAAATAACACACTCACATAAAGTGCCCATGCATATAACGTGCATAGCACATCTAGGAAAATGATATACTGGGGTTGCCCAAAAACATAGAATGGCGTTATTTGCATAGAAACTCAGTATGCTAAAAAACATCACTGTCTGGGGTGAAGGAGAATGGGGCTGATGGACTGGAAGCAGGGAGAGAATGGGAAAACCAAGGGAGGTGCTCTCACTGTGGGCAAAACTGAAAAGTGGGTGTGCTGGAGGCCATGGTCGGGAGTCGCCCCTTGCCTGGCTCAGGAGGGCCTCACGATGCTCCAGGCTGCCTTCTGACCTACGATTCTTACAGCCAGTTTTCTAAATTTCTCTTTGGGGGTGACTGGAGAGAGCCTGGGACCAGGAACCAGAAGGCAAGAAGGTAGCCCTACCTCTGCCATGACACCCTGTATGCTTTGGAGCAAATCAACTTGGGCTTCTTGTCTGTTAAACAGGGCCTTGGTGGGTCCCCAGCACTTGCTCTTTAATAAAAAAGAATGGTCCACTGTGCCACCTAGTGTCCATGAGGCTCAGTGCACAATTCTCGCAGCACAGGACTCCCGATCCTCCCCATTCCCTGGATCTGGCTCATTCCTCTAACAGCCGTCCCCCTGCTGGCTCCCACATCCTCGTCAGCTGGTTGGAGATGTCTCTCCTTTCTGCACTATCTGGACCTTCCTGTCAGGCAGCTTCTCCTTGGGTTCCCCTTCTTCCTTACAAGTTTCTGCCCCTGATCCTCTTCTCTCCTTCTCACTGTACTCTCTTCCTTGGTGATCATCCACTCCAGTCATTCACCCCATCCCTTCACCTTCGACTCTGTCCTTTTTATTCCCATACCCTGCTCTGCAGTGGGGCCTCCCCTCAAGTCTCCAGAGCCCCACTCCAGCACGCCCACCTCCTCCAGGACACGGCCCCCTCCCCAGCTGGCCTGAACCTCAGACTCCAAAGGAAAATGCTATGCTTCATCCCAGAGCTGACACAGCTCTTCCACTGAAGGACTCAGCTGAAAGGTACATCGCACAGGTACCAGGACTCAGCCTCAGAGAGCCACCATGTCTTCTTTTCTTCTTCTTCACCCCACGTCCATCTGCTGGTGGGTCAGAAGGACTCTCCTCTGCAGTGTCTCTTATATCCAGCTTCATCACTTGTTAACTTGATGGCCCAGAAGTGTGAGGCTCTGGGAGGAAATGGAGCTCCTATGGACCCTTCAGAGCCCACCCTGCCTTGACTCTTCTTGATCCTTCTGTCCTAACCACCCACAGTCCTGGGCTCCTAGACTGCCCTCAGGAAGAAACACAACTTGTGTTCTTGTATTTTTTCTTTATGACGCAAATAATACATGCCTATTGTCGATATGGGGAGCCCTGGTGAAGTAGCGGTTGAAAGCTATGGCTGCTAACCAAAAGGTCGGCAGTTCGGATCTACGAGCTGCTCTTGGAAACCCTATGGAACAGTTCTATCTACTCTGTCCTGTAGGGTCACTCTGGGTCAGAATCTACTCAACGGGTTTGGATTTTTTTGAATTGTAGATACAGAGGAGCCTTGGTGGTGCAGTGGTTAAGCACTAGGCTGCTAACCAAAAGGTCTGCCATTTGAACACGTTAGCCCCTCCACAGGAGAAAGATGTGGCAGTCTGCTTCTGTAAAGATTTACAGCCTTGGGGCTGTAAGATTTACCCTATGGGGCAGTTCTACTCTGTCCTACAGGGTTGCTATGAGCCAGAATCAACTCGATGGCAATGGGTTTGGGTATTGTAGATATATTTGAGCACATACACACACAGAAAGACAAGAATAAGAAAATTAAAGTTATTCATGCTTCCACTCTAATTGAGGTACCCACTATTAAGAGTTTAAGACTTATCTTCCCAGGCTATTTTTTCTCTGCATGCACGTATATATAATTAGAATGATTGTAGACAAATTAGATTTTCCAGATGGGATCATATGGGCCATATTTCTTCATAATATACTCTTCCCCACCTTTAATATATATATGTTAATACATATAGATTTACCTAATCCTTTTTAAGGCTATGTTTGAATATACCATAATTTTCTTAAGACCAATTAGGTTGTTTTAATTTTAAGTATTATAAATAATTATATATATTTGAATTCTTGTCAGATCCTTTTCTTAGGCTAAGTTCCTAATAGCAGGCTTGCAGGGGCAATGGTGGCTCAGTGGTAGAATTTTTGCCTTCCACATGGGAGACCTGGGTTTGATTCCTGGCCAAGACGCCTCATCCACAGCCATCTTCTGTCTGTCAGTGGAGGCTTATGTGTTGTTATGATGCTGAACATGTTTTATTAGCACAGCTTCCAGACTAAGACAGACTAGAGAGAAAGACCTGGCAATCTACTTTCGGCAAATCACAAAGATCCGATCCCATTGTACATGGGGTTACCATGAGCTAGGGGCCGACTCGATAGCAGCCAACAACAACAGCAATAGGTGCATGTTGTTGAACTGCCCTCCAAAATGGCTACGCTAATTTATACTCCCACCGACTATGTAGGAAAGAATCTGCTTACACATGGCCTTGACAGTCCTGGAGCCAATCCTATTACTCCTCTGTTTTTGACAACTTAATAAGAGACAAATGATATCTTCATATTTTGAGTTGAATGTCTTAGATATTAGTGGAGCTAAATATTTTTCTATGTTAATTTGTCATATGTATTTTTCCCTCACCCCAACTCACTCATAGGGCAGGGTTCCACACTGCAAGAGGCAAGACGAGAAGACCGGAGGCTACTGCCCTGCCTGGCGCCCAGGGTAGTGGCTTAGAGAGTTTTCCCAGAGACTCCAAAACTCTCCCAAAAGGTACTGATTTTATTTGAGACAGATTATGGGGGAGTTTCAAGCCTAAGAGTGCTCTCAAAAACAAAAGTTCCTTTGAAGTAAGAGCAACAAGCTAAACCACAGGCCAGCTAGTTCATCAGAGAGAAGCAGGCAAACAGACAGTTAAGAAGGGCCCTCCCGAGGTCAGCACAAATCTCAAAGCCTGACCTTAAAAACTACCCCTGCCCAAATTTAGTTGGATCAGACTTGCTGAGCAATTTAAGCCCAGTACATGGTCAAAAATAAGTGTCAGTAATTTTTCAAAGGTGGTGTGTAATAGCAAATGAAGCAGAATGCTTAACACAGAGATCAGAGAAATAGCCAAAGAAAGGCCTGATAAAACCACTGTCATCCCAGAGTGACTATACCAGAGATCGCACCCTCTGAGTAGCAACACCAAAATCTTCATGTTGCAGGTGAAATATATATCACTAAAATAGTCTAGCCAAGTTACAAAACAAACAACAACAAAAAGCCCCAGAGAGGGGAATCAGTATCCAGAGTTGCTACATTACATAACTAAAATGTCTAATTTTCAACAAAAAATTCTGAGACACGCAGAAAAACAGAAGTATGTGACCCATGAAAGGGAAAATAATCAGGGAACAAATCTTCCTCTGAAAGAGACCAAGTATCAGACTTAATAAATACTTCAAAGTAGACATTATAAATATGTTCAAAGAAGTAAAGGAATTCATGCTTAAAGAAGTAAAGGAAGGTATGAACACAATGCCTCATCAGGTAGATAATATCAATAAAATGAAAATTACTTTTTTTTTTTAAATGGAAATTCTGGAGTTGAAAAGTACAATGATCATAATGAAAAATTCATTAGACAGCTTCAACAGTAGATTTGAACTGGCAGAAGAAACCTGAAGATACATTTATAGAGATTATGTAACCTGAAGAACAAAAAAAATAAAATGAAGAAAACTGAACAGAGCCTCAGAGAAATGGGGGACAACTTTAAGTGCACCAACAAATGTGTAGTAGGAATACCAGAGGGAGAGGAGAAAGAGAAAGGAATAGAAAAAATATTTAAGAAACAATGACTGAAAATGTCCCAAATTTGCTGAAAAAATAATCTACACATCTGAGAAGCTCAGTGATAAATGCAGAGATCCACACTGAGAGATATCATAGTAAAAATGCTGAAATTCAAAAACAAAGAGAAAAATCTTGAAAGCAATGATATAAAAATGACTCATTACATACAAAAAAAAAAAAATTTTTTTTTTTTAGGTAAAGGAACCCCCAAAAGATTAACAGCTGATTTCTCATCTGAAACAATGGAGACCAGAAGGCAGTAAGATGACATATTCAAAGTGCTGAAAGAAAAAAAAAAAAAGCTATCAACCAAGAATCCTGTTTTTTAAATTTTGTTGTTGAGGCTATACACAAGTAAAACATACACCAATTCAACAGTTTCTACATGTACAATTAATTCAGTAACATTGATTATATTCTTCAAGTTGTACAACCATTCTCACCATCCTTTTCTGAGTTGTTCCTCCTGCATTAACATATAAACTCACTGCTCCCTAAGGTTCCTATCTAATCTTTCAAGTTGCTGTTGTCAATTTGATCCTATACAGATAGTTCTTAAAAGAGTATAGTGCTCAAGGCAGATATGTTTTATTAGCTAAGCTAAACTATTGTTTGGTTTTAAGAAAATTTCAGGGGATAGTTTTGGCTTAAGGTTTAAAGATTATCTCAGGGCAATAGTTTCAGGGGTTCATCCATCCTCCATGGCTTCAGAAATTCTGGAGTCCATAAGAATTGGAAATTCTGTTCTACATTTCCCCCTTTTGATCATGATTCTTCTATAGAATCTTTGATCAAAATGTTCAGTAATGGTAGCCAGACACCATCCAGTTCTTCTGGTCTCATAACAAAGGAGGCAGTTGTTCATAGAGGCAATTAGACACACATTCCATTTCCTCTTCCTATTCCTGACTCTCCTTTCTCTGTTACTCCATGTGAACACAGACCAATTGTTGAGCCTTGGATGGCCACTTGCAAGCTTTTAAGACCCTAGGAACTACACAATGAACTAGGAAGTAAAATAGAAGCACAGAATATATCCTTAGGCCAATTAACTGAGATGTCCAATGAAACCATGACATTAAAACCCCAAACCAAGGAACCAGATCTCATGAGGACTGATGTACATAAGCGGCCCCAGCAACTACTCTTTTTTTTTTTTTTGTCATTGTTATAAATATGTCTATCACACAACTTTTGTGAATTCAACTTTTTACAGGTGTACAATTTACTGACAGCACTTAAAATAATCGACTGTGTAACCCTATTGCCATGAGTCGGAACTGACTTGACGGCACCTAACAACAACAGCAATGATATCAACGCAATTTTTCCATCACCATAAACCAAAATTTCTCCCTCCCTCCTGCCCCTGATAACCACTAGTAAATTTTGGTCTCTAAACATTTGCCTTTCTTTGTCTTTTTATATAAGTGAGGCCATACAATATTTGACCTTTTGTGATTGACTCATTTCACTCAGCATAATGTCTTCAAGCTCCATCCACATAGTAGCACATATCAAGACTTCATTTCTCCTGTTGGGTGAGTAGTATTCCATTGTATGTTATGTACCACATTTTATTTATCCATTCATCTGTTGATTGGCATTTTTAGGTCATTCCATTTTTTGGCTATTGTAAATAGTCCTGCAATGAACATTTGTGTAGGAGTGGAATTGCTGGATCATATGATAGTTCTATTTTTAGTTTTTTGAGGAACAACCACAATATTTTTCACAATGGTTGTACCATTTTGCATTCCCACCAGCAATTTCCCCACATCCTTGCCAGCATTTGTTATTTTCTGTTTTTTTAATCTTAGCCATCCTAGTGGGAGTGAAAAGGTATTTCATTGTGGTTTTGATTTGCATCTAATTGCTAATAACATTGAGCATCGTTTCATGTGTTTGGTGTCCATTGTCCTCTTTGGTGAAATGTCTGTTCAAGTCCTTTGCCAATGTTTTGGTTGGGTTATTGTATTTTTTGTTGTTAAACTGTCAAAGTTTTATATGCATTTGGTTTATTCTTATTGGCTATGTGGTTTCCAAAGATATTCTCCCAGTCGGTAGCTTGTCTTTTTACTTTTTTGGTAAAGTCTTGTGATGAACAAAAGTTTTTAATTTTTATGAGGACCCATTTATTTATCATATCTTTTGCTGTTTGTGCTTTTGTTATCATATTAGATCATACATTGTTAAAATCTTGGCCCAACAGTCTTGCCCCTGCATTTTCTTCTGAGAATTTTAGCTTGTACATTTAGGTCTTTAATCCATTTTGAATTTGTCTTTGTGTATAGTGTGAGGCATGGACCCATTTCATTTTTCTGATTGTGGAAATCCAATTTTCCCAACACCATTTATGGAGGAGACTCTTCTTTCTCCATCGAATGGACTTAGCACTCGTGTCAAAAATCAGTTGACCACAGATATGTGGGTTTATTTCTGTAATCTCAATCCCATTCCATTGGTCTTGTGTCTATTGTTATGCCAGTACCAACCTGTTTTGATTACTACCTATTGCTGTTGAGTTGATTCCCACTCATAGTGACCCTACAGGACAGAGTAGAACTGCCCCATACGGTTTCCAAAGAGCACCTGGTAGATTCGAACTGCTGACCTTTTGGTTAGCGGCCATAGCTCTTAACCACTATGCCACCAGTGTTTCCTGGAGCAGTGTAATATGTTTCAAAATCTGGAAGTGTGAGTCCTCTTACTTTGTTCTTCTCTTTCAACATTGCTTTAGCTATTCACGGCCGCTTCCATTTTCATATAAATTTGAGGATTGGTTTTTCCATTTCTGTAAAGAAGGCTGTTGGAATTTTGATCAGGATTGCACTGAATCTACAGATCACTTTGGGTAGTACTGACATCTTCACAATATTAAATCTTCCAATCCATCGATGTGGAACATCTTTGCATTCATTTAAGTCTTCTTTAATCTCTTTAGGAGTGTTTTATAATTTTCATTGTATAAGCCCTTCGTATTCCTGGTCAAATTTGTTCCTAGTTATTTTATTCTCTTAGATGCTGTTGTAAATGGACTTGTTTCCCCATTTCCCTTTCAGATTTCTCATTGCTGGTGTACAGAAACTCACCTGACTTTTGTTTGTTGACCTTGTACCCTGCAGCTTTACTGAATTCCTCTATTAGCTCCAGAAGTTTTGCTGCAAACTCATTGGAATTTTCTATATATAGGTCATGTTATCTGCAAATAGAGATAATTTTACCTCTTCTTTTCCAATCTGGATAGTTTTTATTTCTTTTTCTTGTCTTGTTGCTCTGGCTAGGACTTCTAATACAATATTGAATAGAGGTGGTGAGAACAGGCACCCTTGTTTTATCTCCAGTTTCAAAGGGAAAGCACTCAGTCTTTCTCCATTAAGTATAATGTGGGCTGTTGGCTTTTCATATTGAGGAATTTCCCTTCTATTCCAATCTTCTTTAGTGTTTTCATCAAGAAGGTGTGTTGGATTTTATCAAATGTTTTTTCTGTATCCATAGAGATAATCATATGGTTCTTTTCCTTTGTTCTATGAATACAGTGTATTATGTTGGTTGATTTTCTAATGTTGAACCATCTTTGCATTCCTGGAATAAATCTCATTTGTTCATAGTGTATGATTCTTTTCCTGTGCTGTTTGATTCTGTTCAATAGTATTTGTTTGAGTACTTTTGCATCTATATTCATAATAGATATTGTCCTGTAATTTTCTTTTGTGGTGTCTTTGTCTGGTTTTGGTGTCAAGGTTATGTTTCCTTCACAGAATGAATTAGGGAATATTTCTTCCTTCTCTACCTTTTGGAAGAGTTTAAACAGTATTTCTGTCAATCCTTCTCTAAGTGTTTGGTAGAATTCTCCAGTGAAACCATCTGGTCCAGGACTTTTTTTTTTTTTTACTGTGCTTTAAGAGAAAGTTTAAAACAGGTCAGTCACTCATATAAAAACTTACATACACCTTGCCAAAAAAAAAAACAAACCAAACCCAGTGCCGTCAAGTCAATTCCGACTCATAGCGACCCTATAGGACAGAGTAGAACTGCCCTATAGAGTTTCCAAGGAGCCCCTGGTGGATTTGAACTGCTGACCCTTTGGTTAGCTGCTGTAGCACTTAACCACTAGGGTTTTCTACACCTTGCCATACACTCCTAATTGCTTTCCCTCTGATGAGATAGCACAGTTCTTCCCTCCACTGTCTCTCCTCGTGTCCGTTCGGGTAGCTTGTGGCCCCCTCTGCCTTCTCACCTCCCCCTCAGACAGGAGATGCCAACATAGTCTCATGTGTCCACTTGATCCAAAAAGCCCATTCCTCACCAGTATCATTTTCCATCCCCTATTTTTTTTATTCCAGTCCAATCCCTGTCTGAAGAGTTAGCTTTGGGAATGGTTCCCATCTTGGGCTAACAGAAGGTCTGGGGGACCATGGCCTCCAGGGTCCCTGCGGTCCCAGTCTAACCATTAAGCCTGGTCTTTTTACGAGAATTTGGGGTCTGCATCCCACTGCTCTCCTGCTCCCTCAGAGCTTCTCTGGTGAGTTCCCGTCAGGGCAGTCATTGGTTGTGGCCGGGCACCATCTAGCTCTTCTGGTCTCAGGCTGATGTAGTCCCCAGCTTATGTGGTCCTTTCTGTCTCTTAGGCTCATAATCACCTTGTGTCTTTGGGGTTCTTCATTCTTCCTTGCTCCAGGTGGGTTGAGACCAATCGATGCATCTTAGATGGCCCCTTGCTCGCGTTTAAGACCCCAGACACCACTCTCCAAAGTGGGACGCAGAATGTTTTCTTATTAGATTTTATTACTCCAGTTGACTTAGATGTCCCCTGAAACCATGGTCCTCAAACCCCTGTCACTGTTACAATGGACTTTGAAGCATTCAGTTTATTCAGGAAACTTCTTTGCTTTTGGTTTAGTCCATTTGTGTTGACCTCTCCTGTATTGTGTATTGCCTTTCCCTTCACCTGAAATGACACTTATCTACTAATTAGTGAATACCCCCTCTCTCCCTCCCTCCCCCCTCTCGTAACCACCAAAGAATATTTTCTTCTCTGTTTAAACTGTTTCTCCAGTTCTTATAATAGTGGTCTTATACAATATTTGTCCTTTCACAATTGACTGATTTCACTCAGCATAATGTCTTCCAGATTTCTCCATGTTATGAAATGTTTCATGGATTCAACATCATTCTTTATAGATGTGTAGTATTCCATTGTGTGAATATATCATAATTTATTTACCCATTCATCCATTGATGGGCACCTTGGTTGCTTCCAACTTTTTGCTCTTGTAAACAGTGCTGCAATGAACATAGGTATGCATATATCTGTTTGTGTAAAGGCTCTTATTTCTCTAGGATATATTCCAAGGACTGGGATTGCTGGATCGTATGGTAGTTCTATTTCTAGCTTTTTAAGGAAGTGCCAAATAGATTTCCAGAGTGGTTGTACCATTTTACATTCCCACCAGCAGCGTAGAAGTGTTCCAGTCTCTCCACAGCCTCTCCAACATTTACTATTTTGTGTTTTTTGGATTAATGCCAGCCTCGTTGGAGTGAGATGGAATCTCATTGTAGTTTTGATTTGCATTTCTCTAATGGCTAATGATTGTGAGCATTTCCTCATGTATCTGTTAGTGGCCTGAATGTCTTCTTTAGTGAAGTGCCTGTTCACATCCTTTGCCCATTTTTTTAATTGGGTTATTTGTCTTTCTGTGGTTGAGTTTTAGGAGAATCACGTAGATTTTAGAGATCAGGCGCTGATCAGAAATGTCGTAGCTGAAAACTTGTTCCCAGTCCATAGGTGGTCTTCTTACTCTTTTGGTGACGTCTTTGGATGAGCATAGGTTTTAGTAATGTTTTGTATTCTGTTTATGCCATGTTGTCCCTATTTTTTATTCCATGATCTTTATCATTTTAGACTTTATGTTTAGGTCTTTGATCCATTTTGAGCTCGTTTGTGTGCATGGAGTGCAGTATGGGTCTTGTTTCATTTTTTCCGGATGGATATCCAGTTATGCCAGCACCATTTGTTAAAAAGACTGCCTTTTCCCCAATTAACTGACTTTGGGCCTTCGTCAAATACCAGCTGCTCATATGTGGATGGATTTATATCTGGGTTCTCAATTCTGTTCCACTGGTCTGTATGTCTGTTGTTGTACCAGTACCAGGCTGTTTTGACTACTGTGGTGGTATAATAGGTTCTAAAATCAGGTAGAGTGAGGCCTCCCACCTTGTTCTTCTTTTTCAGTAATGCTTTACTTATCCGGGGCCTCTTTTCCTTCCATATGAAGTTGGTGATTTGTTTCTCCAGCTCATTAAAAAATGTCATTAGAATTTGGATCAGAATTGCATTGCATCTATAGATGGCTTTTGGTAGAACATACATTTTTACAATGTTAAGTCTTCCTATCCATGAGCAAGGTATGTTTTTCCACCTACATAAGTGCCTTTTGGTTTCTTGCAGTAGTGCCTTGTAGTTTTCCTTGTGTAGGTCTTTTACGTCTCTGCTAAGATTTATTCTCTAGGACTTATTTTTTGTTGGGAGGTTTTTGATCACTGATTCAATCTCTTCACTTGTTATAAGTCTGTTGAGGCTTTCTATTTCCTCTTGAGACAGTTTGGGTAGATCATGTGCTTCTACAAATTTGTCCATTTCATCTAGGTTATATAATTTGTTGTCATACAGTCATTCATAATATTCTATCTTAATTCTCTTGTAATGTCCTCTCTTTCATTTCTTATTTTGGTTATTTTCACCTTCTTTGTCAGCCTAGCTAAAGATTTGTCAATTTTATTGATCTTAAAAGAACTAACTTCCGGTTTTATCGATTCTCTCTATTGTTTTTCTCTTTTTTATTTAATTTATTTTCTGCTCTGATCTTTGTTATTTCCTTTCTTCTGGTAGATTTAGGCTTAGTTTGCTCTCCTCTATAGTTTCTGGAGTGTCAAGTTAGGCTGTTAATTTGAGATCTTCTTTTTTCATGTAGGCATCTATTGCTATAAGTTTCCATCTGAGTACTACCTTCACTGCATCCCATAAGTTTTGGTATCTTGTGCTTTCATTTTCACTTGACTCTAAGAAATTTGTGATTTCTCTTTTGATTTCTTCCTTGACCCGTTGGTAATTTAATAGTATGTTGTTTAATTTCCATATGTGTGTGCATTTTCCAGTTTTTTTTGTTTTGTTTTGTTTTGTTTTTTCCTGTTATTGATTTCTAGCTTTACTCCATTGTGGTCAGAAAAAACACTTTGTATGAATCCAATCTTTTTAAAATTTATCAAGACTTGCTTTGTAACCTAACATGTGGTTTATCCTGGAGAATAATCCATGTGCACTGAGAAAAAAAAAGTGGAATGTATATTACCTACCTTTGAGTAGACAGTTGCATATATGCCTTTAAGTCTTGTTGGCTTATAGTGTCATTCAGTCCTCTCTTTCCTTACTGATCTTTTTTCTAGATGTTCTGTCCAATACTGAAAGTGGTGTATTAAAGTCTCCAACAATTATTGTAGTGCTATCTATTACTTCCTTTGATTCTATCGGTGTTTGCTTTGTATATTTAGGTGCTCTGATGTTGGGTGTATATGTATTTATTATTGTCAAATCTTCTTGATGAATTGACCCTTTTGATCACTATATAATGTCATTTTTACCTCTTCTAACAGATTTTGTCTTAAAGTCTACTTTGTCTGATAGTAAGATTGCCACCCCGGCTCTTTTTTGGTTATTATTTGTGTGAAATACTTTTTTCCATCTTTTCACTTTCAACCTATTTGTGTCCTTGGACCAACAAAGAATCTCGTATCCAGCAAAACCATCTTTCAAAATGAAGGCAAAGGAAAGACATGCCAAGATAAACAAAAATTGAAACAACTCATTGCTAGTAGGCCCACCTTACAAGAAATACTGAAAGAAGTTCTTCAGGCTAAAAGCAAGTAATTCCAGAAGCAAATTAAACTGCACATGAAAAAACAAAGAGCACTGGTAGAGATTGTTTAAAATTGAAAAAAAGTGTGCAACAGGGTTGCATTCTTTCACCTTACTTATTCAGTATGTGTTCTCAAATAATCTGAGAAGCTGGACTAAATGAAAAATGCAGCATCAGGATTGGAGGAAGACTCGTTAACAACCTGAGATATGTAGATGACACAATTATGCTTGCTGAAAGTAAAAACGACTTGAAGCACGTAACTGATGAAAGTAAAAGACTACAGCCTTCAGTATGGATTATACCTGAACATGAAAATCCTTACAAGCAGACCAATAAACAACATCACGATGAATGGCAAATAAATTGACGTTGTCAAAGATTTCATTTTTCTTAGATCAGTAATCAATACCCATGGAAGCAGCAATCAAGAAATGAAGTAGCATGCTGCATTGGGCAAATCTGGCACAAAAGACCTCTTTAAAGTGTTAAAAAGCAAAGATGTCACTTTGAGGACCAAGGTGCACCATAGTATTTTCAATCACCCCATATGCATGAGAAAGCTAGACAGTGAAAAAGAAAGATCAAAGAAGAATTGACCCATTCAAATTGTGGTATTGGCGGAGAATACTGGATTACCAGAAGAATGAACAAATCTGTCTTGGAGGAAGTACAGCCAAAATGCTCCTTATCAAGGATGGTGAGACTTCATCTTGTCTACTTTGGACGTGTCATCAGAAGGAACCAACCGGTGAAGAAAGACATTGTTTTTTGCAAAGTAGAGGGTCAGCAAAAAAGAAGGTGACCCTCACTGAGATGGATCAACACAGTGACTGCAAAAATGGGCTCAAACATACTAACTATTGTGAGGATGGCACAGGATGGGCAGCACTTCATTCTGTTACACATAGGATCACTACGAGTCAGAACCAACTTGATAACACCTAGCAACAACAACAACTGGTAAAGATAATTATGAGAGAAAATATAAATGCACATTTTCTTCTTTCTTAACTGACTTAAAAAGCAATTGCCTAAAACAATATGTATGTAGTTTTATTCCTAGACCTATAGCATAGAAATGTAATATGTTTGACAATAACAGCACAGAGGAGGTGGGTGGGAGCAGAGTTGTGTTGGAGTAAGGAAATAACACCAGATGATAACTCAAACCCAAATGGTAAATTCGGAATTAAATATAACAAACCTTGAAAATATATGCTTGCTCTCCTTTCTTTAGTAGTCCCTGGGTGATGCAAATAGTTAAGCACTTGGCTACCAACTGAGAATTTGGTGGTTCCAGTCCACCCAGAGGCATCTGGGAAGAAACACCTGGTGACCTACTTCTGAAAAATCAGCCATTGAAAACCCTGTGGAGCACAGTCCTACTCTGACACACATGGAATCACCATGAGTCAGAATTGACTCTAAGACAATTGGTTAGCTAGTTCTCCTTTCTTTGCTTCGCTTCTTTAACAGACAAAAATTATATAAGCAATAATTATAACAATATATTGTTGGGTCTGTAGCATATTTAGATGTAATCTATATAACAATAATAGCACAAAAAGAGGAAGAGAAAGAACAAGAGCTATATAAGAGTAATGTTTCCTTATCTAACTGGAATTAAGTTATTATAAATCTGAAGTCAGTCCTGATAAATATCAGGATTGACAAGCTGAGATGTATATGGTAAGGCCTAGAGCAACTATTAAGAAAATAACTAAAAAATACAGAGTGAAAAAAATACTAAAGGAATTAAAATGTTACTTTAGAAAATATTCACTTACTGCAAAAGAAATCAGTTAAGGAGGACTAGAGGAACAATAAAGACATGAGACATTAATACAACGAAAATAAAATAGCATAAATTCAACTATATCAAGAATAACATCAAATGGGCATGAATTAAACATTTCAATCAAAAGGCAGTTGTCAGATTGGACTAAAAAAAAGAGATTCAACTGTCTACAGTAGTTACACTTTAGATTTAAGTAGGATGAAAGCAAAAAGATGAAGAAAGACATATCATGCAAACGGAAATCATAAGAAAGCTGGAGTAGCTATACTCATATCAGACAAATAGACTTTAATACTTTAGTATTTTGTTGAGGATTTTTAATGCTAATAGGAGTATACACCACCACCAAGTGGTATTTATCCCAGGAATGGAGGCTTGTTCTAGCATCTGAAAATCAATTAATGTAATACACCACATCAATAGAGGACAAAATCCATGTGATCATCTCAATAGACACAGAAAAAGGGTTCGAAAAATTCAACACCTCTTCATGATAAAAACACTCAAGAAACTAGGCATAGAATGGAACTTCCTCAACCTGATAAATGTCACCTACAAAAAACCCTCATACTTAAAACCCTTTGCCGTCAAGTCGATTCCAACTCATAGTGACCCTATAGGACAGAGTAGGACTCTCCCTAGGATTTCCAAGGAGTGGCTGGCGGATTGCAGCTGATAACCTTTTGGTTAGCAGCTGTAGCTTGCCATAGTTGTTAACTACTGCACCACCATACTTGGAGCCCTGGTGGCGCAGCGGTTAAGAGCTTGGCTGCTAACCAAAAAGCCAGCAGTTTGAATCCACCAGGCGCTCCTTGGAAACCCTATGGGGCAGTTCTACTCTGTCCTATAGGGTCGCAGTCAGAATCGACTCAACGGCAACAAGTAACATCACACTTACTGGTCAAGACTAAACGCTTTCTTCCAAAGATCAGGAACAAGGCAAGGATGTCTGCTGTCACCACTCTATTCAACATTGTTCTGGAGGTTCTAGCCAGGGAAGTTAGACAAGAAATTGAAATAAAAGGTATCCATGTTGGAAAAGAAGAAGTAAAACTATATTTGCAGATGACATGATATTGTACAGGAAAATCCTAAGGAATTCACTAAAAAATATGAAACTAATTAGCAAATTCAGCAAGGTTGCAGAATACAAGATCAATGTACAAAAGGCAATTTTATTTCTATACAGTAGCAATGAAAAAAACCGAAAGTAATACTAAGAAAACAGTTTCAATTACAGTAATATCCAGAAATGCATCTAACCAAATAAGTGCAAAACTTATACTCTGAGAATTATAAAACTTGGTTGAAAGAAATTAAAGACCTAAATAAATGGAAAGATACCTCATTTGGTGATTGGAAGATATAGCGTTTTTAGGATAACAGTACTCCCCAAATTGTTCAACAAATTCAGCACGGTCCCTATCAAAATCCCAGCTGACGTCTTTGCAGAAATTGACGAGCTGATCTTAAAATTCATATGGAAATTCAAGGGACCTAGAATAACCAAAAAACCTTGAAAAAGAATGAAGTTGGAGAATCATACTTCCCAAGTTTAAAACTTATTACATAGCTAGAGTAACCAGGACCCTGTGGTGCTGACATAAATCTAGACATATAAATCAAAGGAATAGAAATAAACCGTCACATTTACAATCAAACAATTATTTTCAACAAAAGTGTTAAGACAATTCAGTAGGGGAAAAAATGGTATTTCCAACAAATGGTGCTGGAACAACAGGACAGCCACGTGCAAAAGAATGAAGTTGGTTTCATGTCCATTTCCAATGGAAATGTCCAGAAAAGGCAAACCTACAGAGACAAAAAGTAGCTAAGTGTCTAGGGCTGGAGAGATGAGGGATAGGAGGGTGATGTCTAAGGAGTTCTCTGTTTCTTTTTGGAGTAATGAAAATGTTTTAAAATGTATTGTAGTGGCAGCCGCACAGCTCTGTGAATACACTAAAAGCCATTGAAGTGTACACTTCAAGTGGGTGAGTTGTATGCTACGTGACTTGGATCCTAACAAAGCTGTTAAAAAAAAAAAATGTGTTCCAGTTTTCTTCATGCTTCTGAAGACAATAACGTTCTGCGGGTTCCTCGGGACCCAGGACATCTTTTGTGGCAGTTTACATGTTGTAGGTCAGTATTTGTATTTATGGCGATTTCTTTTCTCAACTCAAATAAATTTGTGGGGGCCCTGGTGGTGCAGTGGTTAAATGCTCGGCTCTAACTGAAAGGTCACTGCTCCATGAGAGGAAGATGTGGCAGTCTGCTTCCGTAAAGATTACAGGCTTTGAAACCCTACGGGGCAGTTCTACTCTGTCCTATAGGGCCACTGTGACACGGAATCAACTCGATGGCAATGGGTTTGGTTCCCCTTTTTTTTTTTAATGACTCATAAGGTGCGCCTGGTGGTTAAGCCCTCAGCTGCAAATAAAAAGGTTGTTGGTTCGAACCTACCAGCTGCTCATTGTGAAAAAGATGTGGCAGTCTGCTTTTCTAAAGATTACAGCCTTGTAAACCCTATGGGCAGCTCTATTCCATCCTATAGGGTCACTATAAGTCAGAATCGACTTGACAGCAATGGGTTTGGTTTGGTTTTTTGCAAATGACATATGATGTTGAGCATCTTTTCATGTGCTTACTTGCCATCCGTATATTTTCTTTGATGAAGTGTCTGTTCAGATCTTAGGCCCATTTTTTAATTGGGTTGTTGGTTTTCTTATTGTTCAGTTTTAGCAGTTACATATAAGTCATTTATCAGATACATGTTTTGCAGATATTTTCTCCCAGGCTGGGGCTTGTCCTTTTGTTATCTTAACAGTGTCCTTTACAGAGAAGAAGTTTTTAATTTTAATAAAATTCAACTTATCAATTTTTTTCTTTCAGGGATCATGCTTTTGTTGTTGTATCTAAAAATTCATCTCCAAAACCAAGGTCACCTAGGTTTTCTCCTATGTTAGCTTCTAGAAATTTATAGCTTTGTGTTTTACATTTAGGTCTCTGATCCATTTTCAGTTAATTTCTGTGGGAGATGTAAGATCTCTGTCTAGGCTCTTCTTTTTTTGCAAACAGATATCCAATTATTTCAAGACCATTTGTTGAAAAGATTATCCTTCCTCCAATGAATTGCCTGCCTGTGTTCCTTTCTCAAAGATCAGTTGACTATATTCGTATGGGTTTATTTCTGGGCTCTCTGTTCTATTCCATTGATCTATTTGTCTTTATTTCACCCGTACCACACTGTCTCGATCATTGTAGCTCTACAGTCTTAGAAGTCTAGTAGTATCAGTCCTCCGATTTTGTTCTTCTTTCAGTATTGTGTTGTCTATAGGATCAATATTTAATTGCTGATATTAGTAATTTGTATCTCTCCTTTTTTGTTGGTTAGCCTAGCTAGAGTTTTATCAATTTTATTGATCTTTTCAAAGAACCAGGCTGTAGTTTAATCAATTTCTCTATTGATGTTCTGTTTTTAATTTCATTGATTTCTGCTCAAATTTTTTTTCTTTTCTCCTGCTCCTTTAGGTTTATATTGCTCTTCTTTCACTAGTTTCCTAAGGTGGAATCTTAAATTATTTATTTTGGATTTTTTTTTCTAATATTTGCCATATTAATCATGGTCATTTTAAATTCCCTGTATGATCATTCCAAATCTGTGGCATATCTGAGCCTGGTTCTAATGCTTGCTTTGTCTCTTAAAAATGTTCGCTTTTGGCCATCTAAGATGCATCAATTGGTCTCAACCCACCTGGATCAAAGGAGAATGAAGAACACCAAGGACACAAGGTGATTACGAGCCCAAGAGACAGAAAGGGCCACATAAACCTGAGACTACATCATCCGAAAATAAGAAGAACTAGATGGTGCTACAACCGATGACTGCCTGGACAGGGAACACAACAGGGAACCCCTGAGGGAGCAGGAGAGCAGTGGGATGCAGACCCCAAATTCTCATAAGACCAGACTTAATGGTCTGACTGAGACTGGAAGGACCACAGTGGTCATGGTCCTCAGACCTTCTGTTGCCCCAGGACAGGAACCATTCCCGAAGCCAATTCTTCAGACATGGATTGGGCCGGACAATGGGTTGGAGAGGGATGCTGGTGAAGAGTGAGCTTCTTGGATCAGGTGGACACTTGAGACTATGTTGGCATCTCCTGCCTGGAGGGGAGATGAGAGGGTGGAGGGGGTTAGAAGCTGGCGAAATGGACACGAAAGGAGAGAGTGGAGGGAGAGACCGGGCTGTCTCATTAGGGGGAGAGTAATTGGGAGTGTGTAGCAAGGTGTGTATGGGTTTTTGTGTGAGAGACTGACTTGATTTGTAAACTTTCACTTAAAACACAATAAAAATTATTTTTTAAAAAAAGTTCGCTTTTGCTTCTGTGTGTGTGTTTTCTTGCCTTTTAGCATGCCTCGTAAATTTTTGTTGCAAGCCAGACGTGATGTGTCAGTTTATGGTTCCAGTGGTTTCTGCTGCTGGCAAGCTGATCTCAGCTATGATCCTCTGTATTTGTCTGTCTCTCCAATTTTTGGGGGGGAGGGGTGCTGCCTTGTGACCTCAATTCTCTCATGGATCTAAAAACAATTGTTGATTTTCAGTTTGTTCAGACTGTTTTGTTTTGAAGGCAGGAGTGATGCCTTTCAGGCTCTTTACACATCAGAGCTAAAACTGGAAGTCGTCTTCATTTGCTTCTTTGAGCTCAGAGGAAGTGAGGAGAGCTGTACAGAAAGTCTCAATCATCTTAGAGAATACATATGGCATCAGCAACAGAATGTTGCTAGAAATGTGGACATTAAATGTGTTTCTGGTGAGGCTTTAAAAGAAAATGATAAATGTGATTGGACAATAGAGGAAGGGTGACGCTTTTATGCAATGGCAAAGAAAAATATTTGGTGGAAGGTAGAATTTATAAGTGATGAACTTGGATATCTGGCTAAGGAATTTTCTAACCAAGGTCTTAATGGGGCCACAGAGTTTCTCCTTGCTGCTTATAGTAAAATGTGAAAGGAATGAGATAGATTTAAAAATAAACTGTACAAAATGAAAATAGAAAAAGTGTTGGAAAATTCTGTTGTACAAACTAAGGACACGTGTCCTAGAATGTTCACCAAGGACGAGGCTACACAATCTTTTGTTAAAAAGATTATCGCTGTGACTGATGGATCTACCCAACTGCCACAGCAGAAAACCCATCACCCTAGACTGAAGGAGACAGAGAAAGAATGAAAGGAAAGAACACTGTCTGCCTTTTGGAATTCTACAGGCAGGAAACAGGCCAAAGAAGCTACATCTGTTGTCTTCCAAGAAAAGAAAAGGGCCATCCCTGGAGCAGCACAGACATCAGCAGAACTGTTGGAAGGAGCAGTGGAAGCAGAGCTGCCTCAGTCTCAAAGGGTGGGGCCACAGCCCCTGGATTGTCAAAGGGTAGAGCCACGGCCTCCTACATTTCAAAGAGTTAGGTCTTCATCAACTCAACTCCAGAGTGTGGGGCTGCTGTTCAGTTTGGCTAAGAGGATGGGGCTGCTGCCCAAAGCTGAGGGGCAGGGCTGCCATGCCCAAGGGGCAGAAGAATGGTATCTGATGAGGCAGAGTTGCTGTCCCAGTGAATCGGAAAGGAGGAGCTGAAGCCCTGGGCTCTGGAGCCTCCACCCAGAATCCAGAGGGCATGGCCGATACCCATCGCCTGGAGGGCACGGCCATTGCCTGGATGTCTCAGAAAACAGATGATTCTTTTCAAACCTTTAGAGCTAATGTAAATTGTTCTGCTGGGTTTGGAACTTCCTCGGTATCTGTTATCCCTTCTTTTCCTCCAATTTCCCCCATTTGTAATGGAAATGTCTACCTTGTGCCTTGTGCCTGTTCCACCACTGTACTTTGAAAATAGATAACTTGTAGTCTCGATTTCACAGGTACACAGATGAAGAGGAAGTTTCCTCAAGAATGAAATATGCCTTAAGTTTCACCCATATTTGCTTTAGAGGATTCAGAAGATGAGATTTTGGACTTGGAGTTAATTTAAGACTTTTGGGATGATACAATGGGGTGAATGTGTTTTACAGTGGCAAAGACATGAATTTTGGGGATCCAAAGGGTGGAATGTTATGGATTGAATTATATGTGTTGTAAATCTTAACCTCTATGCCTGTGGTTAGAGGAGCCCTGGTGGCTCAATGATTAAGCACTTGACTGCTAACCAAAAGGTTGGCAGTTTGAACCCACCAGCAGCTCCACAAGAGGAAGACACGGCAGTCTGCTTCTATAAAGATCACAGACTTGGAAACCCTGTGGGGCAGTTCTACCCTGTCCTATAGGGTCGCTATGAGTCGAAATCAATTTGATGGCAATGGGTTTGGTTTTGGTTTATACCTGATATTATAATCCCATTTGGGAATGGGTTTGTTATGTTAATGAGGCAGGATTAGCATCTGGCGTATCTTAAGCCAATTTCTTTTGAGATATAAGGAGCAAGAAGCAAGCTAAAAGAGAGATGAGGAAAGATAGATGCCAAGACATAAGGAGATCTCCAAGGAACTAGGAAGCAGAAGTTAAAAAGACAAGGACCTTCCTCCAGAGCCAACAGAGAGAAAAAGCTTTCTTCTATAGCCAGTGCTCTGAATTTAGACTTCTATGCTCATAAACTGTGAGAAAATAAATTTCTGTTTGTTAAAGCCACCCACTTGTGGTATTTTTGTTATAGAAATCCTAGATAACTAAGACAGGGGCTATTGAGTCTACCCACCCCGCCCCCACCAGGAGCTCAGGCAGGCCGTGGTAAGTACCTTGGCACGTGGTAAGTACCTTGGCACATGGTAAGTACCTTGGCACGGCAGAAGTTGGGAAACCGTAGGAGGGGCCCTTCCAGCCACAGGCCTTGATGGTGCAGCAGTGGAGCTGACAGTTGGAGAGATCCTGTTACTTCTAAAGAGGTCTGTGTGTTCTGAGCCCAAAGGTTCTTAAATCTAGGTGTTTGCTGCCAGAACTCCCGTGGAAGTATCTGCTCATTCTGTTAGACTCTTGAACACTTCGCTGCAGCATTGTTGAGAAATAACAAACTATTAGAAATTACCTAAATGTCCAACAATAATAAACAGCCAACATTCATTGGGTTCTTGTTACATGTCAGGCAATATTCTGGGCACAATATTATTTGTATTATCTCATCTAATTCTCATAATATCTAGTTATCAGTTGCTGTCAAGTCACTTCCGACTTGTGGCAACTCCATGTGTGTCAGAGCAGAACTGTGCTCCATCAGGTTTTCAATGGCTGATTTTTCAGAAGTAGATCACCAAGCCTTTCTTCCAAGGTGCCTCTGTGTGGACTTGAACCTTTAACTCTTCGGTTAGCAGCCAAGTGTATTAATAGTTTGCACTACCCAGGGACTCCCTGGTTGTTGTTAGTTGCTGTCAAGTCAATTCCAACCCATAGTACTATTATTATCTCCATTCTTTAGACTGGGGAAACTGAGGCACAAGGAGGTTAAGCAGCTGTCCAGGGGTCAAGTGACAGAGCGAGATTTGCAATCTGACTCCAGAACTGCTCTCCCAAGCACAGTTTCAATCTCTCCCTGGTAGAAGTCGATTGTAGTTTATACCTCAATTAAAAAAAAAAAAAATTCTCTGCTCAGAACGGTTTAAATTTTTATCATATGTAAAGCTGAGGAAAGTCTAGTTAGAGAAGAGCATGTGTAGTATCCTGTACGTGGGAAGTGCAGCTATTCTGGAGCGTAATCTTATAGCACTTAGACAAAGGTAGCGTGCACCTTCCCACGACGTATGACAGCAATTTCACTTCCAGATACGTATTTTTATCCCAGAGAAATTTTCACACAAGCCCAAAAAGGCGACGTGTTTGAGAATATTTATCACAGCACTTTTGGGCAGCAATCTGGGTGTCTCTGGCAGAGGGGACAGGTGTCATGTGGTCGATGCCCACTCCATGAAGTTAAAAGCAAAAGACCTGGTGAACGTACTACATCATGGACGGGTTTTAAAATCAAAGAGCTGAGTGCAAAAAACAAGAGAATGAAATCACTGTAGACACTTTAAACAGACGGGATTTAACGTACAGCATTAGTGGTGAAGGTGTTGGAATCGCTGTAGGAACAGAAGTGGAAGGTAAGGCTACCTGCCGATTAGCACTTACAGGAAGCAAAGGGAAATGGTGCTACCCAGGAGCCCACACACACCAGCTGTTGTTGCTGCCATCACTGCTCCGGTTGCTACAAGAGCTGCTTCCACAGGAAAGCTGGTAATAGGGAACCCAGGGATGAGAAGGGAGAGTGTTGACATGTCATGGGGTTGTTAACCAATGTCTTAGAGCAAACGTGTGTACTAACTGTTTGATGAGAAATTAGTTTGTTCTGTAAACCTTCATCTAAAGTCAATTAAAAAAAAAGTATGATTTAAAAAAAAATTACTATTAAAAAAAAAGAGTTGCTTCCAGGTGCCTCACCCAAAAAACGGCTTCCTCCAGACTGCCTCTTCCACTCTCTCACCAATGCTTCCCATTGACAGAACCTAACATGAAGAAAGGCAGAGAGTCTGGGAAATACTGTTTGCACACTTTCCACCCCAAGAGCCCAGAGGACGGTGTAGAAGAACAAGTGAGAGACAGCAGACAGGACCCAGCGAAGTCCACCCTTTGGCTCCTCAGCATCCTACAACCCAGATTTAAACTTCAATATGGCAACAATTACTACAACTAGGGCTTCGAACCGGTTCCTTCCGGTTGGAACCCCTGCTGAGAATTTGTATTTCTAACAAGTTCCTGCTGCTGGTTAGGGGCCAACTCTCAGAACCACTAGTGGAGCAGTGGTTCTCAAAAGTTATACACAAGAAACATCTGGGGATATTGTTAAAAATGTAGATTTCGATTCAGTATAACTGCAGTAGAAGTGCAAATTCTCAGCAGGGGTTTAAACCGGAATGAACCAGTTCGAAGTCCTGGCTACAACTCCATGCTTCTGTTTGTTGTCAGTTGTTGTAGCATTGGTGCTAACTCATGACGGCCTTATACGCAACAGAATGGGACATTGCCTAGTCCTGCACCATCCTCACAATCGCTGACATGTTTGACCCCATTATTGCAGCCATTATATCAATCCATCTCATGGAAGGTCTCTCTCTTTTCCACTGATCCTCTACTTTACCAAACATGATGTCCTTTTCTAGCGACTGGTCTTTCTTGATGTGTCCAAAAGAAGCAAGATGAAGTCTCACCATCTTTGCTTCTGAGGAGCATTCTGCCCGACAGGACGCAAACACTCTTACATACACGAAGGCACACTCACCCTCTCTGCTATGTCCCTTCTATTAAATCACCAGTTGCTGCATCCATCTGCATACAATGGAATCCTCCCCTAGCTCAGTCACCAAGCCCACCTGAATCTTGTTGCTTAAGAACTGTATGGTAAAGTTAAACACCACCACCATCTCTTACATAAATTATTAGGGCTACGAGGCCTTAGTTGATACCAGGATGTCTGTGTTTGCAGCAAACAGACACGGAGCAGGTCTACAAATGGGACTTTGGGGTTCAGATCTGGCACTCAGGCACTCCTAGTTTCTACTGGTCACCAAAGTGGCTCGGCAGACAGGGATGCTGCTGAGATAGTGCTCGCTAGTATACATTAGGGAAGTGTGAGCCCATTCTCTGGGGAGCTGAACCCCAGGCATTGAAAACCCAGGTATGACTTTGCAGTTTAAGGGTGTAGCCTCTAGAGTCAGAACTCCAGGCTCAAGTCCAATGTGTCCTGCATCCTAAATGTGTGGCCTTGGGCAGGTTACTAACTTCCCTCCAGCTTAGCGTTTCTCCTCTGCTATGGCAGCTTAAATGAGAAAATCTGCACCCATGTTAGCTGTTAGTATTAATAGCTGTCAGCATGAACTGTTTTTTATGTCTAAGGGCAGCCCAGAAAGGACTGCTTACAGTTACATGGGTTTTAAATTAATGCTCCTTTTATCAACCTAGTTATCTTCATTTATGTTCAGTCTACAAATCTTGTTAGTTTGTTTATAAATATAGCAAGATGAGAATAGCTTTCAACTTCCTTTGATTAATGATCATACTAACTCAACATGAAGAGACTAAACTCCCTTTAAAAATCACTTGCAAACTTAATTAAATTTCCTGATAGACTTTTAACTGCATTTATAAATGTAGTGCACTACATGTTCTATGTAAGCACTTCAGTTGGCTAACAAAGCACACTTATGACCCTAGCAAGCAAAATCATTTCAAGTAATAAATTCTTATAAATCTAAGAAATAAAACGTATCAATACAGAGAAGCTCCATTTTTCTTTAAAACTCCAGTAATACTTACAGAAATGCAGTCAAATTTTCTTTCCCCGTTCAACTTAAAAATCACAAGTCTAAAATCTATTACAAATATTGAGCTGGAAGCTTCAAGTTAAATTGTCAATCTTTAGTAGGTTAGATTCTCTTGACTATTAAAATATTTTAAAGAAATAAACATCACAAACCAAACCCAAACCCATTGCCGTCGAGTTGATTCCGACCCATAGCAACCGTATGGGACAGAGTAGAACTGCTCTATAGGGTTTCCAAGGAGTGTCTGGTGGATTCGAACTGCTGACCTTTCGGTTAGCAGCCAAATGCTTAACCACTGCACCACCAGGGCTCCAAAACATACACCAGTCACGTCTAAATTTAACATGAAAGTTTGGATCTCAGGGGCTTAACTGGCAAGCTTCATCACCTTGTTGTTTAAACTTAAACTTTTCCAGATTAGAAAAGGGCCCTTTGAGAAGCAGATGCTCCTTCTCCAGCAGGCAAACGGTGCTATCCTTGGGGAACTGGTGGCACTGGGCTGGCAGTTTATGGCCATGACTGAGGACTCTGAATCTGGGGGCTATGGAGTCCAGAGGTCACAGTTGGACACACCAGGCTCTTTTGATGGTTGCTATGACAACATTCTACCAAAGGCGCCTTGGAAGAAAGGCCTGGTGATCTAATTCCAAAAAATCAGCCATTGAAAACCCCGTGGAGCACAGTTCTACTCTGATACGCCTGGGATCTTCTTGAGTCAGAATCTACTCCATGGCAACTGGTTTTTAACTGGTTATGTCAACAGGGATAAGATTGGCTTTGCAACCCAGGCTCCCTGGGCATTTACCCCTTACCCAATTTTCCATACCTCTTCTGAAGTTTTGTCGATTTGGTCAGGGAGTTGGAATTCGGTGACTAACTCCCCCAGGACTTTCCCATCGATCCCACCACCTGACTCCCTGTCCGAGCCGGGTCTTGTTGGCTTCAAGCTGCAGCACCAAGGTCACTCCAAGGCACAGCATTGTCCACAGGCACGTGCCCAGCCCAGGGCTCAGAGGGGCAGGAACTTTTCCTGAAACAATCATTTGCCTTTTGTTCTTGACGTGTTTTCCTCTCCCTGTTCAACCTACCTTTCCTGCTTTTATTTTCTAGGATCTTGGGCAAGTTAAGGGAATTAGGCTTGGAGGTGTGGAGAGGAGAACGAGGCGGCTTTGAGAGAACTCAGGGGCCCAGGAGTAGAAGTGCCCACCAGGAAGGGTGGTGGCAGAGGCGGCTGGGCTGTGTAGGGTATCAGGGCAGGATTGGGCGTGGGCAGGTGCCAATTTTGGGAAGCTCCCTGAGGCTTGGACAAGATCTCACAGACACACAGACAATTTAACCCCAAACCGATTAGCTTGCATGGTCCCAGGGAAGAGGGGCCCCTCTCACACCCCCTGGCAGAGGTGGAACAAGGGTCAGATCAATTTGATTTTAATGAAATAAGAAGGGTGGCGTTTCCAGTACAACATGATCCTATCCAACGTAGTGGCAAGAGACAGCATGACGGGTCTGGCTCAGCCATTCAGTAGCCATTCAATAGCTGTGAGACCCTGAGTAACTTACTTAGCTCCTCTGACCCTCTGTTTTCTCATTGGTAAAATGGGAATGAGCATCCCACCTGCCAGTGTCCCTCCCAGGCTGGGGTCTAGCCCACCTGCCTGAGCCCAGGGCTATGACAAGTGTCTCAGAGGATCAAGGCTGTGGAGACGCTGTCCACACTCAGAACCTGAGGACAGCCCTGCCCTGTGCCAAGGAGCGGCCAGTGTCAGCCCTCCCTGACCAGCAGAGGGCGCTGCGACACAGTATAGACTGCCTCATAATGAGTTGCAAGGAGGCCACTAGGTCTCCAGAGTGTAAGGGAAGACTGGAGAGAAGGAGGCCGGGAAGGGCCTGGTTGACAAGCAGTGTCCCTGGGACAGGATCAGGGTGTACTGTGTGGCATCCATCCACTTTTCAGGGGGGCAGTCTGGACGCCTGGACCTTCGGTTCTCCACACAAGGTGACACGTCCTCAGGCTCTCTGTGCCCCTTGGACCCCACTCACAGATCCTCAGTCCCTGAGCACTGTGCCTGCTTGGAAGTCCTGGGGCGGTGGGGGGGAGGGGAGGGGGGCTGGGCTCGCATGTGGTCAAACCAATTTGCACCCAAAGGGCACCCCTGCAGCTCTGCCAGGAGTCTGGGTGTCCAGTGGCATCACTAGGGTTGGTGTCACACAGTGCAGTAACTCATGGTGTCACTCCCCCATGTTAATTACAATATTGTAGCTAAAACATCAGAAAATTTGACAAAATCAGAAACTACAAAAACAACAGGTCGCGCTTGTAGTGCGTGCAGACAAAACCATGGGATTCAAAGTGTCATTATAATTGGCTAATAATGACAGCGCTGGCCAGAGCGCATTTCAAAAAGTAAATCGAGTTTTAGCCATGTAGGTGTATTGATACGTGTAAGCTGGGCTTACGAAAAATGCTTTTGTCGTTGTAACTAACTACAGGGATATCATTATTAAAAAAAATTAATTTCTGCTGAAACGCTGCACAAAAATTTTATAGACATTTTGGTGTCACCCCCTCTGACAGTGTCACCCAGTACGGTCCACACACCCGCACCCCCCTAGTGACGCCACTGTGAGTAAGCAGTCTGGCGTTCCTAAACCTGGCGGTGCTTCAATACAGGGTGGCAGAGAACTGCAGTTTGTGTTTTTAAATACAGCTCCCTATGCCCACCACAGTGGTCCAGGAATCACGGAGCTGAGCGTCCCCCTGGAGAGTCAGACATCCGTGTGAGGATGACTCTAGTAAGTGGGGTGGGCTTGTAATACCACTTCTCTGAACCTGGGCCTCTTCTTGCTCCCCTGGAGGCCTGGAAGTGCCTTGTGCATTGAAGGGCCACTCCCGTGTGCTCCGTCTGATCGCCTGCTCCTCTCCTTTCTCTGTGAAGTCTGGATTTGAAGCATAATCTAAATAATCCAGAGACTGTTGCTTGTTTTTTCATTTTAATAGCTAAGAGTAAACGTAAATGGGAATCTAAAAGAGTCTCACCTGCTAATTCTTGCTTATCAACGCCTGCCAGCAGCAGGTGTCAGGAGCACAGGGGCTGATGCTCACCTTGTCTCCCCACCTCCTCAAAGCATGCTGGTTTGGGCCCCTCTTCTCGTCCCTCGCGTATATCACCCCAGATTTGCCGTCACTGTAAATTCATATCCCTCAAACGTGAGACCCTGCTCTGCCCAAGAGTCTGGGCCAGACCTGCAGGGGCCTCGATGGGGGACCAGAAGGACAGAGACAAACATAGTCAGGACGGGGCGGCGGGAGGGGGCCCAAGGTCAAAGAGGATGGAGACATGAAGATGTGGGGACATGGGGTGTTGGGGCAGTTCTGAAGAGAGAGCAATCCTCAGTGGAGGGGCATGATCGTGGAGGGGCCTGGGCAGTCAGCAGACAAGCCATGGGTCAGGGGAAGGGGATGAGCCAAGGCCAAGAGGTGGAGGGGGAAGTGCAGGTTCAGAACCAGGGAGATGCCTGGTGGGCCAGCAGGGGGAGGTGCTTTAGGGCACTTGACAGGAGTGAAACTGGGTGGGCGGGCTGGGTAGAGAGCCACGGGCACACACAGCTGACCCTCTGCTCTCACTACAGGCTTCCTCCCCTGTACGATTCAGAGAAGCAGAACATGCTTCTGAGACCAAACTGTGACCCAGCCAACCACTAGCTGTGTGACCTTGAGTAAGTCATTCAGGTCCTCAGTGTTCTGGCATCTCTACTATTAAATAAGGTTAAAGAATTACCTCACAGGGCTGCTGTGAAGATTAAATAAATTAAACTGTATGCAGTGTTTAATACCATGCCTGGCTCTTAATGGCGTTGTTATTATTTAAAAACAAACAAACCCATCACCATTAAGTGGATCCCAACTCACAGTGACTCTGTAGGACAGAGTAGAACTGCCCCATAGGGTTTCCACGGCTGTAATCTTTATGGAAGCGGACTACCACATCTTTCTCCCGTGGAGCAGCTGGTGGGTTCTTTGAGCCTCCAACCTTTTGGTTAGCAGATGAGTGCTTTAACCGCTTTGCCTCCAGGGCTCCTCTATTCCTTTGTATTAGTAATAACAACAGCCACCATTTACTGAAGGAGCCCTGACACCACAATGGTTAAGCACTCTGCTGGTAATCAAAAGGTTGACGGTTTGAATCCACCAGCTGCTCTGCAAGAGAAAAGACCCAGCATCTGCTTCCCGATTACAGCCTAGGAAACCCTGTCCTTCAGTTCTACTCTGTCCTATACATAACCCAAACCAAACCTGTTCCATACAGTCAGTTTTGAGTCATAGTGACCCTACAGGACAGGGTAGAACTGCCCCAAAGGGTTTCCAAGGAGCACCTGGTGGATTCCAACTGCTGACCTTTGGGTTAGCAGCCCTAGCTCTTAACCACTATCACCGGGGTTTCTTTCACTCTGCCCTTCAGTCGCTGTGAATGGACTTGAAGGCACACAACAATGACAACAACCACTTAGTGAGGCCTACTGTATGCCAGGCTCTGAGTTGTTTCACTACCTACATCATCTCTTTAACCTTCACAGGAAACCTCAGAGGCAGTTTACCGTTATCAAACCCAACTTACAGATGAGGAAACAGAGGCCCTGGCCCACAGTCTCAGAGGGGCAAAGTGGCTGAGCCTGACTCAGAAGCCCAGACTGTAAGACCTCTAAGCTGTCCGGTTTCCTCGGCTGGTCTTTGCTGGCTGAGGAAGGGGCTTGGGCCAGGCAGAGCTTGAGGTTCATGGACCAAGGGGATTTCTGAGCAGAGCTTTGTGTCCGTGCGTGCCGGGACGTGGGAGTAGGAGAAAAGTTGACGTCCCCAGCCCTCCCCAGCTCACCAGTTCTCAGACCCCTCCTGGCGCCTACGCCGGGGAGTCTTGGTTTTAGGCGACACGTCAGGATGCCTGTAAAAAACGGAGCAGGGGAAAAGGAGTCGAGCCCTTCAACAGTACAAATGAGTCCCTCGCCGCGCCTGATTCTTCTGGAACCCCGGCGCGCACAGACAGAAGTTGTGTATACAGGATTTTAGTATTTCCTCTCCGGCTCCAGCCCCAATTTGAGGGCCTGTAAAAGCTTGACTGGCGTCCAGTGCGGCGTGGTTTGCTGTGCTCGGCTCCCGGCGCTGAGTCAAAGCAGCCCACACAGGGACGGGGGCGCCCGCGGAGGGGGGTCGGGCGCCCACACCCACCGCCAGCCCCCACGCCCGCCGCCTGCCAGCCGCCACACGCAGGCCGCCCCGCCCGGCCGCCGGGTTGGCAAGGCTGCCCGTGAGCCAGCCGCGGGGAGGGGGCGCACGGGGGGTGGTGCGAGGGCGTGACTGCCTGACCCCTTTCTTCCCCCCGCGCCTGGGGGAAGAACCGATGAGCTGGAAACCTCGGATACTTCACTGCTGGCCGGCCAGGGCTGGCCTTGTGGCTGGGAGGCTGGATCCAGATGTCTTTTCTGAGATTTGTACTCGGTGTTGGGAGGCTTTTCGAGTCCCTGGTATTTAAATATTCCCCAGCACCTCCCTCCCCCCTGAAGTCTCCAGCTACAGTTCACTGACCCAGCTGGTCATAGGCCTGACCAGCTGTGCAACCCACTCACCCTCTCTGAGCATCAGGTCCCTACCTGTAAACTAGGGGACAGAGCTCTATCAGGTCCCTCACCTGTAAACTAGGGGTGGGGTTCCATCAGGTCCCTTACCTAGGGGAGTGGGGCCCCATCAGGTCCCTACCTGTAAGCTAGGGGGTGGGTCTCCATCAGGTCCCTGAGTAGCAAAAATGGCTTGTGCTGGCCTACTAACCAAAAGGTTGGCAGCTCAAACCTACCTGTGAAGAAAAAGCCCTGGAAATCTGCTTCCATGAAGACTGTAGTCAAGAAAACCCTATAAAGCTCAGTTCTACACTGTAACACGTGGGCTGACTGTGAGTTGGAATCAACTTGACAGTGATAGGGTTTGGGGCTGACTCTCAGGCCCTGGCTGCTCCAGTACCAACATCTTTGAGTCTGGTGAAATGTTGAGCAGCCTGGGCTGTGGCCAAGGTGCCCTGTGTGCTCCAGAGGGAGGGAGCTGGGACATCCGCAGCCATAACCAGTCAACAAGGGGACAAGGATGTTTCAGGCCAGCAAGAGAAACCCAAGGGCCAGCAAACTTAGGGTGAGGCTGGACAAGTGCTGAGTGTGAGTGTGGCGCTGAGGAAGCTCTGGGCTCCACCCACAGGGTCTGGCCCCGGGCCCACCGGCTGCTCACACCTGAGCACAGCAGCCTCGGGACACAGCCCAGGTCAGACCGGGTCTGGACCTCGTGTGGTGGGGTCACAATAGACACAGTCAGCTTGCATTGCAATTCCGAAATCCAAAAGTTCTGAAAACCAAATGTGTGTGTATGTGTGTAATGTTTGGGGTTAAATCTGACTTGAACTGACAGGAGACTATGTATCATCTATCTTTATCCCCCCACTATAAATGTTCGTACATCGCATAATAGTAACGCGTTTGATTAACACTTTGTCCCCTGGGGCACCCGAGTTTATGTCATAAACACCATAGCAGTGTATTACTTTTCTAACTCCTCTCAAAAAAAGAACCTCAAGACTTCCTAGGTCAAGTGTTGCAGATAAGAGATTGTGGACCACCAAAAACCATAAAACCAAGAGACAGAGTGACAGAGACACGGCAGTGACAATGATTCCGGTGGTCTGGCTACGCATTCCACACAGGACACGCCAGAAGACGGCTCCTGGAGGCCATCTCAATTCCTGGAAGCCCTCAGGTCAGGAGCGTCTTGAAGGACTAAGTGTGATTTTTGTGTTTAAATATAAGGATGTTTTTGTACACTATGGCTCCCTAAGTGTGTTTTTACGGGCAGCCAAAGAGTTTTTGTTTTGACCTTTTGTTTTGAAATAATTATGATTCGTGGGAAGGTGCAAAAGAATACAGGGAGATCTATGCACCTTCGCCCAGCCTCCCCCATGCTAATGTCTTACATTACTAGTACAATATCAAAATTAAGAAACTGACAATCCTTAGAGCTTATTCAGGTTTCACCAGATATACGTGCATTTCTGTGTGTGTGCGCGCACACATGCGTAGCTCAATGCAGTTGCATCACACAACTGTGCCATTCCCACAAGGCTCCTTCATGTTGTTGTTAGTTGCCATAAAGTTGACTCCAACTCACGGCTCCTTAGGTATAAATAGAACAAAACGTTGCCTGGTCCTGTGTCATCTTCATGATTGTTGCTATGTTTGAGTCCATTGCTTTGACTATCATGTCAATCCACCTCATTGAGGGTTTCCCTCATTTTTACTAACTTCCTATTTTACCGAACACGATGTCCTTTCGTAGTAATTGATCTTTCCTGATGATGTGTCCAAAGTAAGCAAAACAAAGTCTCACCATGGTTGCTTGTAAGGAACCTTCCAGTTGCATTTCTTCTAAGACTGATTTGTTCATTCTCTTGGCAGTCCCTGGTATATTCCATTTTCTTTGCCAACGTCACAGTTCAAATGCATCTGTTCTGGAAGGCTCCTTTATGCTAGCCCTTATGTCCTCATCCATCACGTCTCCCCATCCCTAACCCCTGGCAGCCACTAGTCCGTTCCTCAGCTTTATAATTTTATTATTTCAAGAATGTTACATAAATGGAATCATGCAGTAGGGATCCTTTTGAGATGGTCCTTTTTACTTGAAGTTCATCCAAGTTGTTCCATGCATCAATGGTTTGACTGCTACACAGTATTCCATGGTATAGATGTACCAGTTGGTTTAACCATGCACATTAAAGGATGTTTGGGTAGTTTCCAGTTTTTAGAAATTATGATTTAAAGCTTCTATGAACATTCATGTACAAGTATCTGCATGAAAACAAGTTTTGATTTCTCTGTAATGCCTAAGAGTAAAATTTCTGGGTACTATGGTGGGTCCATTTTTAGTTTTAAAAGGAACTGCTGAACTGTTTTCCAGAGTAGTTGTACCATTTCACTTTGCTGTCAGCAATGTATACATGATTCAGTTTCTCTGTATCCTCACCAGCATTTGGTGTTATCGCTATTTTTTATTTTACTTATTCTAATAGTTGTGTAGCTGTATCTCATTGTTGTCTTAATTTACATTTCTCTAATGGTTAACAATGTTGAATATCTTTTCATGTACTTATTTGACATCTGAATATCTCATCTGGTGAAATATCTGTGCATATATTTGGCCCATTTCCTAAATTAATTTTTTTTTTAATGTTGAGTTTTGAGAGTTCTTTATATATTCTAGATATAAATCCTTTGTCCGTATGTGGTTTGCATATATTTTCTCCCAGTCTGTAATTTGTCTTTGATCTTAACAGGATCTTTTTCAAAGCAATTTTTAAAAAATTTAATGAGGTCCGATTTATCCATTTTTTTCTCTTGTGCATCATGCTTTTGATGTCAAATGTAAGAATTCTTTGCCTAGTCCTAGATCCCAAAGATTTTCTCCTTTGTTCTTTCTAGAGGTTTTGTAGTATTGTATTTGACAGTTATTAAGTCCATGATCCACTTTGAGGGGAGAGTTTTGGGTTGAGGCTCACTTTTGGCCTGTGAGTATCCTATGGCTGAAAGAATTTTAAGAACCATTTTGACTATACTCAGTCTTTGCCTCAGGGGTACCACTTTTGGAGCCCTGGTGGCGCAGTGGTTCAGAGCTTGGCTGCTAACCAAAAGGTCGGTAGTTCGAATCCACCAGCCGCTCCTTGGAAATCCTATGAGACAGTTTTACTCTGTCCTGTATGGTCACTATGAGTTGGAATTGACTCAAAAGCAATGGGATTGATTTTGTTTTTTGATTAGCACTTTTAGATGAGGTAAAGGAGGCCCAGAGAAATTAGTAACCATCTCAAGGTTATTGAGGTTGTCGTGAGTTCTGCTCACTAAACATTTCCTGCACTCTGTCTCGCAGGCCCATGGCAGGAACATAACTCTGGGTCCTGCTGTTGGGTAGGGCCACGTGACTAGTTCTGGCCAATGAGGAGTGAGCAGAAATTATGTGAGTCCTTCCAGATCTGAGCACCGATGTGCCTTTTCTTGCCGTCTGTCATGGCAGCCAGCATGACCAGAATGGTGACTGCTCCACTAGCCTGGGTCCCAGAGAGAGGGAGCAGGAGCAGAGCCCCCGGTGGACTCATGATGGATGCTTAGCATCAGCAAGAAATAAACTTTTGTGTTTAGACTGTTACACTTTTAGGGTCATTTGTTATCACAGCATGACCCAGCCAATCCTGACTAATACAGTCACAAAGCTGGTTATTGGAAGAGTCCAGGTTCCCTCACTCCAAGGTCCAGCAGCCATATGTCAGTTTGTCTTACTGTGGTGGCTTGTGTGCTGCAATGACGCTGGAAGCTATCCCACCAGTATTTCAAAGACCAGTGAAGTCACCTATCGTGGACAGGTTTCAGTGGAGCATCCAGACTAAGACAGATTAGGAAGAAAGGCCTGGCAAACTACTTCCAAAAATTAGCCAATAAAACCTTATGGATCACAACATAACATTGTCCAACTCATTTGCTTTGGACACGTCATCAGGAAGGGGCAATCGCTGGAATAGGACATTGTGTTTGGTGAAGTAGAGAGTCAGTGAGGGCATGGGGGACCCTCGGTGAGATGGATTGGCACAATAACCACAACACAGGACTCGAATATACTGGTGACCATAAGGATGACGCAGGACAGGGCAATATTTCATTCTGTTGTACTTAAGGTTGCCATGAATTGGAGTCAACTCAACAGCAGGTGTTTGTCTATCTGTCTGTCTATATATCACTCCAGACTAAGTGCCCTATGCTAGGCACTTTCATACAATCTCCCCATCTGTTGTCCAGGCCAATCTCATGGCTCACTATCACTTGCCATAAGAAGATATCAGCAGTAGGGTTTGGATAGCTCTATCCAAACCCTCCCTGCTACCAGCACACCAGACTCCAAGAAGCAGCTGTCCCCAGGCTCCCTGCACCAGCTCAGCTCAGAAAAGATAAGCCAGCAGGGAATTTGGTGATTTGTGCTTCTGCCCAATAACCCCGGGGGCCTTCCTACTCTGCTCCTAGTCACTCCCCCTCCAGAGGCAGATCTACTTCTAAGGGCCCCTCTGAGAGGGACAGGAACAAACTGGGATCCACTGAGGTGAGGTCCTGAAATGGGGGTGGGGGGACACAGTGGACCTCACAGTGTCAAGTCCAGAAGGCAGGATGTCTGAATTCTTGCCATTTCACCAGGAGCTGCTATGTCAGAAAAGCCACCATCTCAGCTATGTTTGGGGGGATATCTTTGCTACTCAATAGCCATTTCCCCTTCTTCCTTGTTAACCTAATTTGTTTGGGATGGCAATGTGCCTAGCCCCAAGTGGAGGATCAATGACTGGTCTAAACCAAGCATGCCAATCCTGTACCTCGATTTCCCAGCCTCCTTTGCACATATCGTTAGACCATAAGATGCAAGTAGAAGTCTGCTGGTAGGAGGCCCAGGTGAAAGTTTGAAGCAAAACTCCTGCCTTCCTGGTGAAAGGGGACAGATGCAGCTGGTGTGGCCCTTCTCCTTCCACCTATCTGCTTGTTTGTTTTCTTTGGAATGTGGCGTGATACCTAGGGTTGTAGCAGCCATCTTAAGTCCACGAGGAAAAGGTGAAAAGAATCTCAGAACTACAAGTCTTAGCATTGTTGAGTTACTAAACCAATGTCAACAAACATTACCTCCTGATTTCTTGTTATGAGAAAAATAACCCCCTGTGTGTTTAAACCTCCATAGTCAGGTTTCCTGTTACTTGCAGCCAAATGCCTTCCTAACTGGTATACTGTTTAGCAGGGGAGGTGGGAAAAGACCTTGTCTTAGTTATCTAGGGCTGCTATAACAGAAATACCACAAGTGGATGGATTTAACAGAAATTTATTTTCTTACTGTTTAGGAGGCTAGATAACCAAATTCAGGGTGCCAGTTTTAAGGGAAGGCTTTCTTTCTCTGTGAGCTCTAGCGGAAAGTCCTGTCTCTTCTGAACATCTGCTCCTCGGTGATCTTCATGTGGCTTGGCATCTCTCTTCCCCCATCTCTCCTTGCTAGCTTGCTTAATCTCTTTATATCTCAAAAAAGAGCTGACTCAAAAAAAAAAAACTTTTTTTTTTAACCCTGCTTCATTAACATAACAAACACAACCCATTCCCAAATGGAATTATAACCACAGGCCATAAACCTCTTGCCTTCAAGTCGATTCGGACTCATAGTGACCCTGTAGGACAGAGTAGAACCGGCCATAGGGTTTCCAAGGCTTTATGGAAGCAGACTGCTACATCTTTCTCCCAGAGAGCAACTGGTGGATTCTAACCACCAACCTTTCAATTAGCAGCCAAGCACTTAACCACTGTGCCACCAGGCCTCTAGGAATAGAGGTTAAGATTTAGAACACATATTTTGGGGGCACACAAATTCAATCCATAATACTCCACCCTTTGGCCCCCAAAATTCATGTCCTTGCCACATGTAAAACACATTTACCCCATTACATCATCCCAAAAGTCTTAACTCCAAGTCTAAAATCTCATTTTCTGAATCCTTTAAATCAAATATGGGTGAGACTTTAGGTGTATTCCATCCTGGGGCAAACTTCCTCTTCATCTGTAAACCTACAAAGTCTAGACTATGAGTTATCTATTTTCAAAGTATAGTGGTGGAACAGGCACAAGGTAGACATTTCCATTATGATGGGAGAAACTGGAGGGAAAGAAAGGATAACAGGCACCAAGCAAGTCCAGAACTCCGCAGAACAGTTTACACTGTCACTCAAGGCTTGAAAATAGTCCTCTGTTCTCTGAGGCCATCTGGGTAATTGTCCCAACCTCTAGACTCTGGGTATTGGCTACATCCTCTGGATTCTGGATGGAGGCCCCTCAGCCCTGGGCTTCAGCTCTGCCTTCCAGGGCCACTAGGGCAGCAACTCTGCTCCCTTGGCTTTGGGTGGCCCCATTCCCCATGTCCATCTGAGTAGTGGCCCCACCCCCTTGGACTTGGTAGGCCCCATTCTTCTGTCCCTTGGGCATGGCAGCCCTGCTCTCTCAGCTTTAGGCAGCAGCCCCATCCCCCTGGCACACCTCAACAGCAGCCTCACACTCCAGACCGAGTTGGTGAAGGTCTGACTCTTTAAAACCTAGGAGGCTGTGGCCCCACCCTTTGTGGTCCACGAGACTGTAACCCCACCCTTCTAAACTGAGAAGGCCCTGCTTCCTGGGCTCCTTCCAACAGTTCTGCAGATCTCCAAGCCGCTCCAGGGATGGTCCTTTTCTTTTCTTGGAGGACAACAGATGTAGCTTCTTTGGCCTGTTTCCTGCCTGTAGAATTCCAAGAGGCAGACAGCATTCTTTCCTTTCGTTCTTTCTCTGTTCCCTTCAGTCTAAGCTGATGGGTTTTCTGCTGTGGTGGTTGGTAAGATCCATCAGTCACACACTTAACCTCTTTAACATATGATTGTGTAGCCTCGTCCTTGGTGAACATTCTAGGACACATGTCCTTAGTTTGTACAACAGAATTTTCGAAATCTTTAAGTCCTGGTTTCATTTTGCACAGTTCATTTTTAAGTCCATTTCTTTCCTCTCACATTTTGCTATAAGTGGCAAGGAGTAACCATGCAGCCCCTTTAAGATCTTGCTTAGAAATCTCCTCAGCCAGGGGCAATGGTCTCAGGAGACATTTAGGTCAGTTGGCATAACACAGTTCATAAAGAATATGTTCTACATCTGACTTTATCTCAAAAGAGATTGACTCAAGATATACTTTACACTAATCCTGCCTCATTAATACAGCAAACACAACCCATTCCCAAAAGGAATTATAACCACAGGCATAAACCCCTTGCCTTCGGGTTGATTTAGACTCATAGCGATCCTGTAGGACAGAGTAGAACTGGCCATAGAGTTTCCAGCGCTTTATGGAAGCAAATTGCCACACCTTTCTCCCACAGAGCAGCTGGTGGGATGAGTAGTATATGGGGTCTTAAAAGCCTAAGAGTGGCCATTTAAGATACATCTACTGATCCCATCCCATCCAGAGCAAAGGAGGATGAAGAAAACCAAAGATGTGGGAAACGTTAGGCCGAAGGATTAATAGATCACAAGTACCACAGCCTCCACCAGCCTAAGTTCAGAACAACTAGATGGTGCCCGGCTACCACCACCAACTGCTCTGACAGGGGTCAGAGGAGTGTCCCAGACAGAGCAGGAGAAAAATATAAAGCAAAATTGAAACTCACAAAAAAAGACCAGACTTACTGGTTTGTCAGAGACTGGAGGAGCCCTGAAACTATGGCCCCCAGGCACTCTTTTAACTCAGAACTGAAGTCACTCCCAAAGTTCGCGCTTGAGCAAAAGATTACACAGGTCTATAAAACAAACAATAACACATGTGAGGAACATGCTTATTAGCTGAATCATAAAAATGAGACCAAATAGGCAACACTTGCCCAAAAGCAAAGATGAGAGAAGGCAGGAAGGGACGGGAAAATGGGACGAATGGAAACAGGGAACCCAGGGTAGAGAAGGGGAACGTATGGACACAAAGAGGGGATTGCAACCAATGTCACAAAACAATTTATGCACAAATTGTTGAATGAGAAACTAACTTGCTCTGTAAACTTTCACCTAAAGCACACACACACACAAAAATCTCAGCCAGATATCCAAGTTCATCACTTACAAGTTCTACCTTCCACCAAATATTTGAACATAATTCAGGTAAGTTCTTTGCTATTGCATAAAAACATAGCCTTTCCTCCATTGTCCAATGACTTGTTCATCATTTTCTTTTAAAGCCTCACCAGAAGCACATTTCTAGCAACATTTTGTTGTTGGCACCATATGCATTCTCTAAGACGACAGAGATTTTGCTCTCCTCAATTCCTTCTGAGCTCTCACTAGAAATTCCTCTGAAGTCCATAATTCTACCAACAGTGCCTTCAAAGGCCAATCCAGGCTTTACTATTAGGCATCTTAAAACTCTTCCATCCTCTACCCATTACCCAACTCCAAAACTGCTCCCATAGTTTAGGTATCTGTTAGAGCAGCACCCCACTCTCACTACCAAATTCTGCTAGTGCTGCTATAACAGAAATACCACAAGTGGATGGCTTTAACAAACAGAAATTTATTTTCTCACTGCTTAGGAGGTTAGATATCCAAATTCGGGGCGCCAGCTCTAAGGGAAGGCTTTCTCTCTCTTTCGGCTCTGGAGGAACGTCCTTATCTCTTCTGAGCTTCTGCTCCTGAGTGATTTTGCTGTGGCTTGGTATCTCTCTTTGTCCATCTTTCCTTGCTAGCTTGCTTAACCTCTTCATATCTGAAAAGAGATTGAAGATACCCTACACTAATCCTGCCTTATTTAACATAACAAACACAACCTATTCCCGAATAGGATCACAACCACAGGCAGAGAGGTTAGGATTTACAGCACATATTTTTTTTTAATTAATTTTTATTGCGCTTAAAGTGAAAGTTTACAAATCAAGTCAGTCTCTTATACAAAAATTTATATATACCTTGCTATACATTCCTTGGAAACCCTGGTGGCGTAGTGGTTAAGAGCTACGGCTGCTGACCAAAAGATTGGCAGTTCAAATCCACTAGGTACTCCTTGGAAACCATATGGGACAGTTCTACCCTGGCCTATAGGGTCGCTATGAGTCAGAATTGACTCGATGGCAACTGGTTTTTTTTTTTTTATATATACACTCCTAACTGCTCTCCCCCTAATGAAACAGCACACTCCTTCCCTCCTCTTTCTCTCCTCGTGTCCATCTGGGTAGCTTCTGGCCCCCTCTGCCCTCTCATCTCCCCTCCAGACAGTTGATGCCAACATAGTCCCATGTGTCTACTTGATCCAAGAAGCTCACTCTTCACCAGTATAATTTTCCATCCCATATTCCAATCCAATCCCTGTCTGAAGAGTTGGCTTTGGGAATGGTTCCCATCTTGGGCTAACAGAAGGTCTGGGAACCATGGCCTCCGGGGTCCTTCTAGTCTCAGTCAGACCATTAAGTCTGGTCTTTTTATGAGAATTTGAGGTCCGCATCCCACTGCCCTCCTGCTTCCTCAGAGGTTCTCTGTTGTGTTCCCTGTCGGGACAGTCAACAGTTGTGGCCGGGCACCATCTAGTTCTTCTGGTCTCAGGCTGATGTAGTCTCTGGTTTATGTGGTCCTTTCTGTCTCTTAGGCTCATAATTGCTTTGTATCTTTGGTGTTCTTCATTCTTCCTTGCTCCAGGTGGGTTGAGACCAATTGATGTATCTTAGATGGCTGCTTGCTAGCATTGAAGACCCCAGACCCCACTCTCCAAAGTGGGATGCACAATGTTTTCTTAACAGATTTTATTATGTCAATTGACTTAAATGTCCCCTGAAACCATGGTCTCCAAACCCCTGCCCCTGCTATGCCGGCCTTCAAAGCGTTCAGTTTATTCAAGAAACTTCTTTGTTTTTGGTTTAGTCCAGCTGTGTTGACCTCTCCTGTATTGTGTGTTGTCTTCCCTTCACCTAAAATAAAACTTATCTACTACCTAATTAGTGAAAACCCCTCTCCCTCTCTCCCCCCTCTCGTAACCACCAAAGAATATTTTCTTTTCTGTTTAAACTATTTCTCCAGTTCTTATAATAGTGGTCTTATACAATATTTGACCTTTTGCAGCTAATTTTACTCAACATAATGTCTTCCAGATTTCTCCATGTTATGAAATGTTTCATGGATTCATCATTGTTCTTTATCAATGTGTGGTATTCCATTGTGTGAATATACCAAAATTTATTTATCCATTCATCCATTGATGGGCACCTTGGTTGCTTCCAACTTTTTGCTATTGTAAACAGTGCTGCAATGAACATGAGTGTGCATATATCTGTTCGTGTAAAGGCTCTTATTTCTCTAGGATATATTTCGAGGAGTGGGATTGCTGGATCGTATAGTAGTTCTATTTCGAGTTTTTTGAGGAAGTGCCAAATCGATTTCCAAAGTGGTTGTACCATTTTACATTCCCACCAGCAGTGTAGAAGTGTTCCAGTCTCTCCACAACCTCTCCAACATTTATTATTTTGTGTTTTTTGGATTAATGCCAGCCTTGTTGGAGTGAGATGGAATCTCATTGTAGTTTTGATTTGCGTTTCTCTAATGGCTAATATTTTTTTTTTTTTTTAATGGCTAATGATCATACAGCACATATTTTTAAGGGACGCAATTCAATCCATAACAGACCTCTTCTGGTTACCAACCCCTGCACTTCTTTTTCCTTACATGGGGTCACATGTCCCAGATCAGTCCCATCCCCAAAAGTTGCTCCTGAATGGATCAAGTCTTCCCTGCAGCAGGTGGAATGCATTTAAGCAGTTCCACTTCCTGGGCTCTGCAGCAGCAGTCTTTTGTATCTTCCACATCACTTCCAGAGTTATCTCTCCAAAGCACAAACCTGAACAGGACACTCCTCTATCAAAAAATTCTACCAGTTTCCCTGAGGGAGGCCTTGAGAATGGCATTCAAAAAAAAAAAAAAAGAGTGGCATCCAGACTCCTTTTTGGGGCCCTTAAGGCCCTTCCACCTCGATTCAGCCTACATGTGCAGCTTTGTATCCCTCCACTATTCACCAGGCACCATGTTGTTGTTGTTAGTTGCCATCAAGTCAATTCCTACTCATGCTGAGCCCATATGAGAGAGTAGAACTGCTCCATAGGGTTTTCGAAGCTGCGACCTATCAGAGCAGATCACCAGACCTTTCTTCCAAGGTGCTCCTGGGTGGGTTCAAACTGCCAACCTTTTGGCTAGTAATCGAGCACTTAACGATTTGTGCCACCCAGGGACTCCCATCAGGCACCATACCTTTCCATAACTTAACCCACCTCCATGGCCCAGGATCCACCACAAGCTGATCTGGTTGTTCCCTCCTTTGCTCTTGATACACACTCTTGTTACAGCAAGAGACATGACATCTTGTAATTACTTGTTTACCAATCTTCCTTTCCAGATATTGTGATCTGTGAGGACAAAAGCCAGTCCTTACTTTGTTCATATGTACTTCAGTTTCCAGCACAGCCAGTACTCAAAAAACAGTCTGTTGAGTAAAGAAAACCCCAGTGCCTTCATTATTGTTTGGGTATTAACCCTAAGCTTCCTCCTCAGGCTCTATATGGAGTCGCTTTTCAGTAGCCTATGATTTTCTCCACTATAAGGAAAGGACTGGTCAGTTTCCTATTAATCAATATTTTCTGAGCACTTACTACTTGCTTATATCAGTCAGCTATCTCTGCAATAATGCTGTGTAATAAATATCTACAAAATCCAGTGGCATATGACCTTGAGCATTTATTTCTCACTTGTCTGAGAGTTGGCTAGGGTGGGTGTTATTACAAAGTCCCCCCTCTCAGATTAGGAAACCAGAGGTGTAGAGAGGTAAAGTCATAGGCCAAGTTTGCACAGTTGATAAGCAGCAGAACCAGAATGAAAACCCAGGAGCCTGGCTTAAGCCTGGATTATTAAGCATTGTGCTGCATGCCTCTCTACCTTGGAGAGCATCCTACCTCTGTCCATGAAGAGTATGCTTGTCTTAGTCATCTAGTGCTGCTATAACAGAAATACCACAAGTGGAAAGCTTTAACAAAGGGAAGTTTATTCTCTTACAGTCCACTAGGCTACAAGTCCAAATTCAGGGCGGCAGCTCCGGAGGAAGTCTTTCTCTCTTTGTCAGCTCTGGAGAAGGTCCTTGTCATTAGTCTTCTTGGAACATCTCACCGCAGGAACCTCAGGTCCGAAGGATGGGCTCTGCTCCCGGCACTGCTTTCTTCGTGGTATGAGGTCCCCCGTTTCTCTGCTCACTTCTCTCTTTTATATCTCAAAAGAGATTGGCTTAAGACACTATCTAATCTTGTAGACCTCATCAGTATAACTGCTGCTAATCCATCTTATAACATCACAGTGATAGGATTTACAACATAGAGGAAAATCACAGAAAATGGTGGACAATCACACAATACTGAGAATCATGACCCAGCTAAGTTGACAGATATTTTGGGGGGACACAATTCAATCCATGACAATGCTCATTTTTTAAAAAAAAAAAATCACAACCTAGTAGTCCACTGAATGAATGTTAATATAATAATTCAGCCAGTCCTTCCTGATGTATATTTAAGCTGTTTCCAATATTTTGCTATTATAAACAATGCTGCCATGAGTAATTTGTGTTCCAGTCGTTCAGCATCTGTGAAGTATATCTGGAGAAAAAACTCCAGAGGTGGAATTTCTGGGTCAATGTTATGTGCTTTTATGATTTTGATGTTGTTGTTGTTAGCTGCCGTTGAGTCAGCCCCTGATTCCTGGCAACCCCATGTACTACAGAGTAGAACTGCTCCATAGGGTTTGGATTAAGTCAAATAAGAAACATGAAACCACGTGGAGAAAAACCAAAGCATTAGCTTAATGAAGGCTACAGACCTTGGGAGTGGAGTGGCAACAGGCAGCACCCCTGAGCCATCACCAAGGAGAGGGGTGACTCATGGTATGGCCGTTGGTGTCACTCCACGGGCCATCTGTTTCCAGCATAGACCTTCAGCCTGGAAGCACCTCTCCTCAGCCAAGAGAACAGCATGAAACACCTTCCCCAGGCACTACCCAGATGTCAGATACGATGTAGAAAAAGAGAACAAAGACTCAGGAAAGAGAGAAGCTGATCACAGACATAGTACGTATCTGTCGAAATTTTGAGAAAGAGTTGGAAACATCAATCCTTTGGTGGAAATCCATCAATTAAAAGCTTAATGCTAGAAGTAAACATTTCACAACCACCTCAGCAAGTACTGAGGCTAATTTGAAAATAAGGGTCCTGAAACAAGAAAAAAACCAATCCCGAAACCAGCAGTGTGGAGATAGCCTGGTGTAGAGGGCTGGAGGGAGCAGTCAGACTTGGCAGGAGAGGAGCCTGTGCAGGTCGGCAGACTCCATCTCCTGGCCATACTGCTCCCACCGGTTTGTCAGTGAGGAACCCCTGGCATCGACACCAGAGTCCCAGTGTAGTGAGGGCCATCAGTGTATTTGAGTCTGTGTCTGAGGGAGCAGAGTTATGGTTCTCAAGTCACATGTGAAGTTGTTCATGCTAAAACCAGTGCTTTTGTTGACTTTATATAGCCTTGAGTTTGAACAAAAATATGCGGACAACTTCAGTTGGTTATTGGGATTGGGTGAATTTACCAGTTGTTCTTGAGTTAGTTCCGACACATGGTGACCCCATGTGGTCAGGGTTTTCTCCCTCTTAGAATGTAAATTATATGGAACTGTGCTCCACAGGGCTTTCAGTGGCTGAATTTTCAGAAGTAGATCACCAGGGTTTTCTTCCAAGGCACTTCTGGGTAGACTCAAACCTCCAAACTTTCAGTTAGGAATTCAGCGTGCTAACCCAAGGACTGCTAGGTGAACTTAACTATGAAAATTGATATTCCATTGTTCTGAGCTGGAAAATTTAGGAAAGGTCCCAGTCCCGTCCCTTCTAATAGGATTCTACCCAAATGAGGTTTGGTTCTGTCTGTAGGACCCATTGCTGTCATCACGGGAAATGAGTATGATCACGTCAGCTCTGTTGCCACCTCTGTTCCTGAGTTGGCCAGAGCCGGAGAAGAGAAGGAAAGTTGGGTGATGGACACAGCTCAAGGGAGAAGAGTTGGACTCCGACCATGAGCTGTCCCCCAAGGGCGGGGAGTTGTTCCTGTAGTTTGCAAGCCTGCGCTCTGAGCAAAGAGGGTGAGTGACTTCTAGGGTGGTTAGTCTCCACCTTACAAAAGGAAGACTGTCAAAGGATATGTGGAAACCACCAGAGGACACATCAGGAAGTTGTACACAAAACACTGCTGCTTGCACCCCTTTGGCTAGAACTCAGTCACATGACCACACACCGCTCCAGGGGGAGTCGGAATAGATTGTCTTTATTGTAGTGGCTGTACAGCCAATTTGAAAAACTGGTGGTCTGTTGGTATGTGAAAGAAATGGGAAACAAATAAAGTTTCTGCCTCAGAGAAGAAGCAAAAACACAGACATGCTAGGAGAAACAAAAAAGAATCCTGTGGAATATAATTTACATTCTAAGAGAGGAAAACCGTGCTTCTCATCCCTGGCATTCTTTTTTTTTTTTTTTTTTTAATTTTTATTGTGCTTTAAGTGAAAGTTTACAAATCAAATCAGTCTCTCACACAAAAACTTATATACACCTTGCTACATACTCCCAATTGCTCTCCCCCTAATGAGAAAACCCGCTCCCTCCCTCCACTCTCTCTTTTCGTATCCATTTCACCAGCTTCGAATCCCTTCTACCCTCTCATCTCCCCTTCAGGCAGGAGATGCCAACATCGTCTCAAGTGTCCACCTGATCCAAGAAGCTCACTCCTCACCAGTATCATTTTCTATCCTATAGTCAGTCCAGTCCAATCCCTGTCTGAAGTGTTCGCTTTGGGAATGGTTTCTGTCTTGGGCTAACAGAAGGCCTGGGAACCATGACCTCCGGGGTCCTTCTAGTCTCAGTCTGACCATTAAGGCTGGTCTTTTTATGAGAATTTGGGGTCTGCATCCCACTGCTCCCTCAGGGGTTCTCTGCTGGGTTCTCTGTCAGGGCAGTCATTGGTTGTAGCACCATCTAGTTCTTCTGGTCTCAGGCTGACGTAGTCTCTGGTTTATGTGGCCCTTTCTGTCTCTTGGGCTCATAATTATCTTGTGTCCTTGGTATTCTTCATTCTCCTTTGATCCAGTTGGGTTGAGACTGATTGATGTATCTTAGAAGGCCACTTGCTAGCGTTTAAGACCCCAGACACCACTCTCCAAAGTGGGATGCAGAATGTTTTCTTAATAGATTTTATCATGACAATTGACCTAGATGTCCCCGAAACCATGGTCCCAAACCCCCACCCCTGCTACGCTGCCTTTGAAGCATTCAGTTTACTCAGGAAACTTCTTTGTTTTTGGTTTAGTCCAGTTTTGCTGACCTCTCCTGTATTATGTGTTGTCTTTCCCGTCACCTAAAGTAGTTCTTATCTACTATCTAATTAGTGAGTACCCTTCTTACACCTTCCCTCCCTCCCCACTCTCGTAACGGTCAAAGAATATTTTCTTTTCTGTTTAAACTATTTCTCCAGTTCTTATAATAGTGATCTTATACAATATTTGTCCTCTTGCAACTGACTCATTTCACTCAGCATAATGCCTTCCAGATTCCTCCATGTTATGAAATGTTTCACGGATTCATCATTGTTCTTTATCGATGCATAATATTCTATTGTGTGAATATACCATAATTTATTTATCCATTCATCCATTGATGAGCACCTTGGTTGCTTCCATCTTTTTGCTATTGTAAACAGTGCTTCAATGAACATGGGTACGCATATATCTGTTCATGTAAAGACTCTTATTTCTCTAGGATATATTCCAAGGAGTGGGATTGCTGGATCATATGGTAGTTCTATTTCTAGTTTTTTAAGGAAGTGCCAAATCGATTTCCAAAGTGGTTGTGCCATTTTACATTCCCACCAGCAGTATGTAAGTGTTCCAATCTCTCCACAGCCTCTCCAACATTTATTATTTTGTGTTTTTTGGATTAATGCCAGCCTTGTTGGAGTGAGATGGAATCTCGTTGTAGTTTTGATATGCATTTCTCTAATGGCTAATGCCATTAGACATGGGGAAACCCTGGTGACATAGTGGTTAAGTGCTACGGCTGCTAACCAAGAGGTCAGCATTTTGAATCCCCCAGGCATTCCTTGGAAACTCTATCAGGCAGTTCTACTCTGTCCTATAGGTTGCTGTGAGTAGGAATTGACTCGCCTGCAGTGGTTTTTTTTTTTTTTTTTTAATGGCTAATGATCATGAGCATTTCCTCATGTATCTGTTAGCTACCTGAATGTCTTCTTTAGTGAAGTGTCTGTTCATATCTTTTGCCCATTTTTTAATTGGGTTATTTGTCTTTTTGCAGTTGAGTTTTTGCAGTACCATGTAGCTTTTAGAGATCAGGTGCTGATTAGAAATGTCATAGCTAAAGGCTTTTTCCCAGTCTGTAGGTAATCTTTTTACTCTTTGGTGAAGTCTTTGGATGAGCATAGGTGATTTTTAGGAGCTCCCAGTTACCTAGTTTTTCTTCTGCATTTTTAGCAATGTTTTGTATACTGTATATGCCATGTATTAGGGCTCCTAATGTTGTCCCTATTTTTTCTTCCATGATCTTTATTGTCTTAGATTTTATATTTAGGCCTTTGATCCATTTTGAGTTCTTTTTCATACATGGCGTGAAGCATGGGTCTTGTTTCATTTTTTTGCTGATGGATATCCAGTTATGCCAGCACCATTTGTTAAAAAGACTGTCTCTTCCCCCATTTAACTGCTTTGGGGCCTTTGTCAAATATCAACTGCTCATATGTGGATGGATTTATGTCTGGATTCTCAATTCTGTTCCATTGGTCCATGTATCTGTTGTTGTACTAGTACCAGCTGTTTTGACTACTGTGGCGGTATAATAGGTTCTAAAATCAGGTAGAGTAAGGTCTCCCACTTTGTTCGTCTTTTTCAGTAATGCTTTACTTATCCGGGGCCTCTTTCCCTTCCATATGAAGTCGGTGATTTGTTTCTCCATCTCATTAAAAACTGTCATTGGAATTTGGATCAGAATTACATTAAATCTGTAGACCACTTTTGGTAGAACAGACATTTTTATCATGTTAAGTCGTCCTATCCATGAGCAAGGTATGTTTTTCCACTTATGTAGGTCTCTTATGGTTTCTTGCAGAAGTGTTTTGTAATTTTCTTTGTAAAAGTCTTTTACATCTCTGGTAAGATTTATTCCTAAGTATTTTATCTTCTTAGGGGCTACAGTAAATGACATTGATTTGGTGGTTTCCACTTCAATGTTCTTTTTGTCGATGTAGAGGAATCCAACTGATTTTTGTGTTTATCTTGTATCCTGATACTCTGCTGAACTCTTCTGTTAGTTTCCGTAGTTTTCTTGAGGATTTCTTAGGGTTTTCTGTGTATAAGATTGTGTCATCCTCAAATAGAGATACTTTTACTTCTCCCTTACCAATCTGGTTGCCCTTTATTTCTTTGTCTAGCTTAATTGTTCTGGCTAGGATCTCCAGCACAGTGTTGAATAAGAGTGGTGATAAAGGGCATTCTTGTCTGGTTTCAGACTCTCTCCATTTAGGATTTTGTTGGCTATCGGCTTTGTATAAATGCCCTTTACCATGTTGAGGAATTTTCCTTCTCTTTCTATTTTGCTGAGAGTTTTTATCATGAATGGGTGTTCGACTTTGTCAAATGCCTTTTCTGCATCAATTGATAAAATCATGTGATTCTTGTTTTTTGTTTTATTTATATGATGATTACATTAATTGTTTATCAATTTTGGTGATGTTTTCAAAGAACCAGGTTTTGGTCTTGTTAATTCAATTGTTTTTCTGTTTTCTATTTCATTTAGTTCTCTAATTTTTGCCTGATATATTTTTTTCCATCCTTTGAGTTTTAGTTTGCTTGTGTCTCTAAATCCAAGGTGTGTCTCTTGTAGGCAGCATATAGACAGATCATGTTTTTTTTATCCATTCTGCCATTCTCTGTCTCTTTATTGGCGCATTTAATCCATTTACATTCAGCGTAATTATTGATAGGTATGAATTTAGTGCTATCATTTTGATGTCTTTTTTTTGTGTGTTGTTGACAGTTTCTTTTTCCCACTTAATTTTATGTGCTGAGTAGATTATCTTTATATATTGTCCTTTCCTCATATTCTTTGTTGTTGGTTTTGTTTCTGCTGAGTCTCTATTTTTTTCGTGTTTTTTTTATTTTGATGTGTAGGATAGCTTGTCTCCTTTGTGGTTACCTTATTATTTACTCCTATGTTTCTAAATTTAAACCTAAATTTTATTTCTTTGTATCACCTTGTCTTCCTCTCCATATGGAAGATCTATGACTACATTTCTTAGTCCCTCTTTACCGTTTTAATGTTGTCTTCTTTTACATAATAACATCACTGTTTCCCTGTTTTGAGCATTTTTTTATCTTGATTTATTTTTGTGATTTTGCTGTCTGGGTTGACTTCTGATTGCTCTGCCCAGTGTTCTAGTCTTGGGTTGATACCTGATATTATTGATTTTCTAACCAAAGAACTCCCTTTAGTATTTCTTGTAGTTTTGGTTTGGTTTTTACAAATTCCCTAAACTTGTTTATCTGGAAATGTCCTAATTTCACCTTCATTTTTGAGAGACAGTTTTGCTGGATATATGATTCTTGGCTGGCAATTTTTTTTCCTTCTATGCTTTATATAAGTTATCCCATTGCCTTCTTCCCTGCATGGTTTCTGCTGAGTAGTCAGAGCTTATTCTTATTGACCCTCCTTTGTAGGTGACTTTCGTTTATCCCTAGCTGCCCTTAAAATTCTCTCTTTATCTTTGGTTTTGGCAAGTTTGATTATAATATATCTTGGTGACTTTCTTTTAAAATCTACCTTATGTGGAGTTCGATGAGCATCTTGGATAGATATCTTCTCATCTTTCATGATATCAGGGAAGTTTTCTTCCAACAAATCTACAATTCTCTCTATATTTTCTGTTATCCTTTCCTGTTCTGGTACTCCAATCACTCATAGGTTATTTCTCTTGATAGAGTTCCACATGATTCTTAAGGTTTCTTCACTTTTTTAAATTCTTTCATCTGCTTTTTCTTCAAATACATTAATGCCAAGTGCTTTATTTTCAAATTCAGAAATTCTGCCTTCCACTTGCTCAATTCTGCTCTTGTGACTTTCTATTGAGTTGTCTTCTTCTGTAATTTTATTCTTAATCTTCTGAATTTCTGATTGCTGTCTGTCTATGGATTTTTCCAGCTTATTAAATTTTTCATTATGTTCCTGAATAATCTTTTTTATTTCTTCAATTGCTTTATCTGTGTGTTCCTTAGCTTGTTCTGCCTATTGCCTCATTTCCTTCATGATGTCTCGAAGGATTCTGTATATTAATCTTTTGTATTCTGCCTCTGGTAATTCCAGGAAGGCAGTTTCATCTAGAAGATCCCTTGATTGTTTATTTTGAGAGTTCATTGAGGCAATCGTGGCCTGTTTCTTTATGTGACTTGATATTGACTGTTGTCCCCAAGCCATCTATAAGTTATTGTATTAGTTTATTTTACGTTTGCTTTCTGTGTCATAGTTTCTTGCTTTGTTTTGTTTTGATATGCCCAAGTGGGCTACTTGAGTGAGCTAGCTAGATTATTTTCACATTTGGATCTCTGACATCCTGTCCCCAGATGGCTAGAGCTGTTATCAGGTATATCAGTCTAGGAGTCCATTCACTTTTCTTGTATGAATTCAGCTCAGGTGTCCAGGTATCTGATCATCAAGTGTGGGGTACAGGCTCTGTCCTACAGTCTTAGAAGGGCAGGGGTGATTGATGTAGGTACCAGTATCTGGTTGCAGTAGGGTGTCACACTCTGAACAAGTCAGGGAGCTGAGAATCATCCCCCATGTGTCTCTGAGGAAAGCGTGTCCTTGTTCCCTAAAGCGTACAGGTGGGTTGGTTCTGCAGATGGACCATGGGCACCCAATGTTTTTGGTTGTAAGGACTGGGAGGTACCAGTTATCCTTGGGCCCCTGTCACGGGTGGCTGGGTGACCTGAGTAGGGCCACCAGTCCTTAGACCCCTGATCTGGGTAGGTGAGAACACTGTTTAATAGGCAAAGCAATATCAAACATCAAATATCCACCTCTCCACCGCACGGCTGAAACAGTTGGAGTCTGCCAACAAGGGCCTATTCTCCTGAAATAGGCCCACACAGGTCCATGCAGAGGAGAAAGGTAATCAAAGACCATGGACTGTTTATGCCTGGACAGGAGCCACTTCTGTCCTGAGCTCCCCAGCTTAGCGGAGCTGGCAAATTATCTTTTCCCCCAATTGCAAATTTATTCCTTCTCCAAGGCCGGAAGGATGGTTCTAGGTGCTCAACAGGGCCTATCTCAGGCCCAGGGAAATCAGATGCTGAAGCTGGCTTGGGGGTGGGGGGAGGCGGTAAAATATACACAAGTACTTAGCTTTTGCCGAGAGCACCATTCTTCTCTGGTTCTGGAGGTGTGAGTAGGCTGTGTGGCTGGATGCTTCTCCCTGAGGAAACTGCGGCTGAGCACTAGTACCAGCCCACTGCCACTGCCCCGGAATGGTGCCTGAAGGCTCCCTGCGATTCAAGCCCGGTAACTCCTCTCTGCTTCTGAACTGTCTCTTCCTCCCCCTGCCCCTCAGTTCGTTTTCTAAGCTTGCCTTTGATGTTCAGGGCTCCTAGCTTGTCATAAATACACTCATTTCACTTGTTTTTTGGGGTCTTTGTCGTAAGAAGGCTCACCCGAAGCGTCTGTCTATTCTGCCATCTTGGCTCCGCCTCCTCCCTGGCATTCTTTAAGATGCTCGTGACATGTGGTTGAGTTGAAAACTCAGGTTAAAATAACAGCATGATCCCATTTATGACAATTTGCATACTGTATCTCAATGGGTGTCAAGGCCAAGAGGTGACTCAAAGGATGTTTGCCAACAGAATAGCTGTGGTATCTCTAAGTGGTTGAATTCCTGGCAATTTTTCCATACATTTCTGTATCATTTGATTTCTTTTTTCACTGAACATACAGCATTTTTCCAAAACCAGTAAAAGCTATTAAAAATATTTCTTCCTGAGGGGGACAGGATCTGGTTGAACAGACATGGGGAATACAGGGTGGAGAGGAGGAATGTGCTGTCTCATTAAGAGGAGAGCAGTTAGGAGTACACAGTAAGGTATGTACAACTTTTTGTACGAAAGACTGACTTGATTTGTAAATGTTCACCTAAAGCACAATAAATAAATTTTAAAAATATATATTTCTTCCTGTTCTGTCTAATCAACCTATCTCCCCAAGTTGGCCTACGGGAGGTGGGTTGATGAGGAATTCCTGAATGTCTTCTGCAGTGAGCTTGCCGGTGTATCTGTCAGCTCTGAGAAAAGCCAAGCATGAGGCAGGGCCAGAGGCCTGGCCAGGTGGTCAGGATGTGCCAGAGAGCACAGCATCAGGGCATGAAATCACAGCTGGGACCACAAGAGTGGGGAAGGGAATCATGAGAACAGAGGTTCTCAGGAACAGAAGCTGGAGAATCAGGCCAAACATTGGGAGCAGCCAAGGCGTGGCACTTGAGGGGGTAAGCCAGGATCTGGGCAAAGGTGCAGTGCAAGCATCCAGGCTGAGGACACCACTCCTGGTTCCAAAAAGCCCCAAGATCCAAGAAGAGAGACGATTCCAGAGAACAATGCTGTATCAGTATAGGAGCCAGTGCAGGTTGGAAAGACCACATGTCCCCCACCCAGGGCAGCCTACTGGATTGGATGACTTCCTCTCTGCAACAATGAGGGTTGCCAGGGAGCATGTCACTGCCCCAAGCAAGAGAGGACTCTGGTGGCACTGCCGCCTGCACTGTTTCCTGCTTGGGCAAGGTGGGTGAATGGGTTTAATCTTGTCTGCCAGCTGTAATCTGTGAGTAGTAGCTGCCTGGAGTACCTGGTTGAGAAAGACTCTGAGGCCAAACCTGGACTTAGCAAGATCTACTGAAGTGATTGATCAGTGATGTCTGCCAGAGCACAGCAGGAGTGTGCTGTCTTCCAAGTGCCATGAGTTCAAGAGCTCATCCTTTTCCACTAGGGGTTCACCCTCACCTCCTCTGTAAGGGAAAATTACCCATAATCCCACACTTTTCATTTCAGCCAATGTACTGCTGTTGTTAGTTGTTGTAGAGTTGACTCTCATTCATGGTGACCCCATGTGTGGATGTGATGCTAGAGTATCTACACACAGAGAGCCATTCTATCCAGTTGTAATAAATAAGTGCATCCTAATTGTAAAATACTTTCCTACTTGGCGTTACAACACAAGAATTCTCCTATGATTTTTAATATCCTTTTTTTTTAAAAAAAAAAGTGATACACACTGATTGTAGAAAATACAAAGAAAAGCTTTAAAACATCTGTAATTCCAAAACCCATAGGGGACCCCAGAGTTTGTCAGACAGTGGCAAACAAGAAGGGCGTTCATGCTAGAGCAATAGCTCTTCACCCCGCCTAAGTATCAGAATTATCTGGGATGCATTTTAAGGATGCATATTCCCTCCTATGGACTCTTTAGAAAAGATCTTCCCTCCTCCGTGCAAAAAAGCAAACAAAACAAGAAAAACAACAACAATAACAACAAAAAAAGACCAAAGGCTATGTACAAAACAATTCACAGGAACAGAAATCTAAGTGGCCAATAAACATGAAAAATGTTCTTCCCTATTAGTCAGGAAAATAGAAATTAAAACAATGAGAAGCCTCTTCCCCACCCAACAGATTGGCAAAAATTCAAGTGTGATAACAGCCAGCAGAGGCAGGGATATGGGCATGCTTTGCTACAATCTCTTGGGAAACTAATCTGGAGTTGATACTAAAATTAAAAATACCCTATACTTACCCTTGACAGAAAAATTCCATTTCCAGAATCTTCTCTACAGCAGTAAAAACACCAGAACATACATGTCATGGATTGAATTATGTCCCCCCAAAAATGTGTGTATCAATTTGGCTGGGCCATGATTCCCAGTATTGTATGGTTATCCTCCATTTTGTGATTCTAATTTTATGTTAAAGAGGATTAGGGTGAGATTGTAACACCCTCACTAAGATCACATCCCTGATCCAATGTAAAGGGTGTTTCCCTGGGGTGTGGCCTGCACCACCTTTTATCTTACAAGAGATAAAAGGAAAGTGAATAGAGCAGAGAGGGGGGACTTCATACCACCAAAGAAGCAGTGCCGGGGGCAGAGCATGTCCTTTGGACCCAGGGTCCCTGCGCAGAGAAGCTCCTAGTTCGGGGAGAAAATGGATGGCAAGACCGACAGAGAGAAAAAGTTTTCCCCTGGAGCTGACATCCTGAATTTGGACTTTTAGCCTACTTTACCATGAGGAAATAAATTTCTCTTTGTTAAAGCCATCCACTTATGGGATTTCTGTTATACAGCACTAGATGACTAAGACAATAACCAAAACCAAACCCACTGCCGTCGAGTCAATTCTGAATCATAGTGACCCTATAGTACAGAATAGAACTGCCAACAACAACAACAAAAAAGCCCTGGCCTGGGCAGCTTCACTGGAGTTTACCAAACTTTCAGAGAAGAGTTAATACCACTATTACTAAAGGTATTTCGGAGCATAGAAAAGGATGGAATACTCCCAAACTCATTCTATGAAGCTGGCATATCCCTGGTACCAAAAACAGGTAAAGACACCACAAAAAAAAAAAAAGAAAGAAAATTAAAGACCTATATCCCTCATGAACTTAGATGCAAAAATCCTCAACAAAACTCTAGCCAATAGAATTCAACAATACATCAAAGAAAAAAAAATTTCACCATAACCAAGTTGAATTTGTACCAGGTATGCAGGGATGATTCAACATTAGAAAAACAATGTAATCCATCAGATAAATAAAACAAAAGACAAGAACCACGTGATCTTATCAATTGATGCAGAAAAGGCATTTGACAAAGTTCAACACAATTCATGATAAAAACTCTCAGCAAAATAGGAATAGAAGGAAAATTCCTCAACACAATAAAGGCATTTTTACAAAGCCAATAGCCAACATCATCCTAAATGGAAAGAGCCTGAAAGCATTCTGCTTGAGAAGAGGAACCAGACAAGGGTGCCCTTCATCACCACTCTTATTCAACATTGTGCTGGAGATCCTAGCCAGAGCAGTTAAGAGAGAAAAGAAATAAAGGGCATCCAGATTGGTAAGGAAGAAGTAAAAGTATTTCTATTTGCAGATGACATGATCTTATACACAGAAAACCTAAAGAATCCTCAAGAAAACTACTGAAACTAAGAGTTCAGCAGTATACCAACAAAAAGAACATCGAAGTGGAAACCACCAAATCAATACCATTTACAGTAGCCCCCAAGAAGATAAAATACTTAGGAATAAATCTTACCAGAGATGTAAAAGACTTATACAAAGGAAATTACAAAACACTTCTGCAAGAAAGCAAAAGAGACCTACATAAGTGGAAAAACATACCTTGCTCATGGATAGGAAGACTTAACATGATAAAAAATGTCTATTCTACCAAAAGAGACCTATAGATTTAATGCAATTCCGATCCAAATTCCAACGACATTTTTCAATGAGCTGGAGAAACAAATCAGCAACTTCATATGAAAGGAAAGGAGGCCCCAGATAAGTAAAGCATTACTGAAAAAGAAGAGCAAAGTGGGAGGCCTTACTCTGCCTGCTTTTAGAACCTATTATACCACCACAATAGTCAAAACAGCCTGGTACTGGTACAACAACAGACACATATACCAATGGAACAGAATTGAGAATCCAGACATAAATCCATCCACAGATGAGCAGCTGATATTTGACAAAGGCTCAAAGTCAGTTAAATGGGGAAAAGACAGTCTAACAAACAGTGCTGGCGTATCTGGATATTCATCTGCAAAAAAAAATAAAACAAGACCCATACTTCACACCATGCACAAAAACTAACTCAAAATGGACCTAAATATAAAACCTAAAATGATAAAGATCATGAAAGAAAAAACAGGGACAATGCTAGGAGCCCTAATACATGGGCTCCTAATAAAAATAAACAGTATACAAGACATTACTAACAATGCACAAACAGCTGGAAAAGAAACTAGATAACTAGGAGCTCCTAAAAATCAAACACCTATGCTCACCCAAAGACTTCATCAAAAGAGTAAAAAGATTACCTACACACTGGGAAAAAGGTTTTAGCTATGACATTTCCAATCAGCATCTGATCTCTAAAATATACATAATACTACAAAAACTCAACAAAAAGACAAATAACCCAGTTAAAAAAATGGGCAAAGGATATGAACAGGCACTTCACTAAAGAAGACATTCAGGTAGCTAACAGATACATGAGGAAATGCTCACAATCATTAGCCATCAGAGAAATGCAAATCAAAACTACAATGAGATTCCATCTCACTCCAACGAGGCTGGCATTAATCCAAAAAACACGAAATAATAAATGTTGGAGAGGTTGTGGAGAGGCTGGAACACTTCTACACTGCTGGTGGGAATGTAAAATGGTACAACCACTCTGGAAATCTATTTGGCGCTTCCTTAAAAAGCTAGGAATAGAATTACTGCATGACCCAGCAATCCTAGTCCTTGGAATATATCCTAGAGAAATAAGAGCCTTTACGCGAACAGATACATGCACACCCACGTTCATTGCAGCGCTGTTGACAATAGCAAAAAGGTGGAAGAAACCAAGGTGCCCCTCAATAGATGAATGGATACATAAATTACAGTATATTCACACAATGGAATAGTATGCATCGATAAAGAACAATGATGAATCTGTGAAACATTTCATAACATGGAGGAATCTGGAAGGCATTATGCTGAGTGAAATGAGTCAGTTGCAAAAGAACAAATATTATATGGGACCACTATCATAAGAACTCAAGAAATAGTTTAAACAGAGAAGAAAATATTCTTTGATGGTTACGAGAGTGGGGAGGGAGGGTGGGAAGGGGTATTCACTGATTAGACTGTAGAGAAAAACTATTTTCGGTGAACGGAAAGTCAACACACAATACAGGGGAGGTCAGCACAACTGGACTAAACCAAAAGCATGGAAGTTTCCTGAATAAACTGAAGGCTTTGAAGGTCAGCGTAGCAAGGGCGGGGGTTTGGGGACCATGGTTTCAGGGGACATCTAGGTCAATTGTCATGATAAAATCTATTAAGAAGACATTCTGCATCTCACTTTGGAGAGTGACTTCTGGGGTCTTAAATCCTAGCAAGCGCCCATCCAAGATGCATCAATTGGTCTCGACCCACCTGGATCAAAGGAGAATGAAGAACACCAAGGACACAAGGTAATTATGAGCCCAAGAGACAGAAAGGGCCACATAAACCAGAGACTACGTCAGCCTGAGACCAGAAGAACTAGATGGTGCTACAACCAATGACTGCCCTGACAGGGAACACAACAGGGAACCCCTGAGGGAACAGTGGGATGCAGGCCTCAAATTCTCATAAAAAGACCAGACTTAATGGTCTGACTGAGACTAGAAGAACCCCGGAGGTCATGGTTCCCAGACTTTCTGTTAGCCCAAGACAGGAACCATTCCCAAAGCAAACACTTCAGACAGGGATTGGACTGGACTGACTACAGGATAGAAAATGATACTGGCGAAGAGTGAGCTTCTTGGATCACGTAGACACATGAGACTATGTGGGCAGCTCCTGTCTGGAGAGGAGATGAGAAGGCAGAGGGGGTCAGAAGCTGGCTGAAATAGAGGGTGGAGAGAAGGAGTGGGCTGTCTCGTTAGGGGGAGAGCAACTAGGAGTGTATAGCAAGGTGTGTATCAATTTTTGTATGAGAGACTGACTTGATTTGTAAACTTTCACTTCAAGCACAATAAAAATTAGTATATATATTAATTTAAATAAATAAATGGATTAAGACAATAAAGTTTTATAAGGACAAACCTAAAAAAAAAAAGAAAAAATGTTTGCCTGGAACAGAGTGCTCTTACAAAGAATTGTCTATATGAGTGTAAACTTGACAGCAGTTAATCTAAGGCACAGATGAGAACTTGAGAGCCTAAATTAACGACCATGAAACAATATGGCTAGACACAGAACGGTGACACAATGTGAAGGATGTGACCATTGTTATTGAACAGCTCATGTAGAAATTGTGAATGGATGTTTGGTTGGTTGTGTATATCACTGCCAAAAATAAATTACATATATATATATTTTTAAGTGATTAAGTTTAAGGTACACCCTACACTAATATGGCCTCATTAACATAACAAAGAAAACTCTATTCCCAAATAGGATTATATCCACATGTATGGGGGTTAGGATTCCAACACATATTTGGGAGGAGTCACAATACAATCTGTAACAATCGTTAGGGTGGGCTCTTGGATAAGGTCCTCAGTGAGGGGAGCAGAAAGAACTGCTGAGAGCAAGGAGATCAAGAGGGCAGCAGCTGACAGGACCTGGATGCGCAGTTGCAGACGGGCAGCTGTGTTCCTCCAGAGAACAATGGGATGCCCTGTGTCCTTGAGCCCCGAGGGGGCGCCTCTCAAAGGGAGCCAGAAGGAAAGCTGAACCCGTTGTTAATTAAGTCTCATCAACAAGAAGTCAGTGCTTGCCAAGCCTGACCCGGCCCTGCCTCTGCGTGAGGGCAGCCACTGGCTCCTTGGAGAACTGCTCGGGCCTGGAGGAGGAAATGAGCCCTTGATGAAGGCGCCGTGGCCAGAGGAAGGCCACAGCCCTGGGACGGGCGGAGAGGCCTGTGGAGAGGACAGGCCAGTTGAGGCCAGTCCTGAGGAAGAAAAGCCAGTGGAATGACAAGCCTCTTCCTTCCCCCAGTGGTGATGCCTGGTAGGGCAGGGAGTACTGAAATGGTGAATTCAGGGTAGAAGTTACACAGATTTTTAACTCAGTCTGGTGTTGAGTAACAGATATTTTCTGTTGTTGTTAGATGCCACTGAGTTGGTTCCATCTCCTGGTGACCCCATTTGTGCAGAATAGAACTGCTCCATAGGGTTTTCAAGGCTGCGACCTTTCAGAAGATCACCAGGCCTATCTACTGAGGCACCTCTGGATGGGTTTCCAGTCCCCAAACTTTTGGCTAATAGTTGAGCGCTTAACCATTTGCACCAGCCAGGACTCCAGATACTTACTTTCCAGAGAGATTGAATCATGTAGCTGGAAGGGGCTTTAGTACTTATCTCATCTAATCACGTATTGTACATACAGAGAAACTGAGGCTCAGCGAGAGGAATGATTTGCTCTGGATCACATGGTCAGCGAATGGTGGGGCTGAGAGCCAGCATCAGGGCCCCTAGTCCCTCGTTACACCCTGCATGCCAGGAGGTACCCAGGAGATGTCACTGCCACCTGAATCTACAAATGAGAAAACAAAGCCAGCAGGTGGGAGGAGCAGGGCCCAGGAGAAGCAAAATGGGCTTGGATAGAGGATGGGGAAGGACAGGGGCCTGGCTCAGCCAGGAGGGAAGGCAATTCAGGAGAAGGCAGAACACAAGGTCGGCTCAGGGCCTGGGAGAGGGTCTCAGACACGCCCTGGTGGGACAAACGCTCCCCACTGTGTCCTGTGGGTAAGACAATTTCACTTCAATCCCCCTGAACAGCTTTGAGCTGCAGGAGCTCCACATTTCAGGGGTTCAAGTCACTGTGTGAGGTCTGACTCCCTGGCTCTTGTTTACTTCTTGCTGAGGGATTCACCCTACTTAATACATCCCCCCCAACACATACCTGAATCTCTACTGGGCTCTGCAGGACAGCCTAGGGGCTGTGATGGGGTGGACAGGACTGTCTGGGCTTTCCTGCAGCCGCTCACCAGTACAGAGTCCCCAGGACCCCTCCCAGCCCTGATCCAGTGACAACATCCATTGACTCTCAGGTACCAGTATTGGAGCTATGAACCAGACATGCTCACTGCCTCCAGCAGCATGTGGCCAAGCCAGGGAGACAGACGGAGACGCAAGTAACAGTGCCATGAGGGACAGAGGAGGTGTCCTGGGAAATCCAAGGTATGTGGAGGTTGGGACAAGGGTTACAGGACCTTTAGTTCAGGGGTAGATCTGGGGGGCTGGGGACAATGACCTTTATCCAGGTTATAAAGATGAACGCCCACTTATTTGTTGCCTCACCAAAGATGTTCTGTTATTCCTTGTTTGTTGCTTTGCTTAACACCTCTGAAAAGTCCTTGCTCCTTCAGATAACCCTCTGGCTCATAAGATTATCTCTCAGAAGGAGAAATATAACCATTCTAGTAAGAATGGGGTGGGAGTTTTTTTTTTTTTTTTTAATTGAACTTTACATGAAGGTTTACAGGACAAACTAGTTTCTCATCAAACAGTTAGTACACGCATTGTTGTATGACATTGGTTAACAACCACACAACATGTCAACACTCTCCCTTCTCAACCCTGGGTTCCCTATTACCAGCTTTCCTGTTCCCTCCTGCCTTCCAGTCCCTGCCCCAGGGCTGGTGAACCCCTTTAGTCTTGTTTTGTTCCACGAGCCTGTTCAATCTTTGGGCGAAGGGTGAACCTCAGGAGTGGCCTCATTACTGAGCTGAAAGGGTGTCCAGCGTCCATAATCTCGGGGTTTCTCCAGTCTCTGTCAGGCCAGCAAGTCTGAGCTTTCTTTTTGAGTTAGAATTTTGTTCTACATTTTTCTCCAGCTCTGTCTGGGGACCCTCTATTGTGATCCCTGTCAGAGCTGTCAGTGGGCGTAGCAGGGCACCATCTAGTTGTACTGCACTCAGTCTGGTAGATGCCACGGTAGATGTGGTCCATTAGTCTTTTGGACTACTCTTTCCCTTGTGTCTTTAGTTTTCTTCATTCTTCCTTGCTCCCAAAGGGGTGAGACCAGTGGAGTGTCCTAGATGGCCGCTCACAGGCTTTTAAGACCCCAGACGCTACTCACCAAAGTAGAATGTAGAACATTTTCTTTATAAACTCTGTTACGCCAATTGAGCTAGATGTTCCCTGAGACCATGGTCCCCACAGCCCTTAGCCCAGCAATTCCATCCCTCAGGGAGTTTGGGTGTGTCTATGGAGCACCATGGCCCTGCCTTGTACAGGCTGTGCTGGCTTCCCCAGTATTGTGTACTATCTTACCCTTCACCAAAGTTACCGCTTATCTATCATCTATTAAATGTTTTTCCAACCCTTTTTTTTTTATGGGGTGGGGAGTTTTAATCTGAGCCTGCACCCCAGCATCCGGATAAGACAAGGCCGTTTGGGGGCCCAGGTCAGGAAGGCCCAGCCATGAAGGACCTCAGACGTCATGGAGTCCCTACTTCCCTGTACCCAAGAGTGTGTCCCAGGAAGGTCAGGCTTGCTCCTGGTCACACACAGAGTCAAAGTCCTGGCCATGGGTGGCATGACTCTGGGCGTTTCCAGTTTTCCTCCTCCAGATTCCTCTCTCAGTTGATCTAAGCCTTCTCTCTCCACTTGGAAGGATAGAGTGGCCCCAGAAGGTCCCTGAGAGGGCACTTCTGAGCCTGGGAGGCCTGTACTAAACTCATTAAGGCACACCTCTAGATTGGACTGGCTCCTAAACCTGTCTGCCCCACATGCCTGCCTCCTGGAAAGGGGTCTCTGAGGGAAGGGCTGAGAGGGAAGGGCAGGGAGGGGGCAGTCAGTCCAGAACTGCCCATCCAGCTGGGCACCTGTGAGGCTGCCAGAAGGGGGGCAGAGTCTCTCAGGCAACTGCTCTCCTCATGCTTTGGTTCCGCCCAGTCCTGTTCACAAAGCCAGGGGAAGGCAGCCTTCACAGATTTCACACAGCACCGAGCCATCCGTCTTCCTAGCAGTTCCAACAGCACCTCATGGCCAAGCATCTTGTTGGTTTTAGAGGTCAAGTTTCTCCCTTGCTTTTCCCCAGGGACTGAACACTGGCCACCCTCCTGCGGTACCTCCTAGATGGCTTCCCCACTCAGCCTTGAGTTTGGAGACTGAGCCAATCAAAGCCCTTCTGTCAGTGCCTGGGGCAACCGTGTAGGCAAGAAAATCCTGGCCCATCCTAAATCCAAACTTCCCCCAAACTCTGTTTCAGTGGAGGGAGAAAGACCTGGTTATATGCTTCCGTAAAGATTACAGCCAAGAAAACCCTATGGGGGCAGTTCTACTCTGTTACATTGCATCGCTATGAGTCAGAGTTTACTCTACACACCCGACAACAACAACATGAAGTGAATATATTATGTCATGGTGCCCAGTGGAGAGAACCAGAACCCTTTGTTATGAGAAGACCTACCAACCAACCAACCTGTTGTCAAGTCAATTCCGACTCAGCCACCCCACAGAACAGAGTGGAACTGCCCCCTAATGAATTTGAACTGCCGATCTTTTGGTTAGCAGCCATAGCTCTTAACCACTGTGCCACCAGGTCTCCTGGAAGACCTAGTCCTATTAATCTTAGAACTATCCCCAAATTACAATACTTTGGCTTCCTAGCCTGCTTCTCTCACCTGGAAGAGGCACTAAAATCCTTTGTTAAACCTCTAGCTCTGTTTTTTATTTAGAAAATAAAGGTCAGTGTAGTTATCCCAAAATATACAAAAAACTTGTTTTTTTGTTCTATTTTTTTCTCCAGAAATGGAGATATCTTTCTTGGGACGTGGAAGCATTTTGAGTTCTTTATTTAAAAGGGGGGAAAAAAGTGTATTGTGTGCGTGTGTTGCGTGTATGTGTGTGCATGCAAAGGGCAGATTCTCTAGAAACTTCTGGTTGTGGAGCTAGAAATGAAATCTCAGAGGACGAAAGCATTTTGTCTGTGTGCCAGATGGCTTTGAATGTGGGTTGGGGCATGGGCTTGGCGCAGGACTAAGTTCAGGGCTCTGCCTGCCTCTTGGGGAGGGGGCAGGTTTGTCTTGTCCTCCAGGCCTCACTGTGTTGCCAATCTGTTGCCTTTGGACAAGCCTCAGTTTTGAAAGAGCTAGAGGGAAAAATGTGGCCAGTTCAGGGCAATGCCCCTGTCCTCCCAAGGCAAGGCCCTGTACCTGCTTAGCTGAAGGCAGGTGAGCAAACTGACTTTCCCACTAGCTAATGCATTTGCTCATGACTTTTTCATTGGGTACCATATTGTATAGTCTTGTGTTGTCAGGCCTGGGTTTGGTGGTGATGGGGATGGGTAGTGTTAGACCAAAGAAAAAAGACTGGATTCAAGCCCCAGCTGTGGGACAACTTTGGGTGAGTCACAGCCCAGAAATGTAGTGTCAGGGAGTGAAGCCAGAGGGAAAAAATTCATAACTGCTGGAAGCAGGATGGACCTGTCAAAAATATATGAAATTAGCTACATAAATTAGAAAATAAAAGGCAAGGTTCTGTTTGGTTTCTGTCTACGTAAATATTTTAAAAACTCATAAAGAAAGGAAAAAATAATTTCTCCACACACACCTGCCTTGTGTGAGTAATGTTCTGGGGAAGTTAAGGCAAGGGGGCTGTGTCCGCTTGCGCTGAAGAAGTACAGAGAGATGGGATCAGCCATAGGAAGCAACTGAAAGAGAGACTAAGATTTCAGTGGACCAGGGGATCAAGGCCAGAGATACGGGGATGTAAGTGGGGACGGATTACCCAAAAAGCAAGGTAAGCACATGCTTACAGGGGAACCAGTTGTTCAAAGCAAAGACCCATAGATGCCAAGCAGACAGGACACAAGGAAAAGTGAGCGCCACAGTGGAAGGGAACTGGCAGGCACTAAATGAAATTGATACCAGCTCCAGTGCATGAGAATGTGCTGCCAGAAATAAAGTGCACACAAGGTCACGAGGTCACCCACAGGCAAGGTTGCCCCTATCACTTCAACACTTTTTTTCACATCTGTCTCCTACAGTTCCCTCCTGTGTAATTGAAGCTCCTTATCTCAGCGAGCCTCTTGGGAGTACACTATTTCTTTCTAATAAACAAGGGATGAGTGTGGGCTGTCAAGTCAAATCCTTGCTACATTCACCCAATATGCAACTGGATCCAACAAGAGTGGTTACTGGGCAAGGACAGGTTATATTAATAGATAACAGGTCTCTGATCCATTCTGTGAGAACTGTCTTATACATCCATGTCTGCTGATCCAGAAACTCCAGCCATGAGGGCCAGCAGTGCTCTTTGCCATGATACAAACACAAAGGTATGCTCTTGCATGCACATCCTGGTAAACAATCAATGGGAACTCCAATCCCAGGTGACTTGCAAAAGCGAGGGAACTGGAATAAGTCAATCACTGCAATGAATTCATCCAAGTTACTTTTTAAATGTATGCCATTTACATGAAGAGTTACAGTAAACAAAGTTCTGTAGCCAGAACATATTTCTAGAGTGCAAAGGTAATGGGGAAAATTATAAAAAGGAGTGGCTACTGTATTTTCCATCAGTCAGCTCTGTATATTGTTTTATTTGCAAACTATTCAGTCCTGAATCATTTAATTCTCGATTTGCTACTACAGATAGATTTAGCGATTGGCGCAACTCTAATATGATTGATAAACATGAAAATAGTTCATTTCACAGAGATTGTATGTTGTCATATTTAAACTGAAGACAAGGTTTTGGCTTAACACATGAACTGGAAATACAAATTAATGAAGAATGTTGGTATTGGAAAGCCGTTTAGCAACACATTGTTGCTGTCATTGTAACGATTGCTGAATGTGGACTATCATTTCGAGGAAAAAACGAAGTGTTTGGGTCCTCACAAAATGGAAGTTTTGGGGGTTTACTTTAACTTGTTACTCAGTTTGATCCATTTAGCAGGTCACATCTCAAAACATGGTAACACAGGGAAGGGCAACCCATCGTATATGCCTAAAACTATGAGTGAAGAATTAGAAAACTTAATAAGTGATAGAAAACCCTGGTGGCATAGTGGTTAACCAAAAGGTCAGCAGTTTGAATCTGCCAGGCGCTCCTTGGAAACTCTATGGGGCAGTCCTACTCTGTCGTATAGGGTCCCTTTGAGTTGGAATCGACTCAACAGCAAAGGGTTTTTTTTTTTAATAAGTGATAAAGTTTGATCAACTCTTGTCAGTGAAATAAGTATAGCTTGATATTTCAGTTGTCTGTAGATTCCACTTCCGATCTTTCTCATACAGATCAGCTAGGTTTTGTTTTAAGATACATATCTCCAACTGATGGAAAAACCTATCAAGCAATTTATCACATTTTCTAGCTTAAAAAGTCATACTGGTGAAGAAATTGCAAATCAAGTACTTTGCTATTTATGTGAAGTATGCAAAATTGATTTTTCTAAGTTCAGGGGTCAGTTCTTTGACAATGCTGCCAGTATGTCAGGACGTTATAAAGGCATGCAACAAAATTTTTAGACTATAATGAATATGTCATTTTCATACCATGTGCTGCACATTCACTTAACCTTGTAGGACATAACACAGTAGATTGTTGTCCAGAAGCAGCTGATTTTTTTTTTCTACTGTTCAGTTACTCTACACATTTTTTTGCTACCACTACTCACTGATGGGCAGTTCTTAAAACATATTTAGGCAACAATTGAGTATTAAAATGTCTTTCTAATACATGTTGGGAAGCACATGCTGTAGCAACAAGTGCAATCCTGGAATCTTATACTCAGATTCTAGATGCCTTAGAAAATACTGCTGAAGATCAGACACAAAAAGGAGATGTGAAAAGAGAAGCTGTAAACATCACCAACAAAACGCAAACACTAGAGTATGTATTTATGCTGGTTATGTGGAATAATATATTGCATCATTTTCATGGGACAAGTCAAGCTCTCCAAGGTTCAGAAGTAAATTTAAAGCCATGCACAGATCTCTACCAGTCATTAACAGGGTATTTACATACTGTAAGAGAAGGTTTAAAAAAATTTGAAAACACAACAAAATAAATACTGCCATATACTGATTGTCAAGCAGTTCACCATCACAGAGGCACAAGAGAGATACAAGGAAATGATGGAAGTGCTCCAGAAGTACTGTGTGCCAGAGATCAATTTCACATAACTATATACTACACTATCACTGACACACTTGAATCGTGCATGAAAAGAAGTGTGAAAGTATATGAAGTTCTTTCAAATGAGTTTTCCTTCTTAAACAAAATGGTTATACCTGATGAAGAATGCATGAAGGCATCCAAGAAATTGGTGCAGGCTTACCCAGATGACTTAAATACAAACCTTTACAGAGAAGTAAGACGATTTCATTTTTACATGAGAACTAACTTTAAAGATTCAGGAAAGACGAATTTTACTCATGTAGGCATGTATGCACTGGAGAAAGATGTACAGCCTTGGAAACTGTATGAGGCAGTTCTACTCTGTCCTATAGGGTCGCTATGAGTCGGAATCAACTCGACGGCAGTGGGTTTGGGTTTTTTTGTTTGTTTTAGGCAAGTATGGTTCTATAATAGAAGATAAAATAGAATGCATATTTCCCAATGTTGAAATTGCTTTGCACATATTCCTAATTTTAATGATTACAAATTGTACAACAGAACACTCATTTTTGTCCCTGAAGAGACAAAAAACCTCAGCATACAACAATTCAAGAAAGACTCGATTCATTATCCTTACTACAAATGGAAGTGGATACTGTTCAGCAGCTTAATTGTGATGAAATCATTGAAGAATTTTCAAGAGCAAAGAATAGAAGGAAATGTTTTTAATTATAACATGTTAGGGATGAAAATTCTATCTAAAAATAAAATATAGTAATTTGTTGTAATATATGTTTTCTGGTCATTAAATTTTCTTTTATATCTTTTCATTTGTTCATTTATAATCATACCATTTATTATGAAACAACCATCAAAATTAAAGTATGAGCTACTTAGAGCAAAATTGGTAAAAGTCTATTTTTCATTGTGGGAGATCAACAGAATTTTAGATTGATTGTTGGAACAACGAAGATCACTGACTCATTTTCTTTGTTGTAGAATATGTGGAATATTCTTTTTGTACAAAATGCGGTATATAGTAAAAATCTTAGTACCCGCATCCACTAAAAACTTTATAATCCATCTTATCTCATTCTGCTAAAATGCTGCTTTTGTGTTCAATTGCTAATATTATAGTCACATTTAAAAAGAAGTTACATCATGGACAGCTAAGACACCCAAGACACACACACATATATATACATGTATAGATACAACTCATATCCCTTTTGAATGCATGAGTAAGCAGAGGAGAGGGCACCGCAGATTACCAATGGTTAGGACCCCCATATGCCTTAATCCAGCCCTGGATATAAGCCTCCCTGAGAGTCCTTGGAGATCTGGGGTGATTCTGGGCTTCCCACTGAATATGGGGCAGAGGTGAAGATGTTTTGTACATTTTCATATTTATTTACAAAAAGGAAAGCTGAGCCCTTAGGACGAGATCACATGCATGCAGGTCATTGCTGTGGGTTAGTAGGGTGTCTCTGCCCACCCCGGGACCTGGGATTGAGAGAATTAAATTTCCCTTGGGAATCAGGAGTCTAGGTGGATAAAAGGCAGAGGAAAGTTAAATTAAAAAGGAAATGCTTCAGTTGCAACAAACACTAGGGTCCAGAAAGAATCTTGTTTCATGGGCAGCCAGAGAAAGAAAACTGGGATATGACAGAGAAAGAGGGGTTTAACTTCTCAAGACGTGATTTGGCCAGCTCCTCGAGACGGCTGGACTCGATGGAGGCTGTAGGGAGACTCGAAACGGGGGAGGGTGGGTGGGACCACCTCTGACAGATCTGATGGGCAGCTAATGAGCCTGGACTGTAGCCTGGAAACAATGGGTGCTGGCAAAGGATTTTTAACAGGGGAGGGACGTTGGGAAGGAACCTCTGCCAGGCCTCTGTCAGAAGGGGAACAGCCCAGAGGCAGGAGTCGGCCATGTAGACGAATTCCCAACATGTCCTCAATCATATCATTCTTGTAATGCCCCAGGGAGGCTAGCCTGTTGTGTTCATACCTGTAGCTTACTCCAGGTAGGCAACTGATTCAGAGTAACTGCCTGGGGAGTCCCTGGGTAGTGCAAATGGTTAACGTGCTCGGCTGTTAACCGAAAGGCCGTAGGTTCGAGTCCACCCAGAGTTGCCTTGGAAAAAGGCTCTGAGATCTACTTCCACAAATCAGCCATTGAAAACGCTATGGAGCACAGTTCTACTCTGACACAGGTGGGGCTGCCATGAGTCAGAATCGACACCACTTCAGCTGATTAAATGCCTGGAGCACTGGCAAAAAGGGTTCTCATGCAGTGCCAGGACCTGTAAAGAGTCACCATTGATGAGTGATATCTGTCTGGGGTAGTCTGAAGGGGACGTGGCAGCACAAGTTCATTCGTCCGCATCCACTCAACAGATGTTTGTTCAGCAGCTACTGGGTGCCAGGCACAAGGCTACCGAGCTGTCCTCTTTGCAGGAGCCCAGCTCCCATAGACTCAGCCACATGAAGAGCAAAGCACCTTGCTCCTGAGCTCCACCCGTGGTCTGGACCCTCCTCCCTTTGAGCCTCTCTGAGGCCTGCTTAAATGTCCCCTGGCCTGTGTGCCATTCTCTCAGAGTCTTGAACAAATTAGATCCTTTGGTAGTCATTTGTGGAAGAAAAATGAATGAATTACCATATTTTCCTTTTTTTGTTCAAAAACAACCCCCAATATGCACAGTTTGCAAGACACTTTGGAGGATTTGGAGATCAATTAGACCCAATCTTTACCCTCTAGGAACTGGTAGTGCCCTCTGGAGTTTAGGCATGTGCCCAAATATCTGTAAAAACAAGGCTGTTATTTACAAGTCTACTTCCTTTGGGGTACCTGGCCTCAGGGAGGGCAGACATGGTTTGTTTGGAGTGAGGGAGACCAGAAGGGAGATGTATGGGAAGGTGGACATCCATGGGGCAAAGGGTGAAGGCTGCGCCCCAGGCAGGGCCCTTCTGTGCCCATCTCCTCAGGAAACCTGGATACAGAAGGCAGCTGTGATGGTGGGGTGGCCCCAAGAGGTCAGAGTGAGAAAACCAAAAAACCAAACCCACTGCCGCCGAGTCGATTCTGATTCATAGCGACGCTATAGGACAGAGTAGAACTGCCCCATAGAGTTTCCAAGGAGCTCCTGGCGGATTTGAACTGCCGACCTCTTGGTTAGCAGCCATAGCACTTAACTACTACGTCACCAGGGTTTCCTCGGAGTGAGAATGGTGCTGCAAATCCACTTGGAGGAAACCTTTGGAGAAGTAAGAGTTCTGCTTTGAACAGGCCAGGCTCATTCACAGCCCAGGCTGCTGACAGTGACCGCTTTGTAGCTCGGGAAAGAGCACGGAAGGAGGGAGGCAAGCCCCAACCCCTCAGCAGGCTTACCTCAGGCCAGCCACAGCAGGGTACCTCTCTCAACCCGATCAGCTGTGCCCATGACTCTCCCCTGTATTAAGACCAACCCCTGGGGGCAAGAGAGGCTCTGTCTGTCCCTCCAGCTCCCGGCATGGTCCCCGGCACAGGGGTATGCCACCCAGTTCCCTGCCCCCAGGACTTGCCCACTTGTGCCCATCAACTTGTGAGAAAGGGAAGATACATGAGGGTAGGAAAAAGGGGAAAAGATATAGGACAATTCGGGGCCTTAAAGAATGTGCTGAGACGGAGAAAGATAAGGTGGGGGTCCCAAGGCAGAGTGGGGGGCCATGGGGACAGGAAAGAGTTGGAGTGTGGGGAGATGGGCATCCCCACGGGACCCTGGCCAAGCTGCTAGCTGGAAGGGGCCAAAGGGGCCCCGGGGGCCCCGTCCCTAGAACACAAGCCTCTCTCCTGGAACTGTCTGAGCCCAGAACTAGGAAGCGGTATGCAGTCTGAGTGAAGTTCTTGAAAGGCCTTGTAAAGCGTGGCCTGTGAGCTGCAGAGATCCCGGTCTCCAGGAGCTGCTCCCTGTGGTCTTTTCCTGCGGAGAGCAGGAAGTATGCATGCTGCAGGACCCAGGCATGCACACAGAGGCACACACAGCATGTGTGTACACACATGGGATTCCCATGTGGACACACTCAGGCAGGTTCCATGCGCCCCTGGAGAGGGCCCCCTTGTCGCCCTGTGGCCAGGGCCTGATGAATCATGGCTGACATGTGGGGCCAGGACCCAGAGCAAACAATGAAGCAAGGAGAGAGTGCCACAAACAAATCTGCAGGCAGCTCTATAACCACAAAACGCCTGGCTGGACTGGAAATGCCCCCACAAGACCCGGCCAGGGAGCTCTTTGTAATTTGTATTTTAATGTAGGTCTTCCTGCATGGCTGCTTACATAAAGCTGTTTAGAAGACTGTCGATAAAATATGAATCTATCTGAAAAGAGTTTCTCTTAACTGGGAACACAGGCAAGTGTGAGTCTGGGTGTGTGTGTGCGCACATGAGGGGTGTATTGTGTGTGTGTGCACATGAGGGGTGTATATGTGTATGTGTGTGTACACATGAGGGGTATATATGTGTGTCCACACATATGAGGGGTATATATGTATCCACACGCATTAGGGGTATATATGTATGTGTGCACACAAGATGGGTGTATCTGTGTTTGTGCACATGAGGGGTGTATATGTGTGCACACACACGAGGGGTGTGTGTGTGCGCACACAAGGGATGTATGTGTGTGTGCACACATGAGGGGTGTATTTGTGTGTGCGTGTGACATGCAGGATGTATATGTGTGTGTGTGTGTGCACATGTGCATAAAAACACAAACTGCTGTGCTGGGGAGGAAGCCGGAAAAGGGGAGGAAAAGCATGTATTTTTCATCATTAATATACATACATACCTATATACATATACATGTCTGAGAAGCCCTGGTGGCACAGCGGTTAAACGCTTGGCTGCTAAGCAAAAAGTTGTCAGTTCAAACCCACCAACTGCTCTACGGGAGAAAGATGTGGCAGTCTGCTTCCATAAAGATTTACAGCCTTGGCAACCCTTGAGGCCATTCTTCTCTGTCCTATAGGATCGTTATGAGTTGGAACCGACTTGACAGTAAGGAGTTTTTTATATATGTGTGTGCGTGTGTGTTTTCCATCCACATTTCAGCGCAGCCTGTATCCCATATCAGTGGTTCTAAATCCTTTCTAGTCAGAGGCCAGAGCCCTCCTGGACCAGTGGTCCTCAGTATTGCCTGTACATTATAATCAAGTGAGGAGCTTTTAAAAATCCCAATGCCCAGGGGACCTCATACCACCAAGAAAGAAGCACTGAAAGCAGAGCGTGTCCTTTGGACCCGCGGTTCCTGCATGGAGAAGCTCCTAGTCCAGGGGAAGACTGATGAGAAGGACTTTCCTCCAGAGCCGACAGATAGAGAAAGGCTTCCCCTGGAGCTGATGCCCTGAATTTGGACTTCTAGCCTACTAGACTGTGAGAAAATAAATTTCTCTTTGTTAAAACAAACAAACAAACAAAACCCAATGCCCAGATCACACTCCATTCCAGCACATCAGAATTTCTAGAAATGAGACTTCAACATTAGTACTTTATATCAGCATTTAATAATCTCCTCAGGTTATCCCACTGTCCTGCCAAGGCTGAGTACCCCTCTGCATAGAAAGCCTTTCCCCCATTGCTCTGCTCAGAAAATCCCTATTCATCCTTCAAGATCCAACTCACGTAGCGCCTTTCCAGAAAGCCTTTCCAGATACCCCCGGGGAGAGTTTGGTCCTTTCCCGAAAATCCCAAAGCCACCTTAGTCATCTGGCTGTATAATAATTATTTGCTTGTTTATCTGACCCCCTGTACAGAACCATGAGCTCTGTGAAGATAGGCACACCACAGGGTTCATCTCTCTATTCCCACCATCTAGCTGAGTGTCTGATTCAGAATGACAGGAAAGCGTGTAATGAAGGCTATGAGCAGGAGAGGGGTGGGAGTGAAGCTTGGTTGTCTCTGGGTGGTGAGGCCACAGGTCAGCTGTCTTGGCAGCAGAGTGGAGGTGCCCCCACTCTTTGTTAACAGAAAGGGCCCTTCTATGTCAACAAGTTTGACGCTGGTTGGTCCATATTTCCTGCTGCCCCAGGAAGTGCCACCAGAGTTACTCGGAGGCTCAGAAGGACAATTGAGTGAGCTGGGACCTATACCTGGGGTCCCAGGTTGACTGGCCCTTCCAAACTGGCCCCTCTCAGCTCCATTCCAAGCCCACTCTGTCTGGCCTACTTCCAGAGCACCTTGCTCTGAGGTCCCCTGATCTCCCAGCCCAAGGAACCTAGACCAGCCCACATACCTTGGTCCTTGGCAAAGGGCTATGCCTGGGCTTCTCCAAGGCCCACAGCCCCTAGTGCAAGGGGAAGAGGCTCCCTACAGCCAGCTCTGCCTGCAGACACTCCAGCGCCAGCCCCTGCCTCAGCCCAGGGGCCTGAGGAATAGGGAAGAAAGGGCAACACCAAGGTAAAACCAAGGGCCAGGCTGTGAATCCTGCTCTACGGGCAGCCGTGTCCCTCCTACACAGCCCTTCTGTCTTGACAGTCCTTTCCTACTTCTTAACTTCTTACCACCACCACCCCACCCCCCAACCCCAATGGGCCTTGGCTGTCCATTTTAGACTGGAAGACTGAGGGCCACTGAAGCAGAGTGACATGACAGTGGCCACACAAAGACTTCAGGTACGACTGGGTCACGGCACTGGGAAGAGGCAAGAGCCCAGGATTTAGAGTGAGGACGCCCTGATTTGAGTACTGGCTCTGCCACTGACTAGCCCTGTGTCCCTGGGGCCTCTGTTTCTTCATCTGTAAAATGGGATTAATAATAACAGCAGCCACCTCATAAACTCATGGTAAGAATTATGTGAGGTATGATGTGTTTCTGTCTAGGCCTCCTGGTCACAAACCCAGGCCGAGGCCACCACCACCACCCCCCCACCGCTGCCACACCCCTACATGGCCCCACACACTACCACTCACACACTGCCCACTTCTCTGAAGGGCTCAACATCTCTAGGCAGAGACCATGCCCCATACCTCTAGGCAGAGACCATGCCCTGGTCACCCATGGAGTCCACTCAACACAACAAGTATGTTCTTTACATGTTGGGGCTTTTACTTCAATTTGAAGCAGACGTTTGAGCACAGATGTGAAAAGCTTTGGCCTTTTGAGCACAAGGAAGGAGCAGGCCTTGGCTTTGAACATGTACCCCCATACACGCACATACTGGCCCATTCCCCTGGTCCCTTCCTCCTTCTGCCCCTCCTGCACAACCTGTAACAGACAGTTGGCCTCCAAGCAGGGTGCCATCTTGTTAGCCCAGCCATGAGGCCACTGGTGAGGAATGGCTGGCTGGGCTGATTGAGGAAGCGAAGGTCCTCAGGCAGGTTTCTTTAGGGCAAGTCCCTGGGGTGGGGAATGGGGTGGTCAATATTGCTTCTTCTCTCCTGACTCCTTTCCCATGATGCTCAGGGCCCAAGAAGGAACCTGAGCTCAGCAAACCTTGAGAATCAGGACCAGAAGGCCTGGGCACCCAGTGAGAGGGAGAGAAGGGGTCAGGGACCTCAGACCCTACTCCTTATCTTCCCTGGCTCCCCCATTCTCCCTCTCCAGCCCTCCGAAGGCTCATCTTGCCCCCAGCCAGCTCAAGGGCCCAGCACAGAAGGAGAGTGTTGAGTCAGAGGTCTGATGTTTCCAATTGTCACCAAATGTCCATCCTTCCACGTGGTCCTCATGGAATTGCTGGCATGTCTTTGGCTTGAGATGGGACTCAGGCAACAGATGGAGCAAAAGTGATGGAGCAACAGTGTGGTTTCTGTTTTTTGGGTTTTCTCACACTGTTTTGAACAGTGTCTGTGTCGAATCTTTGGCAATGAATTTCTGCAGCTGGACAGTGTGCCTCAGGCAAGAGGAAGGCTAGCTCTCCCCTCCCCACTGGGCAGAGGGAAGAGTGTAAATTAGCCAGAGTGGCTCGGTGAGGGGAGGAGGGTGAAAGAGAAGCAGGCATGTTCATGTCCAGCCCCAAGAGGCAGTGGTCTGAGCATATGACGGCATCTTGCAGAGGAGTTGAGGCTGGACTTGGCGAGTGCACCTTCTCCTCAGGCCTGACTGGAAAAAGGCCCACAGCAGCATCCTTGGTCTAGTCTGCGGTAGTCACTCCTGAAAGAAATGACCATCAGTAACAGCCTGACTTGTCATGACTCCAGTTTGAGGAGGGTTAACCAGGCACCAGCACCCATGCCAACTCCCCTCGGTTAATCCTCATAGCAGTCTCCGGCAGGAGATGCACCCCGAGAGGTTAGGTAAGTGGTAGAGCCTGGATTTGGGCCCAGGTGTGGCTGCCTCCAGAGCCCATTCGGCTCCCATTAACCCCTACTTGTGTATCTCAGAGCCACTGCTGTGTTTGTTGGTTTGGGGGGAACAGGCAGGGCCGAGGAGATAGAGGGAGCCAGAGCCCCCCTCCCACTGGAAGTTCAGGGACTTCTGGTGCTGATACCACAACCCCCAGGTCACATCTCTGAGGGATCTCAGAGTCAGGTCCACCCCTACCCCGGCTAAGTAGGGCTGGTCAGCCCCCATGGGAATGGCCTGTCTGCATCTCTTCCTCTATACTCTTCAGACAAGAACATTATACCAGGAGTCAAAAGACTGGCTCTAGTTGCAAGCAAGCTGGATGACCTGGGGCAAGTCACTTAACTTCTCTGGGCCTTAGTTTCCTCATCTATAAAACGACAGGTAGAAGTAAGTCAGTAATTTTCAAACTTTCTTGTAAGCAGTCAAAACGAAATCTGACCTGTGGAACCCTAACACAGAAAACAGATAAACCTAATTCTGGTCTACGTGAAGTAGTGGGGTGAGGGGACACAGAGAGAAAGGGGCACAGAGTCTTACTCCATTCCCTACTCCATTCCCTGGGACTGGGGACATCTGTGAGACCGAGGGGGTAGGGACCATAATAGGGAACCCGCTGGTCCAGCCATCTCTAAGTACCTTGCAGCTCTGATGTCCAATATCTTTGCTCTGGCAGCTGAACTTGGTTCTGCTCTTAAGAAAATTGACCAGAGGGTATGACTTGCTACCAGGAGGGGACAGGAGATGGAAAAAGGTCAGGTACCACTGGCGCTTTAGCCACTCTAAGGAAAGGGTTCAAGTCCATCCAAAAAAAAAACCCATTGCCATTGAGTCAATTCCAACTCATGGCGACCCAATGTGTTACACAGTAGAACTGAGCTCCATAGGGTTTTCTTGACTCTTTATGGAAGCAGACTGCCAGCCTTTCTATGTGGTGCCGCTAGGTGGGGTGGAACTTCCAACCTTTAGGTAATAGAGAGCAAACCATTTGTGCTGCCCACAGACCTCCAAATCCATCCAGACCATGCAAATTGTAATAATTAAAAAAAAAAAAACCTAGCCGCCGTTGAGTTGATTCTGACTCATGGTAACCCCATGTGAGTCAAAACAGAACTGTGCTCCACAGGGTTTATAACAGTCCCTTAACCTGGTACAGCACACCCCTAATAAAGCAGTTCCAAATACTTTTTTGATTCTTGCAACAACCCTGAGTGAAGAGCTAAGGACTTTTCTAAAAAGACAAATGTCAGGCTCCTCCCGCTTGCCAGAGTGCTTCCTCACACCTTCTACCTCCTCACACCCTGCACCTCCTCACGCCCTGCATTTCCTCGGGCCCTGTACTTCCTCACGCCCTGTACTTCCTCACGCCCTGTGCTTCCTCACGCCCTGTGCTTCCTCACACCCCATGCTTCCTCGGGCCCTGTACTTCCTCATGCCCTGTGCTTCCTCATGCCCTGTGCTTCTTCACACCCTGTGCTTCCTCACACCCTCATAAAGGTGAGCTGTGGCAAGCCCAGGGAAGGAGGTGCCAGAGGTTGGCAGCACAAGCACTTGAACCCAGATCAGCAATATTTATTCTACCACACAGAGGCTGCTGTTGCTGAAATGGAAGATTGGGGAGGCAGGATGCAGCCAAACCGCGAGCTTGGAGGGCCTGGCAACCACAGGCCCTGGTGAGCCTTGCAGGCCTGTGGCAGCCATGCTCGGCCCACAGCCAGGTGCAAGGCGTGAGTGGGGTTCGAGGAGGCCCAAGGGAACCAGGCCAGGAGGAGGAGTTTTCTCAGCTAATAGTGGCTAAGAAGGGGAAAGGAAAAGTGAGAGGAGGGAGCGTCTTGATGTGGTAAATCCCAGGCTCACATTCTCAGAGCTCACTGTGCGTGGCTGGCCCCAGCAGGAATCTGCTTTTTGTTACTGAGTCTGAGGAGGAGGATTAAGAAGCGGAAAGGAAACCCGTGGGGATGGCACTGGGTCTGTGGTCCGCAGGGTGATTTACAGCCGCGTCATGCCGGCGCTGGCCGCCTGGGCGGGCTCTGGCGTGGACTTGGCCCCCGCAGTTGCTTTCTTGTTCAATCTGCCTGTGGTTTGGGGGAAGGAGGGGCTGGGGCGGCTGCAGACGTACTCCTGGACGTACTGTAGAGGCAGCGGGCTGCCTGAGTACAGTCCCAGCCCTCTATCAGCGCCCAGACCTGCTGAAGCCACTTCCACCTCCCGAGAGTGAGGGAGGGGAGGTTTCTCTCATCAAGGCCTGACCTGCAGAATCACAGATCCTGGACCCCACCCTTTCCCTGGTGTCTGCACTGGACTGTGCTCCCATCCCCCACCTCGGCCCTGGAATCCCAGCACAGGCTTCACTGGCCCCAGGAAGCCTTCAGTCTGTTGGGGCATGGTGGGAAGAGCGCTGAGGCCTTAGGTGCCAGAGCCATCTCTACGATTAACCGGCTATGTGGCCTTTCGCTCTGTGCTTTCATTCCCTCACTGGTACAGACAGGGCTGTAAGTGGAAAGGCATCCCTCCATGGGTGCTCTGCAGAGCACAGCCAGTGAAGCAGCCCATTACGCAGCCCATGACTAAATGAGTTTGGGGAACACCACAGGCTTTGGTTCTATCTTGGAAAGTCACTACAGTAAACCTGTGAGAGCCCGAACTTGAGGGGACTGTCTTGTTTTTCTGGGCCTCACAAGTTTTCCGCCTTCGACAGGGTGCAGTCTTACCACTTTTCTATTGCTCATTTTAGTGGAAAATGTTTGAGTTCCCATTCTCTGACAGATTTCCGTCTTATACAGGTTCCAGCTTTCGCAGGTTTTACTGTATTTGCATTTTAAAGGCTCTGAAAAGTGATCTGGTCAGTGTGGCAAATTGGCTGATTTATCACAACCAGAAATCATCTTTTTATAAACTGTTGGCTTGTTTGTAGTCAGAATGTCAACTCCACCAGAACAGAGACTTGGTCTGTTTTTTCCGCTGGTGCAGCCCCAGTGCCTAGCACACAGAACAATCTCAGTAAGTATTCGTGGGATGAGTGAATAAATATTTCCACCCACAGGTATTTTTTTTTACTGCAGTCTTTATATACCTGTGAGAGAGACCCGTTGCCATACAGTCTATTTGGACTCATAGTGACCCTATAGGCCAGAGTAGAACTGCCCCAAAGGGTTTCCAAGAAGCTGCTGGTGGATTCAAACTGCTGACCTTTTGGTTAGCAGCCCAGCTCTTAATTGCTGTGTACATATGCTGTGGGATAATTTTTCCTATGTCAAATGTAACACTGAGCATTTTTTTTAATGAACCTATACCTTAGGTGAATTTTTGTGAACCCTGGAACAATTTTGCCTCATTTTGTTTTTTGTTCAATTCCAGCATTCCCTGGTTTCTTATTTCTAATAGATATTTCAGTCCATTTTTTCTCCTTTGCTTACTAAGTTTGTCTCTGGCTTCCAGTGAATTATTTTCCTTTCCTGATCACTTCTGTGTCCTGCAGGTTATTCCTCCAGTTTGGGGGCATTTAGAAAGTGTATGTCTTTTTATGTCTAACTGCCTCCTGAGTTATTTTACCTTTAAAATTTGTTTTTAGTCAATGACATCCACTCTATTTATTCAACCGTTTTTTTAACTATATTAAAGCATTACATTTTTCTATATTAAAGCAATTTTGATACAGTCTTCTTGTTGTTGTTGTTAGGTGCTATCCAGTTGATTTCCACTCATGACAACCCCATACACAACAGAATGAAAAACTGCCTGGTCCTGCACCATCCTCACAATCATTGCTATGCTTCAGCCCATTGTTGCAGCCATTGTGTCAATCCATCTCATTGAGGGTCTTCCTCTTTTTTCACCGACCCTCCATTTTACCAAGCATGATGTCCTTCTCCAGGGATTGGTCCCTCCTAACAACATGTCCAATGTACATGGAAGTCTAGCTTCTAAGGAGCATTCTGGCTGTACTTCTTCCAAGACAGATTTGTTCATTCTTCAGGCAGTCCATAGTATATTCAATATTCTTCGCCAACACCATAATTCAAAGGCATCAATTCTTCTCCCGTCTTCCTTATTGATTATCCAGCTTTCGCATGCATATGATGCAATTGAAAACACCATGGCTTAGGTCAGGTGTACCTTAGTCCTCACAGTGACATCTTTGCTTTTGAACACTTTAAAGAGGCCTTTTGCAGCAGATTTGCCCAACGCAATGCATCTTCTGATTTCTTGACTGCTGCTTCCATGGGTGTTGATTGTGGATCCAAGTAAAATGAAATCCTTGACAACTTCAATATTTTCTCTGTTTATTAGGATGTTGCTTATTGGTCCAGTTGCAAGGGTTTTTGTTTTCTTGATGTTAAGCTGTAATCCATACCGAAGGCTGTGGTCTTTGATCTTCATCAGTAAGTGTTTCAAGTCCTCTTCACTTCCAGCAAGGAAAGTTGTGTCATCTATATACCACATATTATTGAGTCTTCCTCCAATCCTGATGACACATCCTTCTTCATATAGTCCAGCTTCTTGGATTATTTGCTCAGCATACAGACTGAATAAGTATGGTGAAAGGATACATCCTTGACGTACAACTTTCCTAATTTTAAACCACACAGTATCCCCTCATTCTGTTCAAATGACTGCCTGTTGATCTATGTACAGGTTCCACATAAGCACAATTAAAGATTCTGGAATTCCCATTCTTCGAAATTCTATCCATAATTTGTTACAATCCACGCAGTTGAATGCCTTCGCATAGTCAATAAAACAGAGTCTGAATCTGGCTTGAATTTCTGGCAGTTCCCTGTTGATGTACTGCTACAATCATTTTTGGATTATCTTCAGCATAGTTTTACTTGCATGTGATATTAATGATGTTGTCCAATAATTTAGCATTCCATTATATCACCTTTCTTTGGAATGGGCACAGGATCTATTTCAGCTGGTTGGCCAGGTAGCTGTCTTCCAAATTTCTTGGTATAGACAAGTGAGTGCTTCCAGCCTTGCATCCATTTGTTGAAATATCTCAATTGGTATTCCATCAATTCCTGGAAACTTGTTTTTTGACAATGCCTTCAGTGCAGCTTGGACTTCTTCCTTCAGTATCATAAGTTCTTGATCATATGCTACCTCCTGAAATGGTTGAACATCGACCAATTGTTTTTGGTACAGTGACTCCATGTATTCCTTCCATCTTCTTTTGATGTTCTCTGAGTTGTTTAACATTTCGCCCATAGAATCCTACAATATTGCAACTCAAGGCTTGAATTTATTCTTCAGTTCTTTCAGCTTGAGAAATGCTATGCATGTTCTTCCCTTTTGGTTTTCTATCTCCAGGTTTTTGCACATTTCATTATAATACTTTACTTTGTCTTTTCCATCTGCCCTTTGAAATCATCTGTTCAGCTCTTTTACTTCATCATTTCTTCCTTTCATTTTAACTACTTACGTTCAAGAGCAAGTTTCAGAGTCTCCCCTGACATCCATTTTGATCCTTTTCTTTTTCTTTTCTATCTTTTTGAATCGGACAATCATATAGTCTACTATGCTGGGAATGACAACTCGATGTTGCATTCATCATCAAAAAAAACATTTCAAGATCTATCCTGAAGTACAAGACTGTCAGTGATAGGATAATATCCATACGACTAGAAGGAAGACCAGTTAATATGGCTATTATTCAAATTTACGCACCAACCACTAGGGCCAAAGATGAAGAAATAGAAGATATTTATCAGCTGCTGCAGTCTGAAATGCTGCAATCAAGATGCATTGATAACTACTGGAGATTGGAATGCAAAAGTTGGAAACAAAGAAGAAGGATCGGTAGTTGGAAAATATGGCTTTGGTGATAGAAACAATGCTGGAGATCGAATGATAGAATTTTGCAAGACCGATGGCTTCTTCATTGCAAATACCTTATTTCACCAGCATAAACGGCGACTATACACATGGACCTCACCAGATGGAACACACAGAAATCAAATTGACTGTCTGTGGAAAGAGACAATGGAAAAGCTCAATATCATCAGTCAGAACAAGGCCAGGGGCTGACTGTGGAACAGACCATCAACTGCTTATATGCAAGTTCAAGCTGAAACCGAAGAAAATCAGAGCAAGTCCACGAGAGCCAAAATATGACCTTGAATATATCCCACCTGAATTTAGAGACCATCTCAAGAATAGATTTGATGCATTGAACACTAGTGACCACAGACCAGACGAGTTGTGGAATGACATCAAGGACATCATCCATGAAGAAAGCAAGAGGTCACTGAAAACACAGGAAAGAAAGAAAAGACCAAGATGGATGTCAGAGGAGACTCTGAAACTTGCTCTTGAGTGTCAAGCAGCTAAAGTAAAAGGAAGAATTCATGAAGTAAAAGAACTGAACAGAAGATTTCAAAGGGCCTCTCGAGAAGACAAAAAAAAAAAAAGTATTATAATGACATGTGCAAAGAGCTGGAGATGGAAAACCAAAAGGGAAGAACACACTTGGCATTTCTCAAGCTGAAAGAACTGAAGAAAAAATTCAAGCCTCGAGTTGCAATAGTGAAGGATTCCTTGGGGAAAATATTAAATGATGCGGGAAGCATCAAAAGAAGATGGAAGGAATACACAGAGTCATTATACCATAAAGAATTAGTCGATATTCAACCATTTCAAGAGGTGGCATATGATCAGGAACCAATGGTACTGAAGGAAGAAGTCCAAGCTGCTCTGAAGGCATTGGGGAAAAACAAGGCTCCAGGAATTGATGGAATATCAATTGAGATGTTTCAACAAACAGATGCAGTGCTGGAAGTACGCACTCGTCTATGCCAAGAAATATGGAAGACAGCTTCCTGGCCAACCGATTGGAAGAGATCCATATTTATGCCTATTCTCAAGAAAGATGATCCAACCGAACGTGGAAATTATAGAACAATATCATTAATATCACGTGCAAGCAAAATTCTGCTGAAGATCATTCAAGAACGGCTGCAGCAGTATATCGACAGGGAACTGCCAGAAATTCAGGGCGGTTTCAGAAGAGGACGTGGAGCCAGGGATATCATTGCTGATGTCAGATGGATCCTGGCTGAAAGCAGAGAATACCAGAAGGATGTTTACCTGTGTTTTATTGACTAGGCAAAGGCATTCAACTGTGTGGATCATAACAAAGTATGGATAACACTGTGAAGAATGGGAATTCCAGAATACTTAATTGTGCTCATGACGAACCTTTCCATAGATCAAGAGGCAGCTGTTCGGACAGAACAAGGGAATACTGATTGGTTTAAAGTCAGGAAAGGTGTGCGTCAGGGTTGTATCCTTTCACCATACCTATTTAATCTGTATGCTGAACAAATAGTACGAGAAGCTGGACTATATGAAGAAGAACGGGGCATCAGGATTGGAGGAAGACTCATTAACAACTTGCGTTATGCAGATGACACAACCTTGCTTGCTGAAAGTGAAGAGGACTTGAAGCACTTACTAATAAAGATCAAAGACCACAGCCTTCAGTATGGATTACATCTCAACATAAAGAGAACAAAAATCCTCATGACTGGACCAACGAGCAACATCATGATAAACGAAGAAAAGACTGAAGTTGTCAAGGATTTCATTTTACCTGGATCCACAATCAACAGCCATGGAAGCAGCAGTCAAGAAATCAAAAGACGCACTGCATTGGGCGAATCTGCTGCAAAGGACCTCTTCAAAGTGTTGAAGAGCAAAGATGTCACCCTGAAGACTAAGGTGCACCTGAACCAAGCCATGATATTTTCAATCGCATTATATGCATGTGAAAGCTGGACAATGAATAAGGAAGACCAAAGAAGAGCTGACGCCTTTGAATTGTGGTGTTGGTAAAGAATATTGAATATACCATGGACTGCCAAAAGAACGAACAAATCTGTCTTAGAAGAAGTACAACCAGAATGCTCCTTAGAAGCAAGGATGGCGAGACTGCATCTTACATACTTTGGACATGTTGTCAGGAAGGATCAGTCCCTGGAGAAGGACATCATGCTTGGCAGAGTACAGGGTCAGCGGAAAAGAGGAAGACCCTCAACAAGGTGGATTGACACAGTGGCTGCAACAATGAGCTGAAGCATAACAACGATTGTAAGGATGGTGCAGGACCTGGCAATGTTTCATTCTGTTGTGCATAGGGTCGCTATGAGTTGGAACCGACTCGACGGCACCTAACAACAACAGCAACATCTTTTTAATGATCTTTTGCTTTCTTCATGTATGATGCCCTTGACGTCATCCACAACTCATCTGGTCTTTGGTCATTAGTATTCAATGTATCAAATCTGTTCTTGAGAATGTCTCTAAATTCAGGTGGGACATACTCAAAATCATCCTTTGGCTATCTTGGACTTAATTTTTAAGTTTTAATTTTCTTCAGCTTCAATTTGAACTTGCACGTGAGTAATTGATGGTCTGTTCCATAGTCAGCCCCTGGTTTTGTTCTGACTAATGATATTAAGCTTCTCCATCATTGCTTTCCACAGATGTAGTCAATCTGATCCTTGTGTATTTCATCTAGCAAGGTCCACAAGTACAAATCACCATTATGTTGTTGAAAAAAGATACTGTCAATGAATAAGCAGTTGGTCTTGCAAAATTCTATCACGCAATCTCCTATGTCGCTTCTATGCCAGGAATGGCAAATTGAAGAAGAATGGCATCGCGTTCATTGTCAGAAAGAACATTTCAAGATCTATCCTGAAATACAACACTGTCAGTGATAGGCTAATATCCATAAGCTTACATGGAAGATCAGTTAATACGACTATGATCCAAATTTATGCACCAACCGCTAATGCCAACGATGAAGAAATTGAAGATTTTTACCAACTTTCGCAGTGTGAAGTTGATCAAATATGCAATCAAGATGCATTGATAACTGCTGGTGATTGGAATTTGAAAGCTGGAAACAAAGAAGAAGGATCAGTAGTTGGAAAATATGGCCTTGGTGATAGAAACAGCCTTCTATGTGAAGAAAAAGGCATCCAATGGAATCGAAACCCTGACAGTTTTTTTTTAATTGTTTTGTCCTAAAAAAGAGCAGTCAGATTTGAAGTGTTATTTTAAAATTAAAATACGGAGAGAAAAAAAGCAGGGAGTGCATGGGAGAAATATTTTTCAAGAACCAATTTATTCTGCACTGTTTTACCTTTTACTTGTGAGTACACCAACCAATATGTAGTCTAGAAAGGGGGCCTCATGTTTAGCTCTTGGTTCCTACTGGACTTAATCTTGGCGCCAAAGTCAGCCAGCTATGGAGCCCTGGGCAGGCTGTTTAACCTCCCTCAGCCTCAGTTTCCCCATCTTTAAAATGAGCACAGGAATAGTAGCTATCTTATAGATGGTTGCAAAGAACCGATGAGACAATCGAGCTTTGCCTTGCAGGTCCTGGCACATAGGGGCAGCACACGAAGGTGCTGGCACACATGCCCACAAAGGGTTGGGTCCCCAGTTTGAGTAGCTGGTAGTTGAAAACATGAAGCAGCATCACGGGCTGAAAAGTCTTAAAACAAGTAACCAGAAATAGTCACTTCTGAGCAATTGTCATCTTGACCAATTTCCTTTCAACCAATTATTTTTAAAAATAAACAACTTTTAAAATTATCTGGGCAGCATATGTTAATTATAAAAGAATTAGAAAGTACAGAAGAGTGAACAGAAGGAAAATGTTTAACTTGCCTCAATCCCTCCACCTAGAGAAAATCACTGATTACATTTTGGTGACTATTTTCCCACATACTTTTCCTATGCTTACATATTCATATATCGCATTTTATAAAAATGCAATTTTGTCGCCCAAACTGACTTGTAAGCTGGTTTATATTTTTTCTTTAAACGCTCAAGTCTGTACATCTTTGCATTTGACAGACCTATTTGCACAACATCTTCTCCAAGGGCCAGGCTTTGCTGAGGTTATTCTGGGCTCAGGCACAGAACTGGGCTTCTGGCCTCCAAATATCCCAGGGAACTGGAAGCAGGTACAGGCCAGCCCACCCCCCGCACCTCCCACCCCGCCTGGCCTGGGCACCACGGGCGACAGGCAGGAAATTTATGAGCAGTTGGACTTGGCTACTATTTGTCCGAGGGCGGGAACATAGTGTGACTCAAGGATCACAGCGTGTCCCAGCTGGGAGGGCCCTCGGGGTCCCAGGCATCTAAGAGTTCCAATGTTATGGTCAGAGTCTCTCTGGGGGGCACGAAACAGGAAAAAATTTCATTCTTTCGACATTTACTGAGTTTCTACTAGCTGCCAGGCCTGGGGAAGGCCTGGGGCTAAAGCTTCCCTGCTGTAGGGCAGCTGACCGTCTAACCACAGGAAAAAGCTGGAAACCACTGCAGCTGGTACCAGCTGCCCATCCAGTCGATTCTGACTCTGGTGACCCCACGTGTGTCAGACTAGAACTATGCTCCATAGGGTTTTCAGTGGCTGATTTTTCAGAAGTAGATCGCCAGGCATCTCTTCTAAGGAGACTCTGGGTGGACTCAAACCTCCTACCTTTCAATTAATAGCTGAGTGTGTTAGTAGTCAGGGACTCCACTCAAGGTGGTAAACGCTGCCAATCCCACTCGTTCCTTTTTGTGCTCATCAAGGCTGCTCAGCAGGGAGCAGCGGCTACTGAGATTGCCGTGGGCGCGCAGCTAGATGTGCAGATGAGCTGTTCGTGCTAAGGAGTTGCCTGCCCCGCAGGCCCCCAGCTTTCTCAGGGCATAAACTGGTAGGGAGTGTGGGTGGGCCTGACAGGCCAAACTCCTCACGTACTGAGGCCAGTGGATATGTCCAAAACTCAGAGCAGTCAATGGCATACAGAAGCACTTTCCTATCTGTAAGAAACAACTGCTGCACCAGTGTTGAGGATGAGAGCAGGAAACCCCGCAGACCTCTTCCCGTGCTAAGACACTAGAGGTGGAGCCGGCTCCCAGGTATCCTGGGCAAGCATTTATTGAGCACTTACTTATCAGATACCCCACACTGTTCTAGGGCCAACTAGAGTTGTGTCACTGCTGTCTCCCCCGTCCAGAACAATGAAGGCCCGCTTAAGTCCAACCTCTTCACCCCACCAGCCCCCACTCCACAGCCAGCTGGGGAAAATCCGATTCTCCTCTGAACTCCTAAAGCACTTTATCCCACCTCTTCCTACATCCCTTGGTGCCATGAATTTGTTGGTGTGATTGCCATCATCCCCTCGCCCACCCCACACTTCACCACCAGCTCCCTGAGGGAAGGGGCCACCAAGTCCTGGCACCACCATCTTCCCAAGGGCTGGGAGAAGAAGCTTCTGACTCTGCGCTACCTCGCAGCACCATGCTGCTTTCTCGCACACACTGCCTCACAGGATTCCTGTGAGGTGGGTGTTGTGCTTCAGTTTTGCAGATGAGGAAATGGAGGTCTGAGTGGGTACCTCGCTTGCCCTAGGCCACACTGCTAGGAAATGGCAGAGCAAGGCACAACCCCTAGAGACCTCAGAACTGGCAGTTCCCCAAGCCATCCATTCAGCTGCCACCTTCCTGGGTTCTAAGAAAATCTCAGCCTTCGTCTCTTTGAGCCCAAGGAAAGGCAGCTGATGTGGGAGGCCTAGCACCCCCAGAGCCAGGTCCAGAGTTCACGAGGAGCCTGCTGGCCCAGCAGGGGACAGTCAGAGAGACCTGAGGCCCCACTGGGCTGACGGCTTCTGGAGCTGTGGGCCACTCTGTTTCTCTCTCCATTCTCTCTCTGTGTGTCTTTGTGCCAACTCTCTCTTGGTCTCTGCCTCTCTGTGTTTCTCTCCATGTCATCAGTCTGTCTGTCTGTCTTGGCCCTCACCCCACCCCATCCAGTACAGAGGGCTGAGCTGTCCTGGGCGAGGCCTGAGGCCCAGCTGTCTGCAGCTTCCCATCTGCTTCCTGTTCTGTGATGCTCTCCAGCCAGCTCTACTTGGCTGCATGCTGCTCTTCTGGACCCCAGAAGCTCAAGGAGTCTGTGACCTTACCCCTAACGGGAGGAGGCTCCCAGGCTGGAGGGGAGCAGACAGCTGGGTGGACAGGTGGCCCAGCCAGGTGAGGAAGGCTCTGTTCACTTGGTGCTTCCCAGTGGGCCCTGACTCATGACCCTCACGCACAGCCCACACACACTCCATACACACACAAACACAGACACACAACCACTCTCGCCCCACCCCCTCCTCATCAGGCCTGCTTCCTCAGCGGCTGGGAATTGCTACCCCATCACCCCTGCACCTCACAGTGCCTCTCTTCCCCCGTCCTTACTGCAAACTGACAGCAGGGGGAGACAAGTCAATTTAGGCCAAAGCGCTGGCCAGCAGGCCTTTGCAAATACCACACTGGCTCCAGGAGACCCCAGGAGGGACTCCAGCTGTGGACATTTCAGGACCAGTGGGGACAAGCATGGGGTGGCTGGGAGAGGCCACGAGCCCCCCTAACCAACAACTTGTGGTCAAGTTGACGCTGACTCTTGGCAACCCCATGTGTGTCAGAGTAGACTGTGCTCCACAGGGTTTTCAATGGCTTGTTTTTCAGAAGTAGATTGCCAGGCCTTTCTTCCAAGGTGCCTCTGAGTAGACTTGAACTCCAATCTTTCAGTCAGCAGCCTAGCATGTTAACCATTTGCACCATCCAGGAACTATAGCCCCCTAACCAAACCAAGCCAAACCCATTGCCGTTGAGTCAACTCCAACTTGTAGCAACCCTATAGGACAGAGTAAAATTGTCCCACAAGGTTTCCAAGGAGCGCCTGGTGGATTTGAACTGCCAATCTTTGGTTAGGAGCCATAGCACTTAACCACTGCACCACCATAGCCCCCTAGGCAGCCCAAATAATCAAATGACTTCAGCAATAACAGTGTGTTCCATACAAACACAGTCTTAAGAAAAACACTTCTTTAGCCTTTTCATCATCCCTGGCCCCTCCTAGGTGGAGATTCTGGATCCACTGTGGGATCCAGGCAAGGGAAGCTGAACATCTCTGGTTGCACTCTTTGGTCACTGCCCCCTGCCCATCAAGGACACCCCAAAAGCAGCTTCCAGATGCACAAGGGAGAGGCCAAAACTAGGAAGAAAAATGATTTTTTCATACACACACATGCACACAGGCACACACACGTATACTCACACGCACATACAAGCACACACACCCCCAGTGGCATGTAATACTTCATGGTGGTTAAATGTGCCAGCTGTGACATCAGACAGCCTCCATTTCAACCCCGACTGTGCCTCCTTTCCGTCACCTATAAAATGATAGCAGTCATCTACCGCATAAGGTTGCTGTGAGGACTAAAAAACCTAACAGCTGCAAAGCCAAGCGCTCAGGTTAGACACCCCCAGTTCAGTGTCCCCCATTGCCCATCAGCTCCTCAAGGTGGGGTCTGCATCTCCACTTCTGATCTCCAGCACCTCACTTCGCACTGAGCAGATGCCCGTTAGATATTTGTGGAAGACAACTGAAAACACCGCATTTTCTCATGCTTTCATTCACTTGACAAGTATTCAGTTCGTGCCAGTCTCCGCTCAAGCCCTGGAGACAGCACAGGGAGCAGGACAGGCAAGCCCTGCATCCCAGGAGTATGAGCCACTACAGAGAAAGGAAGCCTCGTGTTCTCTGTGCCAAAACGACTAATGCACTTCCCTGCATTCTCCGTCAGACGTTACTGAATGTACTTTAGCTTCCTCTGGACAACTCAAGGTCAACCCAGGAACATCAGTGGACAAAATACTCCCTAGGTCCCTGAGGCTACGGGGTTCTCTGGCCCTACACTAAACAGCCCCAAGCCTCTTGGCTTTTTTAGGGCTCTGGCTTTGCTCTGAAGTGTTTTTCTGTTCCTTCCCACACATCAGACTCCTGGCTGTGATCGCGGGTGCTGTGAGTGCACCTGCCCCTAGGGGCTGATCTTTCCCCTGCAGTTCAGTGTTTCCCTTCCGCTGATTTGATCTGAGACTCCCGAGAGCCAAGCTTGTAAGAAGAGTGCTCAGGGTAGGGGCAGTGGGCTCTGACGGAGGCCCAATGGGGCTCTCCTATGAATTACTGTACTTGACCTTCGGGAAATGTGAGTTAGCTCTACATTCCAAAGGGTGGGGCCTTTGTTTATTCTGTTCTCTGGTGTGACCCCAGCACCTAGAACAGTGCCTGGCACACAGTCAACACTCAAAAATGTTTATTCCTAAATAAGTATGCAGGACCCTTCGCACTTTCTTCATCTTTCCTGCTCATGTAACTGAAGGGATGGAGTAAGTAAAGAACGGCTGTGTGAGCATGTGGGGGGAGGGGGCCCTTTGCAAATAACCCCGCTGCTGCCCACCCACCTTCTGTGTGTATGAGGTGATTGGGGTGGGGATGGGCAGGAAACCAGGCATTGAGCTTCATCACTGTTGGGGGGGCGGGTGATTCTCAACAATGCCTTGTCTTTGTTCTCCAGCTTCCGGTGGGCTCCAAGCACACTCTCCCCAGGGCTGCCCTCCAGATGCCCAGCTGCCTGGCTTTGCCCTTCCCTGCAACTGGCGGGCCATCTCGAAGGGCTCCTGATCCCTAAGTGGGGCAAGTTTTCAAAACCTCAAAGAACACCGACCAGCCCCCAGTGTGCACTCCCTTCCCACCTGGACAGGAGGCTGTTCACCTGATGCTGACAGATGGTACCTGTTAACGCCCCAGCACGCGTGTGCATGCACACACATACATGCGCGCAGTAGAGGGACTGACAGTGCCCTCTGCCTGGCAATGGAATCAAGTCCTCGGGGAGCAGGCCCAATCTGGTATCCATTCTCCAAGTCACGCGGTGGGTAGGAGACACGCGGGTCCCTCTGCCACCTTGCTGGTGGGCCAGTGAAGTCCACCAGCCACCCCTCCTGGCTGTGCAGTGTCCACAGGTCACAAAGCCCTCCTCACCCATCATTTCCCTGAGCCTCACACACGGACACCTTTACCTATATTTATAAGGAAAGTGGAGTCCAGAGAAGGCAGGAGCCTGAGGTTACAAAGCAAGCCCGCAGCTCACACCTCATCTCTGAGGGAGCAGACGAGGACGGTGGCCTGGGCTCAGAAGCACTTGTTTCATGGGGGTGGGCAGTTTTTGAGGCCCCACCTGCCCTGCCCTGTTGTGTGACCCTGTGTGACTTCACCTCTCTACCACCCAGCCTTCTCTTCCAGCTCACATGGTTAACAAAAATGGACCTCATGAGGTGGTTGTGGGATTCAAGGAAAGAACGAGTATGGAAGGGCTCTATAAACTGTAAAGTGCTGTGCAGAGGCCACCGGGCCTGGCCTAGTCCGTGAGGTTCTCAGTGCCATCAACCAAAAACAGGGCTACTGGCCACCACTTCTCAGGGCTGCAGTGATCACCAGGGCCCCATGAAAGCGGGGCTCTGAGGCTTGAGGTTAAGGTCAGGACTCTGGTTAGCACCACTATCTGGCCTGAAAGGGGAAGACTAGACTGTAGCAACTCAGGGTCAGCCCCCAGGGATGAGCCGTGTGGCTGATTACCCTACTGCCCCTCCTAGCTGACCAGAAAACCAAACCCACTGCCATCAAGTTGACTCCGACTTATGGCAGGCAACCCCACGTGTGCAGAGCAGAACGGCTCCAAGGGGTTTTCAAGGCTGTGACCTTTTGGAAGCACATCACCAGGGTTTTCTTCCAAGGCACCTCTGGATGGGTTTGAACCAGCAGCCTTTCAATTAGTAGTCAAGCGCTTAACCATTTGCACTACCCAGGGACTCCTTGACAGCTGATAGGCCTGATTTCTTCCTCCAGTTCAGGCAGCATGCTCTTAGAGTGAAGATAGGGGTGTCTGGTAAGACTGCCCTGGTGAGGAGGAAGGCTCTTGCCAGCGAGACCCCTGCCCTTGCCCCTCCCTTGGACACAGTGTGAGGATGAAGGGCTTGCTGCAGCAGCCACCGTGCAGCTAGGAGGCACAGACCTAAAGAAGCCCGGCCATCTCGGAGCCACGGAGCCGTGAGAACAGCCACCTCCCTCCAGACTTCTGAACTGTGCAAAACTCAAGCCCCTATTAGTTTAAGCTGCTGGGTGAGGGTTTTCAGTTATCTGGGGCTCAAAGCTTTCCTCGCTGATTCAAGAGAACAAGAGGTGCAGCTTTGTGGAACAGGGTCCTGGGGGAGCCCGGGAATATCTTCCTGGCTGTGTCCTGAGGTCCCCTAGCTAACCTTTTCTTAGAATCTTCGCCTACAGACCAGCTGTGTGGATTTATTTTAGTTGAAGGGATAGTGTGTTATCATTTGGGAGCCTACTATGTGCCAGAAGCTAGGACACAAAGATGAAAGGGCTCAGAGACTAGCTAGAGAGCTGGGGGCCAAGCAAACAGTGTGTACTGGAATGACTGTAGCGGAATGAATGTGATGTAATGAGTGTAATATAATATCACACAATATATCACCTAAAAATATCATGTAATGCCATGACATACAATGAAACATACTGCCAAATGCAACAGTGTCATGTAACATTCTGCATCGTTATTTTATAGCGTATCATATGATGCTCTATTGAATTAGACTGTACCCATCACTGTGATACGGGCAGTGAGGCCCTGAGGAGGAGGCTGGGTAGGGGTGGTCAGGGAGGGCTTCCAGGAAGAACTGAGCTTCCAGAATGAGCAAGAGTTAGCCAAGCAGACAGGGGAGAAGGGCATACCAGGCAGAAGGGACAGCATGAGCACAGAGGCCAAAAATAGCCCCTTTGGGCTAGGAGTTCCACGTAGCTGGAGTATAAACTGGGACGCTGGGCCTGACCAGCTGGAACCAGGTCACTGGAGGGAGAGGTGGTCAGGTGTTCTGTTAAGTGGTCTGTCTTCTACCTTGGCCTATGGGAAGCCCCTGGCGGGGGGAGGGGGCCAGGTGTTCTGTTAAGGGGTCCGTCCTCTACCCTGGCCTGTGGGAAGCCCCTTGGGTGGGGGGTGGGGGGAGTACTGAGCAAGGGTTCGAGGCAGTCAGGCCTGGCTTTCAGCAAGCTGTTGGGAAGGGCTCTCGTGGACACTGATCAAGCCAAATAAAAAAAAAAAGGCAGCCCCCAAATGGCCAGAGGAACTGAACTCAGAGTGGGGACGGGAAGGCCTTAAAGGAGGGAAAGGCTCTCTACTTTGCCCTTTAGAAACATTTATGCTGAGGAGCCTATGGAAGGCAGGGTCCGTTGTTTCCAGTCTGCTGGGATGAGTAGGACAGGTAGGCAACAGCAGGCCTCTGGCCCCCTCTGGGCCTGCCCTCCACTGTGCCAGGTGCAGGGGCTCAAGGCTGGGTAGTTGGTGGGCCAGCCTGGTCACTCTGATGAGGGTATACAGCTCTGTCCTTCTGCTCGTGTCCTCTGGAACCCTCGGGAAGTCTGGGACCAGTGGCCACTCCTCCAGGCCCAGGTCCTCTCACCTCTGCCCCGGAAGGACAACTTCCCAGGCAAAGACATGGGAGGGAGGGCTGAGTTTGCAAAACAATCTCACACCCTTTATCCCAGGGATTCCCTAGACAGAGCCAGGAGGCAGGTTGGGCATTTTCCCGGTAGCTAAACGGGCTCCTTGAGGTTGAGACACTTGGCCAAGGCCACACAGCCACACAGCCTCTGGGGCAGTGCTGACGGACCCAGACACCTGCCCACAGCATCTGCAGCACCCCCCTCCTGGGGAGGACCCCACCAGCCAGCGCTGAGCCCTTCAGACGGCAAGATTAATGTGCCTTCCGTTGTGATAAACACAAATATTGGGTCCTTCCGGAGCTGCCATCTCGTCAACCAGGACTGGGAGGAAAACAGAGAAGAGGGCAGGAGGAAAGAGGTGCTGGGGCCGCCCAAAGTGCAGATGGAATGCAAAAGTGCCCTCCAGAGCCCCAGGTCCACGAGCAGTGAAGAGCTGGCCACCCACAGCAGCAATGACAGCCTTTTTCCATTGCCGGGCTGAGAGGCCGCCAGGGCTTTTGGGTCTGACGGGAAAGCAGGGATGTGGGTCATGGAAGGGGACGCGGGGGACTGGGAAGGGAAAGGGGAAGGCCCCAGCCCCTGCCCTGACCTGTAGTCACATCACCACCACCTGACGTGAGGGAAGCTGCCCCTCTCCCACTGCCCACCTAGCAGCCTGACCAAACACCTCCTCTGAGGCTCTGGAGGGGTGTGAGAAGGCAGGCAGGCCTTGCCCTTCTTCCCCTTTCTCCCCAGTGCTGGCCTCCAGTTGCCAGCCCTGTCCAGCCTGCCACTGGCCTCGGACAGGCTGCCCAGTGCCGGCTCCCAGGAGGTGCCCAGATTCCAGGCAGACGTCTCCCAGAAGCCTCTGGCGGCCGCTGGTTCTTAAAAAAGGCTGCCTGTCATACTGCAGTCAGCTGAGGGGCCGGGCGCCGGGGTGTTTATTAATATGACTGTTCTCCAAACCGTCTCCCCCGGCTCTTTGATGAGCCGAAGGGGGTATCCACATTATCTTCCACCTCCCACCCTCCCTCTGCACGTATGCTGTTCACATGCTTCTGTCGCTGTTTATTCTGGGAGATGGGTATAACCACACTCTCTGCTGCCTGTGCTGGTTTATGACGATGGATCAGCCTGTGCCCTGGCCACACCGAGCCCTCCCAGACGCCCCCTTTCTCGCCTGCCCCCTCCAGCGGAGGTTTTATGAAAGCAGTCGTTCAACCATCTCCAATTTTAACAGCTTTGAGGGGGAAAAAAAAAGTTCTGCGGCGTCCAGGAGAACTAATTAGGGGGCCTTCAAGCACCTTCAAGGAAGAAAAAATCACAACTGGTGTAAGAAGAGGAAGAAACAACATTAAAAGAAAACAGGAGGGGAAAATAAAACCAGAGATAAAAAGTGAAGAGAAGGCAGCGGCGCCTGAACAACCAGAACCCTAGCCGCCAACTTTTACCGCGGCCAGCCCTGTTATTCATAAGCAAGTTTCCTCTCTCACAAAGGGCCTTTTGCACGGTTTTCCCCGCTCCTCCAAACCAGCTGCTCACACTGTTGTTCCTGAGTGATGATGAGGCTCTGAAAGGGTTTTTTGGGAACAGATGGCCAGGGGAGAGCCGGGGAATGTGCCAGCAGAGGGCCGGGCGGGCTGCCAAGGCCTGCGGTGACTGAGTGCTTGGGCTTCCAGCTCGCGTGCTTTCTCTGCCCTCTGCCCTCTGTGGCGCCAGCAGGCCTTCCCAGCGAGCGCTCGGAACATCTGGAGTCTGGGCCTGCCAGGAGGGGGGGCCGTGGTGGCCGGGCGGGGGACCCTCTGTTCCAGCGGAGCTCCCATGGACTCACCAACAGGCCCGCCTCACAGAACAGCTAATCAAAACCACAGCGCCCAAATGGGAACCAGGCGCACTCCCAGCTGCAGCCAGATGCTGCCAAGCGACTTAACCCGGTGTCAGGGCTTGCTGGTGGTGCAGCGCTGGGGGTGCCCCGAGCTGATGACACCCCCCCCAGCCACCCCACCCCCCACCACCGCCAGCCAGCTATTGGCTCCCTGCAGCTCCATGGAGCCTCCACGTGCTGCCACTGAGTGGCTTACATAAGGGCTGCTTGCTCCGGGCAAGGCTGTGCACCCCACATTGGCTGGGGGCCTCCCCAGGCTCAAGCCATTGTGCTGGGCAGTGGGTGAGCCCCGGGGAGCGGGTAGGCACAGGCTCTGGCATCCACAGGAGCTGGAGAGCTCAGAGTTTGAATCTGAAGAGACCAAGGCTGGATACTGAGCTCCAGCACTTCCTGGCCGCATGGCCTTGGGCAAGTTGTGCCCTTCTCTTGGCCTCAGTTTCCCCATCTGTGGAATGGGGGAAGTGGTCCTAACTTGTGGGTTAATCTGATAATCGGTAGAGATAATGTAGGCAAGGTGTCTGGCACCCCGTGGGCACTCATAGCATGGTGGAGGCAATAGCTGCTGGTGGCCTCTTTACTGGCATTATTACCATAAGCAGCCAAATGGCATGCGTGTGCCTTGGTATGAATCAATGTACTTTAAAAGTCTAGGGGTTCCTGAGTTGGTTGCACTCAGGCCCCATTTTAAGGGTCTAGGACGAGGGGTTCAGGCTGAAATGCTGCAGAGGGAAGAGTCCCACCCAGAACTATTCATCATCTGCCTGTGGCTGGCCAGTCATCCTTGCACCAGGGCCACTGCCCTTTCCTGAGAGGTTCCTTCCTGGGGTTCCACGGTAAGCTGTTATCCTGCAGCTGTAAATTCGTGAGATTTACTTTCTGGCACTCAAGGAGAAAATGTCAGCCCTTTCTCACATGGGATCCTGTTTAACCCTCTCAGCAAGGCGGTGGGGAAGGAATATATGCCCCCACCTTATGGATGGGGAAACCAGGGATCAGAGAATTTATGTAACATGCCCAAGCTCACACAGCTAGGAAGTATCAGCACCCAGACTCCAACTCAGGTCTCCAATCCAAAGCTCTACACTTCACCTACTTCATAGTGTTGATGGGGGTCTCCCAGGCATACTCTCGTGTGCCTTAAAGCTTAATGACAGCACCACAGAGAGTCCAGAAGAACCATAGGCTTCTCCTGACTTGACCCCCCACCCTACACAGATAGTCTCTCTCCAGCGTCCTGGACCAAGGGCCACAGAGCCTCTGCTGAGGGTGTCCAGAGAGGATCTTGGCTCAAAGAGGTGCTCAAGGGGGGGTTCTCTGAAGGGTCTCTCTGCAAGGGTATCAGTTAGAGCATCAGAGGGACTGGCCATGTCTCCATGACTTTCTGAGCATGAATGGCTGGTTCTTCCTCACCGTGTCTGAGACCCTGAGTTGTCATTCTACGCTGACTGCTGGGAAGAAGGGTGGGTATCTGTGAGTGCTGTGAGGAGGGAAGTAATCTGACAAGGGAGAAAAGACGAAAGAGGGTGAGGAGAGAGTGAAAGGAGAAAGGAACTCAGCAGCTCCAGCCTCGATTCTACCTCGGGACCCCCAGCGGAACATCAGAGGCCAGCGTCCAGGGCAAGCCAGCTTTGAGTGCACCTGAGGGGCTCCCCAGCTAAGGATCCCTCCAGCCCAGCCTCTGCCGAACTTGTGGACTCATGGTGTCAAATGTGAGAGGAGAAACAGCAGCTGAGAGAACACTCTGTCAGAACAAACAGCTGGCGACAAACGTCTATGTAATTGGAATGCCTGGAAAAATAAATCGCCTCCGTTTTTGAGACTAGAAGGGAATTTGATGGTGGTTTCCCACCCAGCCACCCACTCCTCTTTTATCTCAGTGTAGGGGAACTCTACAGGCTTTGGAAGTAAATGGTATCTACCTCAGTGACTTGGCCCAGGGGACTCACCAGCCACACTTCCATTTGGGGCAGGACAGGGAGGCGGGCATCCCCTGCTTTCTGGCTAGGTGATCTCGGGCAAGCTCCTCGAGCTCTCTGGGCCTCCATTTCCTGATCTGTCCCAAGGGGCAATACTAGCACCCACCGGAGGGTTGCTGTGAGGACTGAGCCAGGAGAGACCGCGGACACACTCAGCATCACAGCTACCACACAATACATGTCCTATAAACGTTAGGTATTATCGGTACTCCTGGGGCGCATTGCACTGGGGTCCCCACAGTCTCTGTTAGAGACCTTTCCAATCAGAACAGCCCTCCAGGCCTTCAAATCGGTGTGAAATGCCTGTAACGGGCCCAGAGGAAGTGGGGGTAATACAAAACCCGTTAAAACAAACCTAATGCGGTCAAGTCGATTCCAACTCATAGCAACCCTGCAGGACAGAAGAGAACTGCCCCATAGGGTTTCCAAGGCTGTAATCTTTACGAAAGCAGGCTGCCACAGGAGCAGCTGGTGGATTTGGACCGCCAACCTTTTAGTTAGCAGCCGAGCACTTAACTACTGCACCACCAGGGCTCCTGGAGGGTAACACAGGGTCAGTTGTTCAGGCAGAAAGAGGGCCTGAAGTGAGGCAAGACCACAGCTTGGAAAGTCAGACTGAAAAGGGCCTTTGACTCCCAATAAGTGCTCACTTTACAGAAGTGGAGACCAGCCCCAGGGGCGACTATGTACCTGGTAGGTAGGGCCAAGGCCAGGGCAGTGCCTGCACACGGGGCTTGGGTCCAGCCAGGTGGGAGCTCTAGGACTCAGCTGCCTCTCACACTCCAGGGTTCCAAGAATAGGCCACAGAGGAGCAGGCGTCACTGGGTCCTTCCTGAGGCCCAGGATCAGCCTCCCCAAAGAAAGAGACCCTTCAGAGTACCCTCTGCTCTCACTGACCCCAGCTGCCCACTCAGAGCCTCCAGAACAAAACCAAATGTGTCGTCTTGGTTTGTGCCCAGCACTGAAGCTACGGAAGTCTGCACCCAAGACATCCTTCCAAAGAGCAGCCAGGCCACTTCGGACCTGTCATCACTGACAAAGTGTCCCCTCCCCAGAAGGCAGCAAGGGAACACACACCTGACTGCTGCACCCAGCTCAAATGCCTTCCCTGGCTCGGGATCATCCCCAGATGAGAATGGCCTCCCCGCCTGGCACACACCGTTACCTTCGCATGGCCCCTGGGGACCTCAGCTGCTGTCCAGACCTCCGGGACAGCGCCTAACCTGGTGCATTATAGTGGCCTTGTTTCCTGCTCCCAACCCAGGCCTGTGAGCAAGGCGACTCTGCCTTACTGGTTGTCTTACCACCAAAGCTTAAAGGACATCCTCAATGTTAGTTATTATTACCATCATCGTTACTCAAAGGCTGAGAATCACCAGAAAGGGTACCCTGGAGTGTGCGACAGCGTCCTTTCCTATTCCTCAGGTCTGGCCAGGCCGGCCCAGCCCAGGTATGGAGAAGCAGCTCGGCCACCACCGCCTCCCCCTCTTTCCCTCCCCCGCCCTCCTCCTCAGGAGCTCCCAGGAGTTGCTGCTTTAAAAACAGGAGCTGCGGAAATGTGGCTCAGAGCCAGGTGCTTAACGTGCATTATCTCCGGCTACAGGCCAGTCAGAACTGAACTCTCCAGGGCCCATCCCCGACTCCCACCTCCGCGCTCGCCTCTCTGCTGGGCGGCCTCCAACCCACCTCATTGCATTACCAGGCCTTCCACACGGGGTTCCGAACCCTCAAAGTCATGTCCTGGGAGGCCCAGAGAGGGAGGACTCACCAGTGGAGGGGATAGGGGTTCCCCAGCCCCACCCCCCCGCAGGGAAGGGCTGAGATGAGAAAGAGGATGAGCCTGGGGTCTGGGGTGTGAACCAAACCCCTTTTAAATCCAATTTTTAATCTAGGGTCAGGTGGAACACAGCAGCTCTTCAGAACTGGAAGGGGTCTCAGAGGGTACTAAGTTCAATCTCACAAGGAGGTGTCCTGAACAAGGGTAGCCCAGTCTCTCGGGGACACAGTAACCCTGGAGACAGCCATCCCCATGTGGGACAGCTCAAATGGTCATTAATCCCACTGGTGATGCTACCTCCAGTTCCTCTCCCTTGGCATGGAGCCCTGAGGGCCACAAGCAGCTACAGCTGCTGGGGCAGACACCTGTCCACAGTCCCCACGGCCTTTACGTCCCAAACCGTTGTCCTCCAGCCTGCGGCCCTGCCCGACAGGCCCATCATCAGTTACTCCTTCAGCCTGAGGCCCTACAGCCCCAGTGAAAATGCACCCACAGTGGAGGGAACTATGAAGTTGTCCTCCACACACCTTGTGAATTAGCTTCCCAGACCACTGCTGGGTAAAGGAGTTGGGAAGCAAGTAGGCCCACGGGAGTCATCTCACGTTCCAGGGAAGAACAGCAAGGGACCCCCAGCAGCCCTGAGCTGCTTGGGAGAACGGAGTGCCTGAAGTCAGGGCGAGGGACGCTGTAGAGGAACTGCATGTCACCGTCATCCAGACCCAACCTGGGCTGAAGTCCCCCTCCCAGGGCCCTTTCCCAGTGATCCCCATGGGACAGCTGTGTCAGGCAGCCCAGGGTGGGGGCCCCAGGACTGCGTGTGAATCCAGACCCTGTGTGGTGGAGCCTGCACGCCGTAAATGCGCCTGCTGACCCAGAGAGGACAGAGCGACACCTGATGGGCAGGTCTGGGTTTTCACCACGCTTCCACCTCCCGTGTCTGCAGGGCTCTGGACATTCTCCCCTGCCCACTCGGGCCCCACACAGCCTGCAGCTTCTTATCAGCACCTGGTGGCTGCAGGCTTGTGTTAGGAGCAGGAATCCTTTGACTTGCTTCTCCTTTTTCTCACCTGACCACCCCTCGTTCCCAAACGCTCCAGACCAGGGAGTGTTCAGCTGCTGCTTGATGGCGGGGACCCTGTGGTGAACTGTTCTGTGCCTCCCCCTTATCTGGCACATAGTGGGCACTCGATGTTTACTGAATGAATGAAGACATGGAGAGAGAAGGGTATACCATGGAGAGAGAAGGGTATACCAAGGAGATCTCGAAGCCACCCTTCTCTGGCTGGGGGACCGCTGCAGTGGTCACATGTCCTACAGGGGCGAAGGTGAGAGATCACACAGAGTAGAGAGGGTGGGGAGGGAGAGGAGGCCTCTTGGGGTCTCTGGGCTCCCCTAGGACCCTACCTGGGTGCCAGAAAGTGGTGTGGCAGGGCTGAGCTCTATGGGCCAAGCATGTCCTCCGTCACTTCTCCCCATAAACACATACCAGGTGTGATTTACTGTTATACCTTTGCAAGCCTTTTCATAGAAACAGTCCCACAACTGAGGAAAAACTATTTGTTCGTCTAGCTGTCCTAAAGGGGTTGGTTCCCCCAAAAGAACCTCGGTAAACGGAGCTGGTCCTCAGAGGCCCAGCTGGGAGGCCTGGAGAGGAGGAAGCTGAGCCAGTAAGGCTCCAACTGCAACTCACATGCCTGGATGCGTCCAAAGATGTGCCCAGCTGACAGGACATCTCAAGCCCCCAAGCAAAAGGGAAAGGTGAGGGGCCCCCAAGGAGGCCAACAAACACCCTCCCCTAGGGTTGCAGTCCCCTCCTTCTTGATTGTCCAGACAAACTATTGGGGAGGGGGCATTTCTGTAAAGGGCTTGAATTACAACCACCAGTCCCCAGGGGCAGACTCAGGGTCAACTGGTGCGTCCTGAGTTTTTTCTTATGGAAAATATGTCACTGTGGATATAATCTGAGTCTACACAACCATGAAGCGCATTAGGGCAAAGACAGACCGGACCCCACTTCCCACAGGCCCTTTGGGGCAACTGCACACCCTACTGCTGGAAGACAGGCTGGGGGTGTAAGCAGGAAGACAGGAAGTACCCCGCAGCCTTGTTGTGGCAGCAGTTCCAAATTCCAAAGAATTCTGGGCTGGGCAGGGGGTAGGGGGTTTAGGGGGACTGGAGGGGTGGTATCGAGAGGAAAGAGACATGTTCCTACCCTGGAACGCCCATCTGTACAACCCCCTCGCCCCAGCCAAGGCAACTTCACCAGTTAAGAAGGATGAACCTCAAGGTCAAGCACTCTAGGGGCTCATCACCCTGCGGGTGGACAAGGCAATGTGGGTGATGAGGACGAATGTGCACTGACGCTCTCTTTAACCCAGACACGCACTCCATGCTCTCAGGCAGGAATGCATTTAGTCCTCAAGGTGACCCGTCAGATGGGTGTTTCCACCATCCCCATTCTATAGAGGAGAAAACTGAGGCTCGAATAAGTTCAGAAATAGGTCCAAGATTGCACAGCTGGTAGGTGCTGAGCAGGGCTGAAGCCCAGGGCTGTTTTCTGCTGTTAACCACAACCTACCACCTCAGTCTCCCCACCTCTATAATGGGGAGGTTGGACCAGATGGTCTCTAAGGTGTCTCCCAGCGCACAAGATCTGATATGTTTTCAAGAGAAGCCAAAAGCTCATCTCTGGGTGCATCTTCGCCCCACCCTTCCTTCCTTCCTCATCTCCCAGGCCTCCAGCCCTCTCCCCAGTCCAGGACACTGCTCACTTCAAGAAACCAGGGGAGGAAAGGGACTTCATACTCCTGCCTTCAGTGGGTGAAGAGGAGGAGGTAAGGTCAGGGGAGGACATGGGTGAGGCCAACATGGAGAAAACGGTGTCTGCCCACCCTGCTCATCCACAGCTCCGCAACCAGCCGGAATGCCAGGGGAAGTTCACCGAGAGTTTACAGACCTCCTTTGTCACCGAGTGCCGCTTGGAGCCATCAATCACGCCCTTAATTTAACCGTGTCACTTCCCAGAGGAAAGCCTCCCCATGAACAGCCAGTGGGCTTCCTCTCTCACCCACTTGAGGAGGATTTCATCTAATTGGTCCAGGTTAAATCACTCCCAGGAACGCAAAGTGCAGTTATGCTGCAGCTGCCTGGAAATCCACGGAGGGCCACCCCAACTCGGGGCCCAGGGCCTCGGGGAAACCTGGAGAGCCCAGAGAGGGGCCTGCTTGACAGGGTACCCCAGGAGGAAAGTCAAGGTTAAGGCAGGGGCAGGCCAGGAAGGAAGGAGGAAATGGAAGAGTGGCTGCAGGATGCCCAGAGTCATTTCGGTCCCCATCCTCCCCACCCCTGGATGCTCAGGGGAGCCCTCCTGCCACCAGGGGAGCCAGGCGCCTCGCACTGCTTCTACCTTCCTCATCATGTAGACTGGGTCCTACCCACTGCCTCGCTCCACCCGGCCTCATGTGAACAGAGGCCCCAAGGGTTGGGATGAACCTTGCCCAGCACTGCCTGGCACTGACGCCTGACCAGAAATGCCAAAGCACAGGTCATCTGCAGAACCACAGCTGCACCCAACACCTTCCTTCCTCCCATATTTCCCCAAGCACACAAGGCTTTGCACAGGCTGTTCCCTCTGTCTTGGATATTGTTCCCTGCTTCATCTGCCTGGTGACCTCCTGGTTGTCCTGCTGATCCGAGCTCAAACACCACTTACCCTAAGATGCCCTTCCTTCCAAACTCCTCAGGCAGGGGAGTTCATCTGCCCCACCCTTGTATACTTACAGGAGGGTCTCTCTGACCACCCTGGGAGCTGCCTGGGAGCCAGGACCACGTGTCTGTCATCTTTGTACCCCGCCCAGCTTGCTCAGCCACGGTTGGGGCTCAACAGGTCTCTCCAGAATGGATGAATGGACTTGTGAATATCACCCTGCCCTAATGCACAGGCTCAGATAGCCCACGGGCAAAGTCACACTCCCAGCACAAGCCAAAGGCCTCCTCTGGGCTGTCACCTGCTCAGGGGAGTCTCATCCCAACACGATATCTATCAGGGCACGTGGGAAATTCAGCACCAGAACATGTAAGGCCAGAAAGGGCTACAGAGATTAAAAGAAAAAGAGAGAAAACAAAACAAAACAAAACATCACCATTGAGCCAGTTAGATTCTGACTCATGGCGACCCTATAAGACAGAGTAGAACTGTCCCGTAGAGTTCTAAGGCTGTAATCTCCACGGAAGCAGACTCCCACATCTTTCTCTCCACGGAGCAACTGGTGGGCTCGAACCACCAATCTTTCAGTTAGCAGCTGAGCGTTTAACCACTGTACCACCAAGGCTCCTTAGTTAAACCTTCCTCCTTTAAGTGAGGCCCAGAGGCACTGGGCAACTTGCCCAAGGCCATCCAGCAGCCTGAGTCCCAGGAGTAGGGCCAGACCCATAATGTTATCTCAGGGGTGCCAGGAGCCCCGCAGCCCAGCAAGCCTCCAAGAGGCTGACCTCTGGCCCTTTTGGAATCCCATGCATGCATAGGGCACCCCAAGTTCCTGCCCCAGCCTCCCCTGTCCTCCCCTAGAGGCTGCTGCCCGAACAGCTGGCACCTACCTTGCGCTTCTTGGCGCGGCCCTCAGCCTGCAGGGTGCGGGTGCAGCGTTGCACACACTCAGAGAAGCTGAGGTTGCTGTGGTCGGCACTGTAGTCGAGGTCAGCCAGCCGTGCCAGGGACAAGATGTAGTTACAAGCGATCCTCAAGATGGCCAGTTTGGACAGCTTCTGCCCATATGAGTAGCACGGTACCTGGGGGTGGAGAAGGTGTCAGGAGGGGCTGCAGGTCCCCCTGCTGTGCACCTTGGCCAGGCAGGCGTGGGGCTGCTCGGGACAACTCTTGAACCTGTACCACCTGGTGGGGGAAGCTGGGCAGGAGAGGTGGCCTGGCCGAGGTATATCTAGGCCCTTGACCCTGCTTTTATTGCCTGTTCTGAGCACCCAATGATGTTACACACAGCGCTTAGGTCACGCACTCACAAATTCTTCCCATTTCACAGGGGGAGAAGCTGAGGCTGGGCCTCGGCCCACAAGTCAGTCAGTGAACTTCTGCATGACAGCCCTGCTATCCATCCTCCCTGAAGGAGCTTCTCTCAGGGAAGAGACATTTTTTGAGCTCTGATGTTCCAGTCACTCCTTCAGGGATACTTGTTATACTCGACACCTTCGGGATCCAACAATGAACAGTAACTTGGTTCCTGCCTCAGAGTACTTAAACTCAAGAGTGATGCGACAATCCCATAATGGAGACAGGCACCCGGGGGCTCAGGGACATACAAGAAGGAAGGTCCCAGTGCTCAGCTGGAAGGACACAAATATGGTTGGCTTTCGTTTTCTTCCTTTTTTTTTTAATCCCCTTTCTATGCCCGTGGGACCTGAGGTGCTGCTGGACATACAATAAATGCATAATAAATACCTACAAACCCAACCAGACTTGACTTGTTTGTCAGAGACTCATCGCCAGCTGTTGTTGTGTGCCATTGAGTCAGTTCTAACTCAGAGCGACCCTGTGTGGCAGAGCAGAATTGCCCCATCCGTAGGGTAATAAGATTAGGCTGTCATCTTTACAGGAGCAGATAACCAGGTCTTTCTCCCACAGAACCGCTGGGTAGGTCTGAACGACCAACCTTTCGGTTATCACCGAGCACCTAACCTTTGCACCACCAGGACTCCTTCATCACCAAACAGACCCTCGCTAACTGCACAGGGTTGTACAGGGTGAACAGACGGTCCCTCTGATTTTTTAACATTGTCCCCCGACGTTTTGCTGCATGAGCAAAAACCGACAAAGACTGACGCACACTTTTGAGCAGAGTTCCGTGTTGAGATGTGGAAACATGACAACAAAATCGACCTGATAGGCGCTAACTGACAGATCCTTCTGCTGTTGCCATGCAAGTTCACCTCAGTGGCTGAGGTGGACACCTCTCACCCCTCCAACCAAGACCCCCACCGTCCCCATCTCTGAGCTCTTCCAGAATCTATGAGAAGGATCCAGACCACCAATACCTGGGACTGATTAACCCTTATCCCACTGAGGTGGGACCCACAGGGCACATCCATTCAGCAAATATTTAGCGAGCAGCTCCTCCCCCCATATGCAGGCACTGGTCGAGGCCTGTGTTTCACAATCAGGGGCAATTCTGTCCCTCCGGGGACGGTTAGCAACGTCTGGAGATGTTCTTGGTTGTCACCAGCAGGGATGCTGCTGAACATTCTACAGGTCACAGGACAGCCCTGCACCAATAATTATCTAGTCCCAGATGTCAGCTGTGCTGAGGCTGTGAAACCCTATTCCAGACGCTGGGATAAAGCAAGCACAGGACACTCACCTCCCATCAGGGACGCTAACTGCATCATCTACTCTGATCTCACTTGAAGCTATACTGTCCAGGAGCTTTCCTGCCCTCCCCCCACCCCCCGCCCCGTTCCTGTACTCTGAACCAGGCTGGCTGCCTGCCCAGCCCCCATTCTGGCTTTAGAACCCAGTTATCACTGCTCATTCAAGGTCAGTGTTCTCTCTAAGCCTTGGGGGGCCATGTCTGCAGAGCCAAGCACAGGCCTGCCCAGAATGAGCCCTCAAAAGGGTTTGTGAGTGAGGTAATGAACGAATGAGTGAATGAATGAGTGACCTCTCTCCATCTTCACTCAGTGGCTCCA